>NC_091255.1:23355833-23658863 GCF_042477335.2 Ovis canadensis | reverse complement strand
AAAAGATCAGGAAGCTGCCTAGCATTAAATTTCTCCTAAGCTGTCTCAGAAATTTTATCTCCCAGGCACCACCAAAATAAAACTATAAACCGAGGTGTGGGATCCAGGAAACGTGATAACACAGACAGAAAAGAAGCATGGAGGTTTCAAGGTAGTGGTAGAGAAACACCAGGATTGCAGCCACGCAAGTGCGTGTTGTAGGAGAAGGCTGGAGGGCTCCGCAACGAATGTCTGCAGAGAAAAAATGAAGCCAAGGGACCAGGTGATGGACACCCAGAGAGCAGCGTGCAGGGGCTCCAGGCTTAGGAGAAGCACGCTTCTTCTAAAGTGCTTTCTTAAGCTCCTAAGATGCTAAATCTCTTCACCTACCACCCCTTAACAGAAAGCAGTTTGTGGCTCACCCTAAAGCACAGCTGGTTGCTATGGAAATGGCTGTATATATAAGCAGAGCAAATACCTTGGGCACTTATTTGTCTCCAGAACTGGGCAGGGGAAGCGATTAAGGCATGGCTTACTCGAATGAGAAGTGGGAGACATTATATTAGGGTTCAGAGACGATGTTTACTTATTTATTCAGAATCATCAACATCAGAGTGAGGTTATCTGGTGAAGAGAGAGAAGACAGCATAAGAAGTTTTAGTGGGAACCTCACTTCTAGGGGAAAAGATGGCCCAGAATTGATGTTACAGTGTTAGCTGCCTTTATTTATTCATTCATTCATTTTGGAAGGGAGAAAGAACTTCAACCATGAAAATTCAAAAAGTCCTGGACATTGAAAACAGGCAGAAAACAAAAGATGATGCAGTGTGAGCCTCTCACGGTACAGAGAGGCGCCTTGGGTCACACAAGTTAGCTAGAGACCAGGACCAGAGACCAGTCTCTTTACCATTCCTGGCCACGTGCTTCCAGAACCTTCTCCAAGGTCACCTACCTCTCATTTAAGCATTCCACCAAAATAGAATCAAGCGTTTATTCTGCACCAGGCACCGAGTGTACTTAAACAAAGGAACACTCTTGTAACAGGAGAAGCATGTCAACAGAAAACAGGCGCGTGTGAAACAATGGGATGTGTGATTCAAGGCAGGTCTGTGCCAAGTGATGTGGAAAGGGAGTGCACGTCAGGCTCTGGGGGTTGGGGAAGGCGAACCCGCCTCCACACCCACAGGGCCTTAACTGAGGGGTTTTCTCCAAGGGGATGAAATGGGGTGGGGCTGGCATTCCAAATGGAAGACCCTGCCTGCGCATAAGCAGGACTGTTCTGCTGGGCTGGGAAATGGACTCAAGGCTGTGAGCTGAGGATGGAAAGACGGGCTGGACTCCAGACTCACGGAGGCACTTTTGGAAGACGTGCTAAAAAAAGATGTACAAGCCAACCTATAGAATAGGTCTACCAGGACAGCCCAAAGGTGGAAATGGGAAGGGAGGGGGAGGAAGTGCAACTCTGAGGCCTGGGGATAATCAAACATGGGACAGGGAAAGGCTCACTCACCTTTTCTCCCACCCTCAGGTCTTGCCTCCCTCCCTCCTAACTCCTCAACCTCCCATCCCACCCCCAACCACCAGGTCCCAGCCTACAAGGTAATTATAAAGAAGTTAAACCGAATTACACACGCAGGGTTTATTTTGTGTGTTTCTGCTGCTGCTGCTGCCAATTACGGTGCAATTAGACTGCCTTCATTAGCAAATGAGATTAGAATTAACATTGTTAATTACGCGTTCTGTTAAATGGGGACGCGGTGTGGTGGGGAGGGCCCCGGGGGAAGGAAGGGAGGGGTGGAGAGAATGCCCAGCAGGGTGGAGGGAGTTGGCCATCTCCCCAGGGCTCCAGGGCCCATGGGAAGTGGAGGAAACCAGGATTTACCCACTGTCAGGACACAGGTGGGGTGAGATGGGCTAGAAAGCGGATGCTTTGCTCCTTCATGACATCCAGTCTGTGCAGCACCTCACACACAGTACTCACTTCATCCTTGCCTCCCTGTGTGAAGTAGGTCTTAGCATCCCCACTTTAAGAGGGGAAACTTGGTGCTCAGAGAAGTTAGGTGACTTTCCCAAAGTCACACAGCTTTAGCAGATAGTAGAGTCAAGCACTTCTCCATGCCTGAACACCAGGACTTTTGGTTCTCGGAAGAAAGAGGGCCCACATGTGAATTAAACTTTATGTAGTAACAGTTTGAAGTCAACTCTTTTGATACTTAGGTTTGCCCCAAGATTAAAGAACTATTAGCCTCATTTTCTCATGAGGAAGCTGGGAGTCAGAGTTTGACCCAGGGTTGATTTATTGCCCTGTAGGTCAGATCTGACCTACCACTTGTTTTTGTAAATAAAGTTTTATTGAAACACAGCCATGCTCATTTACTTGTATGTTATCCACGGTTTGCTTTCAAACTAAAACAACAGAGCTGAATAGTTGCAACAGTGACCATGTGGCCCATCAAGTCTAAAATAATTACTCTCTGGCCCTTTACAGAAAAAGTTTGCCAATGCCTGGTTTAAACAATTAACATAAAGTCATAAAGTGCCCACATAAACGTGTAGGATTTGATCCCAGTTCTTCTGAACCCCAATCTCAGACTCTTCAATAACTTTTACCCAAAGGGAAAGGGGGCAGTTCTGGAAAAAATAGGTTCCAGTGAGTTCAGAGACCCTTTAATTGCCCCCCAAGAGGTGACTCATAGCAGACAATTTGAATCATTTCATCCTGACTTCAGAAATTTGATGTTTGGCTGCTTTAAGGAACAATCAACAGAAAATTCAATTATGAGTGATTTTTTAAAATAAAGAGTTCATTATTTCTTATAACAGAAGGCCAGAAGTAAGGCAATTCCAAGTTTGGTTAAGATCCAGGTTCTTTTCTCTTTTCAGTCACCTTTCCCTTGTGATCTCAATGTGGCTGCCAGAGCTCCAGCCATCACATCCTCACCAAACAACAACCAAGGGTGGTAGGTAGCTGCTGGTCAGTTTTTCAGATCTTGGAAAGCCTTTCACAAAAGGCACCCTGTCTCCCCTTAGTTGTCACTGTCCAGAACTGCACAGCACGCCTGTGCATGAGCAATCAACAGCAAAGGAAACGAGACTATCACATTTTGCTTAGAATAATCAGGATTCACTTCTAGGGCAGGAAGGATCCCAGACTCCCCCGAAAAACATGGCTGCTAGTATCTGAATTCTGATAGCAAGAAAGAAATAGGGGAGTGAGAGGGCTGTTGGGAAGACAATGGATGGAAACTTGAGAATTCCTATCCCACTGGCCACATAAAGAGTCTTATCCCCTGTGGTCTAGGCAGTAAGCACAATCCTTCTTCCTCATCTCTCTTTCCAAATCCCTGTTGCCTCCTCCTGTGTGGGCGGTCAGGAAGAGCCAGGGGAAGTGTTCATCTCCGCAGCAGCCTAGCCTCTAATTAATTCAGAGTAAGCACATCCCTCTAGAGTCCCTTTGGCCTTTGGTCCTCTCTCCCACATCCCAGGCCAGAAAGGCCAAGGTTTCCCTGCATTCCCCATGGTGTTGTCTCCTTCATTTGTGTTACCTACGCTTCCTGTTCGATGACCTCACAAACCATGAGTTATGCACCAAGGAGTAGAGACCCGAGTGACCCCAGGCAGTGTGCTAAACCCACAGGCCACCCTTGCTGAGAGGGTGCTCAGAACTGTGCCCACCTGGGCTCAGTGCCAGCACTGAAGTACAGTACAGATGGCCTGGGCCAGGCTGGACAGGGCATATCCTGGGGCTCCAAGCTTCTCCTTCCCCTCCGTCCCTGCACAGGCTGGCCATTCATTCCCCTGCTTCAAGGTTCCCAGCACGCTCTCTGCCTCTCTCCCTTCCCTCCCCTGCCTCCCCAAAACACACTCTTCAGTTGTTTTAGACCCTGGGCAACTGGGTTCTCGCACCTTTGCCAGAACTTCCTTCCTTCCATCTGGACAGGATTGGTGAGGCAGAGAGGTTACCCAGGCATTTAAAGAAAGTTCGGGGAGAAGGATGTCAGGCAAGGTGGGTCCCATCTGGGTGCCACCTGTCACACACAAAGGCTCGGAGGCAAATTCCGCAAGGCCACATGGCCTTGTTAAGGAAGAAGAGTTATAGGGAGTGGGGGGTGAGGGGTGGGGGGACTATACCTGGAGCCAGCGAGCAAAGGCCCAGGTCTCTTTCCTCCTATCCCTGATGACATTGCACTGGAGCTGGGCCACCTCCTGATGGTCACTGCAGACTTGCATTTCAGGCGATGCTGCTGGCAGGCTCAGCCTTGGGGAGCTTGCCATTGTGTAAAGGAGGGGAGGCCTGTTCCCTCCCATCTTAGGTCAGTCGGGCAATGTAGACGCCATGGAAATCACCTCAAACCTGGGGGCCTGTCAGGTGGTGACCTCAAAGAGAAAAAATCTAACTCACGTCCCGGGGGGAGGGGCCAGCCCTATGGGTTAGACAGAGACGTGACAGAGCCCAATGAGAAAAGGAAGAAGAGGTTTAAATGACCTCTCTCCTGCCCTAGTTCAGATTTGGAAAGGCCGGGGCCCCTGGAGGAGAGGTGTACATGCTTGACTGTCCAGAGCAGACACAGACTGTGATGCAGGAACGGGACAGATGGAAAGTGACCCTGGTCCCCCGGGAACATGGGTGACTCACTGAGGCTCAGCTTCCTGAGGGGCTGGAGCTCCCCCAGCCCAACTCTGACCTGCAACTTCCCACAGGCCCCAAGGCCCCATGTGCCAGGCAGCTGTTTCACAACCAACTCCTTCCCACTGCAGGCGCCCACGTCCAGACTGTCTGGAGCCAAGTAGTCTAGATTTTCTCCCCTACAAACAGGTAGATGAGCCTGGGGTCAGGGGGTCAATGTCTCCCTGCAGCGTGCAAACCCCCTCCAGTGCCCACACACGGTCGGGCCCAGACAGCCTAGGGTGATGAGACAGCCTAGGATGATGGGGAAAGCGGGGGCCAGGCCTGCCCTTCTCTTGTTCATCCTGCTTTGTACATTTCCCCTTTCTCAAACAGAGATGCTTCCCAAATGCCAAGTGGCATTTATTTTTGTTTGGGTTTTTTTGTAAGGTTTTTTGTTTTTGCTGCATTGGATCTTCCCCATGGCATATGAGATTGTAGTTCCCCGACCAGGAATCGAATTTACATTCCCTAGGTTGGAAAGTGGATTCTTTACCACTGGACTACCAGGGAAGTCTCCCCTTGTGGCATTTGGAATTTCCAAGTTCCAAGCCCTGGTATAAGTAGCCACACCAAAGATGTCCTACCTGGTCTAAGTTGATACAAAGGGAGAAATGTGGGAGGCGGGAATCTTCTGAGCACCCCAGGCATGCCTAGTGCCTTATGAAAGGGATTCTGAGTGGTCAAGTTCTGACAGCCTGAGGCTCAGTTTCCCCATCTGTGAGATGGACGAAATAACATAAGTTGTTGGATGGCTGAGATGACGGGGTGTGAGGTCTGAAGCCAAAGTCAGGGGGAATTGGAAAGGCCCAGTTCAGGGAGAAGCCAGCCCTCTGTACACTCAGAGAGGAATGTGGTGCCCAGAAAGGTTAATTAGGGCTAAATCCCCAAAGGCTTTGAATACCATGTCAGGGTCTCCAGACTTATCTGCTAGGCACTAGGGAGATATCAAAGGTTTACTAGCAAAGTGAAAGTGAAAGTCGCTCAGTTCGTGTCTGACTTTTTGCAACCCCATGGACTATACAGGTCCATGGAATTCTCCAGGCCAGAATACTGGAGTGGGTAGCCATTTCCTTCTCCGGGGGATCTTCCCAATCCAGGGATCGAACCCAGGTCTTCCGCATTACAGGAAGATTCTTTACCCACTGAGCCCCAAGGGAAGCCTCTTATTAGCAAGGGAGTGACTTATCAGAGCTATGTTCCCAGCAGAAAATTAGGATGGAAATTTGGAAATGTCAAAAAATAAAAACCAACAGAAAATGGAGTTTGTCATCTGTCATCTTGGTGAAGAGAATATTCCAGTCCCGGGTAAATGAATTTAAATGACTAAAGACATCCCCCAGTGAGTGGGAGCTGGGTTGCTAAGGCCAGATGGTATGATACCTTCAGACCACTGACAAATTCATCTCCCATAGGAGGCCGCCCCCCCCAGAAAAAAATGTCAGCTCCCGGCCAGATCCCATCCACCTGACATTCCTGTTAATAACAAAGCCTAATTAGCATGGCTTTTAAGCATCCATTACATTAATTTAACGCAAAAATCTAATGGAGCTTTATTGGAATTTTTTTTCAGCAAAATTAACCCTGCGGGTTTCTTACACATGTTTTCATTAGGGGCTGTGAGCAGTGAAGATAGTCAGAGAATTAGAATTAGCCCTTGCGGGTTTTGTTCTAATCCAACTCCTCTGTCCCCGAGCCCCCAAGTATGTAGGTCTTTGTTGAGCAAAACTCTTGCCCCCAAACAAAATGGTCCACATAAAGGACCATTATGATGGTGGGAGATTTAAGCCCCAAGATTTGAGCAGATGTCTCTCTAATTCAAATACATCCCACTCCACCTTAAAAGCTGCAATTCTGGGATCCTGAAGAATCTCAGGATACCAGGATAGGATCCCTATGTAGGGAGAGATTCACCATCAGATGTTTTAACCCAAACCCATTCCCCACTCTTTGTCCTGACTATCTTCCAGCTAGGGGTGGCCATCCTAAAACAATAGGCAGAAGGCTCAGAGAAAGGCATACTTCCCTGATTTATTCAAAGACAAAACTGACTAGAATGCCTTCTACCCATTCATCCTGCCCTCTTCTTCCCACCAGGAACATGGGTGTAAGGTGTGGAGCAGTAGCAGCCATCTTATGCAGTGAAAATAAAAGACCCAGCCTGGGGAATGAAGGCAGGTGGGGGGCATGTAAGGGAGTGGAGGGTAAAGTGGAAAACAGGAAGATTCTGGACCGTGGTACAGTCCTCAGCAGTCTATATGTGAGCTTCTTGTTGCAAGAATCAAGTTCTTTACTTGCATCAGCCTCTGGTAGTCAACTTTGCTGCTACCCGCAGTCAAAAACACTCCTAAGTGATAGAGCTGGATTCTGGTCCCAGATTCTGTGTGATTTGGGGCAGGTCCCTGCATCTCTCTGCGTATCAGTTTCTCGCTTGTGAAACAGAATGATAGAATAATGCATGTTTAAGACTCACAGAGAGCAAACTTATGCTTGCCAGAGGGAAGGATGGGGGGAAGGGATAGTTAGGGAGCTTGAGATCGACACGTACACACTGCTATAGTTAACATGAATAACCAACAAGGACCTGTTGTATAGCAGGTCCTGCTCAATGCTATGTGGCAGCCTGGATGGGAGGGGAGTTGGGAGGAAATGGATACATATATATGTATATATGGCTGAGTCCCTTTGCTGTCCACCGGAAACTATCACAACACTGTTAAACAGCTATAAGTTCAGTCACTAAGTTCTGCCCGACTATTTGCAACCCCATGCAAACCTCTGTCCTCCACTATCTCCTGGCATTTGCTGAAATTCATGTGCATTGAGTCGATGATGCTATCTAACCATCTCATCCTCTGCCAGCCTCTTCTTCTTTTGCCTTCAGTCTTTCTCAGCATCAGGGTCTTTTCCAATGACTCAACTTTTCATATCACGTAACCAAAGTATTGGAGCTTCAGCTTCAGCACCAGTCCTTCCAATGAATATTCAGGGTTGATTTCCTTTAGGATTTACTGGTTTGAAATCCTTGCAGTCCAAGGGACTCTCAAGAGTCTTCTCCACCCCCACAATTTGAAAGCATCAATTCCTCGGTGCTCAGCCTTCTTTATGGTCCAACTCTCACTTCCATACATGACTACTGGAAAAACCATAGCTTTGACTATACCAAGCTTTGCCAGTAAAGTGATGTCTCTGCTTTTTCATATGCTGTCTAGGTTTGTCACAACTTTCCTTCCAAGGCACAAGCATCTTTTAATTTCATGGCAGCAGTCACAGTGATTTTGGAGCCCAAGAAAATAAAATCTATCATGGCTTCCACTTTTTGCCCATCTATTTGCCAGGAAGTGATGGGACTAGATGTCATGATCTTAGTTTATTGAATGTTGAGATTTAAGCGAGCTTTCTCACTCTCCTTTTCACCTTCATCAAGAGGCTCTTTTTGTTTGACTATATTCCAATAGAAAATAGAAAGTTTTTTAAAAAAAAAGAATCAGTTCCGTTCAGTCACTCAGTCGTGTCCAACTCTTTGCGACCCCATGAATCACAGCACGCCAGGCCTCCCTGTCCATCACCAACTCCCAGAGTTTACTCAAACTCATGTCCAATGAGTCGGTGATGCCATCCAACCATCTCATCCTCTGTCGTCCGCTTCTCCTGCCGTCAATCTTTCCCAGCATCAGGGTCTTTTCAAATGAGTCAGTTCTCCACATCAGGTGGCCAAATTATTGGAGTTTCAGCTTCAGTGCTTCCAATGAATATTCAGGACTGATTTCCTTTAGGATGGACTGGCTGGATCTCCTTGCAGTCCGAGGGACTCTCAAGAGTCTTCTCCAACATCACAGTTCAAAAGCACCAATTCTTCAGCACTCAGCTTTCTTTATAGTCCAACTCTCATGTCCATACACGACTACTGGAAAAAACCATAGCTTTGACTAGATGGACTTTTGATGGCAAAGTAATGCCTCTGCTTTTTAATATGCTGTCTAGGTTGGTCATAACTTTCCTTCCAAGGAGTAAGAGTCTTTTAATTTCATGGCTGCAGTTACCATCTGCAGTGATTTTGGAGCCCAGAAAAATAAAGTCTAACACTATTTCCACTGTTTCCCCATCTATTTGCCATGAAGTGATGGGACCAGATGCCATGATCTTAGTTTTCTGAATGTTGAGCTTTAAGCCAACTTTTTCACTCTCCTCTTTCACTTTCATCAAGAGGCTTTTTAGTTCTTCATCACTTTCTGCCATAAGGGTGGTGTCATCTGCATATCTGAGGTTATTGATAGTTCTCCTGGCAATCTTAATTCCAGCTTGTGCTTCATCCAGCCTAGCATTTCCCATGTGTACTCTGCATAGAAGTTAAATAACCAGGGTGACAATATACAGCCTTGACGTACTCCTTTTCCTATTTGGAACCAGTCTGTTGTTCCATGTTCAGTTCTAACTGTTGCTTCCTGACCTGCATACAGATTTCTCAAGAGGCAGGTCAGGTGGTCTGGTATTCCCATCTCTTAAAGGATTTTCCACAGTTTATTGTGGTCTACACAGTCAAAGGCTTTGGCATAGTCAATAAAGCAGAAGCAGATGTTTTTTCTGGAGCTCTCTTGCTTTATCAATGATCCAACGGATGTTGGCAATTTGATCTCTGGTTCCTCTGCCTTTTCTAAATCCAACTTGAACATCTGGAAGTTCACAGTTCACGTACTGTTGAAGCCTGGCTTGGAGAATTTTAAGCATTACTTTACTAGCGTGTGAGATAAGTGCAGTTGTGCGGTTTTTTTTTTTTTAATTTTTTAGTCAACAGACCCTAACAATCTCACCCCACTCCAGTAAAATTACACTCCATGACAAGCTTACAAACCTAATTCAATGGAAGGTGTTTAAGCCAGCAAGGCAGCTGGAGCCCTGCCTGAACCAGAGGAGCCTCAGGGACACTGCTAGGAACCAGAGCTTCAAAGCACACCGTTCACAAAACAACCAGCCTTCAAGATGTCTCAGGGCTCTGCTGGCTCTAGTGTCCCCTCCAGAAACATCAAGAAGTTCTGGAACCTGGAGGCCAACGCGGCAGGCAGAGTTCTAGAGCAGTGCCTCTCTGCCTCGAGTGTGCTCACAGTCCCCGGGGGATCCTGATCAAAAGCAGGTCCTGACTCAGTAGAACTGCAGCATGGCCTGATTTCTCACAAGCCCCCAGTGATGCTCACGCCCCTGGTCCATGGACCACACTCTGAGGTGAGGTCTTAATATTATTTTCAGCACCACCATCATCATCTCTACCCAGGCCATTTCTCTTGCCCTGCCTCACATTCCCAAACAGGCAGACAGCCCAGGGCAGTGAGGAGAGTACAGTTCTAGAATCAGGCAGATGGGGGTTGAATGCTGACTCTGCCGCTTCACTCT
The DNA here is from genome assembly GCF_042477335.2 of Ovis canadensis. NCBI lineage: Eukaryota > Metazoa > Chordata > Mammalia > Artiodactyla > Bovidae > Ovis > Ovis canadensis. The sequence goes on along the minus strand of NC_091255.1, from coordinate 23,648,830 downwards.
GGAGCTTGGGACATCTTGCTTAGCCTCTCTGAGTTGAACAGAACAGTCACACTACACAGCTCGGAGCACCTCACGGATACTACCAGGCTGGCTGAGTCAAACTGTAAAGGTTGGCAGGGACTGCAGCTCAGCCAACTCAGTCATCCTTCTGGAGCAAGGCAGCCCAGCAAGACAAGGTCAGGGCTGACATAGGGTGAGGGGGTGGGGAGATAGAAGTCAGCTGGTGGGAGGGAGTGGGAGAGGAAGGAAGAAGTCAGGGTGGGGATGTCAGAGCATTTTGACAATAAAGGAAAGTGCAAATTACATGCAAATGGCATCTCTCGCTAACAGTAATGTGGTGGTGGTTTAGTCAGTAAGTTATATCTGACTTTTGAGACCCCATGGACTGTAGCCCACCAGGCTCCTCTGTCCGTGGGATTTCCCAGGCAAGAATACTGGAATGGGTTGCCATTTCCTTCTCCAGGGGGGTCTGCCAGACACAGAGATGGAACCCAGGTCTCCTGCATTGCAGGCAGATTCTTTACTGGCTGAGCCACCAGGGAAGCCTGTGACTGGATAAACTTACCTCTGCCTGGAGAGATCCCCCGTCTCTGCAGCATGAGTCCAGAAGTGGCCCTGACCTCAACTTTCCAAATACCAATCGCCAAGGTGGGAAGAAGTCATCACAAAAACTTAGCAACCACCTGATCCAACTTTTACCCCCACTCTGCAGGTGGAGAAATTGAGACCCAGAGAGGTTAAACAACTTGCTCAAGTTAATTGGTGGCTGGTCTCTTGTCTGTGGCTCTGCATGAAATAGCAACAGAGAATAAGGGGAGCCCTCCTTCATACAAGCCCTAAAAAAGGGGCAGGCTGAAGGAGGCAGGGAGGGTGTGACAAGATGCTATCATTGAGCCAACAAAGACAAAGCCCTTTTGTCCGGCCAAGCAACCAAGACAGGCAATAAAGATGTCAGAGCTCTTGCTCCCCAGTTAGTGTTAGTTAAAGAGAATCTTTAACCCAGCCATCCGCAGACGACAAATCTAGCTGCCCTAGAGGCCCTACTGCTGCTGCTGCTGCTGCTGCTGTGTCGCTTCAGTCGTGTCTGACTCTGTGCGACCCCAGAGACGGCAGCCCACCAGGCTCCCCTGTCCCTGGGATTCTCCAGGCAAGAACACTGGAGTGGGTTGCCATTTCCTTCTCCAATGCATGAAAGTGAAAAGTGAAAGTGAAGTCACTCAGTCGTATCCGACTCCTAGCGACCCCATGGACTGCAACCTGCCAGGCTCCTCCGTCCATGGGATTTTCCAGGCAAGAGTACTGGAGTGGGGTGCCATTGCCTTCTCTACTTCTCACCAACTCCTTGAGGATCTTGGCAAGACCACTAACTGCAGAGCCTGGGGTGGGGAACGGGACTCCACTTTGAACACAGTATGGGAAAAGCACTAAGACTTCGGTGTAACCCAAGCCTGTCTCTGCCACATTCTGGCTGTGTGACCCGAGGCAAGTGCCTCCCCTCTCTGGCCTTCAGACTCCTTGGTTATGAAATTCTCCCACACTGGAAACATTCAACTACACACAAAGGTGCAATGCCTGGCACAAACAGGCCCTCAACACACTTGACTTCCTGCCCTCGTCTCGCCATCCAGTGAAACAGACGCTGCCCTGCCCCCGGGGAGCTTTGAGTCTGGGAAGAGAGAAATTTAGTCTTTGAATAATTCAGAAGCCTTTTACTCTTGGGCACCTGGGATGATATTTTCCTAATACTAGAAGATTTTTTTTTTTCATTGAGATTAAGGTTTACTCAAGTCAAGATGGAAATGAGTCTGACTTTTTGAGCTCACAGTGAAAGACAATGTTAGGGGAGAGGAATGATCAGAAATGAAGAGTTAGAGATCACTGAGTCAGCTGCCCAGAAGTGGACTTCTCCTGGGCAGCAAGGGAAGTCAAGGGACAATAGGAAGCCTCAGCGAGGCCACCCTACAGGACCTCAGGAAGCGTCGGCTAGAGGCTGCAGGGCAGATGTGTGGTCCAGGCCAGAGAGAGCCGGGGCCCCCACTCCGCTGAAAGCACGGGGGAAGGCAGCAACAGGGGAGGGGAGAGGCGGTTGGTGGCCCCCTGAGAAGCTCCACGCCTCTCGGTCCCCTCCTTGCTGGGCCCATCTGAGTCCTGCCCTCTGGGAGCCCATCCCTCACCATCACAGGAACCTCTCAAATTTCAGCCAAACTTCAAGGTCCTCACAGTCCCCCAGGTACATGGAATCAAAGCTGTGCTCCACCAGCTTTCTGATCATTTCCTGCCCTATTGTCTTTGAAGGTTTGGTCCACTGCTTATTCTTCTCCTGTAAACACCCACCTCCAGGGTGCCAATGAAGCGTGGGTCTAGCTGGTCCACTCTGACAGCTCTCTTGCTCCATGTCACCCCGGCTTCTGCCTTGCCTGCCTCGGAGATGGGGTTGCAAAAGCCGTGTTTGCCCGGGGCCCATCTGGAATAACCAGTCAGAGCACCTCCTGGGCGTGTCCAGCAGTGAGAACAGAAATGGTTCTGCATGGAAACTCAGAGAACTTGTTCTTAGCCCAGTGTTGCTGTGTGATCTTGGGCTCTCACTGGCCCTCTCTGAGTTTTACCTGTAAAATGTCCCCAAGGTCCCTTCTGGCTCTGACATCCTGACCCCCTCCCCACCAAGCCCTCACCCGTCACCAAAGGGAAGCTGAGAAGGAAATGAGAGGAGAGCTGGCCTGTCCTGAGGTTACCCAGAGCTCAGGGTAATGTCAGGGAGGTGAACAGAGCTGATATAGGAGCTTGCCTTGGCCCCAAACCATCCAGGGAGGCCGGTGGCCCTGTGGGGAGGAAAGGGAAGCCCCACCCTGCTTTGACCGCACAGAAACCAGTTGGAGATTTAGAGCCGAGAGTTAGCTTAGAGAAAGAATGGTGCTTATTTGGGTAGTTATACAAACTGATGGCTGCAAAGACTATGGGGAAAACTGATTATCTGACGGTGTGAAGAAACGGGATTAGGATGAGAAGGGGGAGGAGGGCTCCACAGACTGCAGTCATCATCCATCCTTCAGAAATTGGATCTGCTGCTTTCCCAGCCCTGCCAAGCCCAGCAAGTTCTTCCCCCATCACAGAGACGTGGCCGTCAGAGGCCCAGGGAAAGTGGGAGACTGCTCAGGGCCACATGGTAGGGTGGACACAGGGCCGACTGAGACCTGCCCCATGCTGACAGCCTGGGAAGGCTCTGCCTGCCTTCTCCGGGGAAGCCCAGCTTTCTTAGTCCTGCCACGGGACTGCTCTGGGCTTTTCCCTGGAGGGTGGTGTGGTGTGCGGCCTCCGAGACGGAGCCCGGTGATCCTCGCCTCCTGAGATTCGCTCCCTCGTGCAGTCCCCTCCCAGGTTATGTGACAAAGTAGATGTGACAGAATGACCTGCTGTGGCTTCAAAGCAGGGTCACTGAAGACGCGGCCACGTCCAGCCAGCCACCACGCTGTGGCTTCAAAGCCAGGTCACTGAAGACGCGGCCGTGTCCAGCCAGCCACCGCGCTGTGGCTTCAAAGCCGGGTCACTGAAGACGCGGCCGCGTCCAGCCAGCCACCGCGCTGTGGCTTCAAAGCCGGGTCACTGAAGACGCGGCCGCGTCCAGCCAGCCACCGCGCTGTGGCTTCAAAGCCGGGTCACTGAAGACGCGGCCGTGTCCAGCCAGCCACCGCGCTGTGGCTTCAAAGCCGGGTCACTGAAGACGCGGCCGCGTCCAGCCAGCCACCGCGCTGTGGCTTCAAAGCCGGATCACTGAAGACGCGGCCGTGTCCAGCCAGCCACCGCGCTGTGGCTTCAAAGCCGGGTCACTGAAGACGCGGCCACGTCCAGCCAGCCACCACGCTGTGAGGATGCTCCAGCAGCCCTGCTTCTCCAAGAAGTCCATGTGTGGAGGAGCCCAGGCCTCCCGGCCACGCCAGCGTGAACCGGCCAGGCCCGTGAATGAGCCCTCTGGGAACCGGGCCTCTGCAGGTAGGCACTCCAGCCCATCAAGCCCTCGGATGGCTGCAGCCCCAGGCCAGCATCTTGACTAAAATGAACTCAGGACCCGAAGCTGAGTCTCTGCTAAGCTGCTCCCAAATATCTAACCCAGACAAACAGAGACAGTAAATGTTTGTTTGTTTTTTAAGTCACTGTGGTTGCTTGTTTGTTTCTTCCGCTAAGATTTGCTTATTTATTTTTGGTTGCACTGGGTCTCTGTTGCTGCATGCAGACTCTAGTTGCAGTGAGCAGGGGCTGCTCTTCATTGCAGGGCACAGGCTTCTCATTCCAGCGGCTTCTCTTGCTCTGGAGCTCGGGCTCTAGGCACACAGGCTTCAGAAGCTGGGGCTCCCCTAGAGCACTGGCTCAGTCGTTGTGGCACGTGGGCTTAGTTGCTTCGAGGCACGTGGTATCTTCCCGGACCAGGGATCGAACCAGTGTCCCTTGCATCGCTGCAAGGACAACCACTTCTGCTGCAATTCTTACCCACTGGACCACCAGGGAAGGCCTGAGTTTTAGGATAATTGTTGTATATGGACAGGTAACTGACACAAGAAGGAACAGGCCAGAGCAGCAGGGAACCCCCTCCCCGCCCCACAGCTTGGCTTTCTATTCAGGCCCCCAGGACTTGAAGGAGTTCAGGGTCCTGAGATGGGAGGCTGGGTGGTGAGGGTTGGTTTTCAGCAAAGAGTAGCAGTGATTTCTAGCAGCGGTTGTGACCATCGAATGATCTGTGTCCCACCAGTGCCTTCTCAGCCACGGCCTGAAGATCCCGAGGGTACCTAGGGCCCCACAGCCTGAAGATCAAGCCCATGCATCTTCACGAGGTGTGAGAACCCTCCACAGCCTCGGTCCTGGCCACGGTCTCCTGCCTCTCCCACCAAGCCCTCCAGCCTCATCTCCCAGCCCTGCCACATCCCAGCCCCGGCATCCCTACTGTCCTCTCACGCTGGGCCTCTCACTGTTCCCTGGACAAGAAGAGCCCTCCGGGGACCCTACACCCTGGCCTAGGCTGCCCCCTCATATGGAGCAGGGAGTCCTTCTCATTAGTCACCTGGCAGACTCTGGCCTGAAACCTCAGCATAATGGCTGGCCCTCTGGGAAGCACCCAACTCTCTCAGGCCGGTGGGCTCACTCTCGAGCCTGCGCCTGGCACCCCCAGCACCTGGTGATGTGCGCTTCCCCTCTCCTTCTCTCTCTCTCTGAGAGCAGGGCTCTGCCTTTCTCATCCACGAGCCTTCATCATAGGGCTCTGGGCTTGGCATGTTGTCCTTCCCCAATAAACTGTTTTGTTGAGTTAACGAATGAATAAATAAACAAATGTGTCCTTGAGCCATTCACCCTCATTCTCTGGGGCTCAGTTATTCACCTCTAAAATAGGAATAATCATTCTCCCCTTCCCCGTTCACTTCCCAGACTGTCAGGGTGATCCCCTGGGACAGAGGACATTAAACTGTGAAGTGCGATAAACCCATAAGGAGGGCTTTGCTTCCCTCTTCTGAGACATCAGCACCGCTCTGCCTGACTGCCCTCTCCCGGAGCTTCCGAGCCCAAGGAGCTTTGCAGGACCTTATGGGAGGAATACAGAAACTCGCCCTCCTCTGTGTCCTGACCCCTTCCTTGGAGCAATTCTGCTTCCCATGCAGCCCCCATCTTCCCCAGCAGCATGTGGAGGCCCCTCCAGCCGTCATCTACTCCCTCTCCTTTCTTTTTCCCCTCACTCTTTTCAACAAGCAAACTTGAGAAATGGTAAACGTTTTCCCATTATTCAAATGGCATGGAAATTACCTACTTGGCATTCCTCTTTGACATGGAGCCTTTAATTAGCCACTGGCTCCCTGGTCCCCAGGTGTTTCTCCTGCTCCACAGCTCCTTCACTTCCTCGGCCCCCTCCCTCCATTAGCATCCTAATCAGAGATGCCCAGGCTTCCAGGGAAGAGAGAGAAGCAGCAGTGTTTCCAGAAAGAGCCCATCCTCAGCTGGAGCAGACGAGCCTGGGTTCCCATCTCTGCTCCCATCTCCAACGCTCCAGCGACCTTGGCCTTCTGAGGGGTCGAGCTGGACTCAGATCAGGGCTCTAGTCGCAGTGTATACCTCCAGCCCATTCCACAAAGTATCATTGCCCCTGATTCACAGATGCCTTTCCCAGGCTTGCCTGCCCTTGCATGTATGTACACTCAGTCGCTCAGTCATGCCTGACTCTTCGCTATTCCCTGGGCTGCAGCCTGCCAGGCTCCTCTGTCCACAGAATTTTTCAGGCAGAAATACTGGACTGGGTTGCCATCTGCTCCTCCGGGGAATTTTCCCGACCCAGGGATTGAACTGAGGTCTCCTGTATTGCAGGCTGATTCTTTAGCACTGAGCCACCTGGGAAGCCACTTGCCTTTGGCTCTTGCTGTATCCACTCAGCCTTCCCTCTTTCAAGGGTTTAGCTCCACTGCTTCCTTGCCTATTGCTTTGGGGAGCTTACATCCTGAGGACGCTAGGGATATGGGAGAGCTGATCTGTGGGGTCAGTTCTCAGCCTGGTAGGATACAGGTGGGTGCCCTGTTCAAATCAAGGCTCAGTTCAAGTCAACACATCTTTATTAGCAGGTGCTGGTTCCTGCAGGTCATCCACAAGGAGAGGGTGCTGGGTGTCACAAGCCTGCAGGACCGTGAGCCATTGTCCTGACTCTAAAGGACCTGGCAAACTAACTGAGAAGACTAGACTGTCACATGGGATGCCATCAAGAATAGGAGAGGATGCATAGATTCTGGGCAAGTCGTTCCACCTCTTGGGTGTATTCGTTATAACACTCACTGGGGACTTCCTTGGCGGTCCAGTGGTTAAGATTCTGTGCTTCCAGTGCAGGGGCCCAGGTTCGATATCTGTTTGGGGAACTAGGATCCCACATGCCAAGTGGCACAGCCAAAACACAGCTAATGCTAGCTGCCACAACAGGTAAACCTGGAATCTCAGGGAAGTGTTCCTCTCGCTCAATAAAGTCCAAAGCAGCGCTAACCGTGTGAGCGCACAGAGCTCCCCACAGTCACTGACAGGCTGTGCGGTCCTCAGCAGGCAGCTGCCAAGGTCGCCCCGGGCCTGGGCGTGCGGCCAGCAAGTGGGGGAGAGGCTGGAGGCCTTAACCAGCTGGACCCAGGAGTGGCACACAAGTCACACCCCATCAGGGAGAACCAGACTAGGAAATGCAAGCCTGTGGGGGCAGCCAATTCCCCGCACAGTGGACGGGCAACACAGCTAGCTCGCTCTGCCACGTAAGCCTCGGTTTTATGATCTGTAAAATGAGGGCAAGGGGGACTTGTGTGAATATCAGGACCGGAAAGAACCTCTCCTCATTTTACAACTGAGTCCACGGAAGTCTGGAAAGTTCCATGACTTGCCCTTGATCACAAAGGCACATACAATAATCTAGGTCTCTGGACACCCAAACCCACGATAGAAATTCCAGCTATCACTCACAGAGACCCTCATCACACAGGCCCTTTATAAATGTTGACTCTGATTCTCAAAACAATCTGTGAAGGAGGTATCATGTCCCCGTTTTACAGATGAGAAAACTGAGGTTCAGAGAAACCAGCTTGCCCAAGGTCACCTGACTGGTGAGTAGCAAAACCAAGAGCTGACTCTTCCCTAGCTGTGTCTCCTTTCACTGCACCAACTTCTTCCCAAACAGCTAGTGATGAGTCCTCCCTACAACAAAGACCAAGACCCCAGGCCTCCCTGTATTCTGTCTCCTTAGAGCTGAAGGCTCCTTCTTATCCTACCCATCCTTGACCTCTTGCATGGGAGGTCACACCATGGGCAGCTATCGCTATCAACAACCAGCAGAGGCCCAGAGAGGCTGAGCCAATGCCCCAGTCACACAGCATGGGAGGAACTGCAGCAGCAGGATTGGGTTTAGCTGTGACTTTCCAGCGGTGCCTTCAGTGTCAGGAACTCGAGCTCCATCTGCCTTATTGCTTCACAGCCTCTCTCCTAAGCCCACCTCATGGTCCACCGTGGCTGCCCCACAACTACTCACTACCTCTGCACCGCAGCCCACATGAAACGGAGAATAGGGTGACCAGATGTCACCCCTCCTGTTATGTACACTTACTAGAAATCGTACATTCCTTTGGCTAGAACTTGGTCACATGGCCATACCTTGCTGCAAGGGAACCTGGGAAATGTAGTTTTTGTTCCAGGTGGCCTTGTGTCAGGTTCTTACTGAGGAAGAGGAGAGAAGGCATAAAGGAATCCCACAGTCTCTTTCCCAGAAACCAGTTTCTGACTCAGCTCCCAATCCAACACCGGGCCTATGACAACACTGCCAGGTGATGGAAACAAGGGCTGCAGGCTTGGTGCAGCCCCAGGAGAAGAAATGATGGGTCCCCAGCTGACTCCTCTCCAAGAGCCTTGGCTCATATTTCTGGCTGTAAGAACTCAGCCCCAGACAGGTGCCTATTGGGAATTAATCCTCAGTGGGGTTTCTCTGGCTTCCATCTATGAGGCTGGCTTATCTGTGCATTGGGAATGGGTAAGTGTCCCTCTCCACAACGGGAGACAAAAAGGTTGTGCCTCCTTCTCTCTCACTGACTCACTCCTCCAAAATAAGTTCTCTGCAGAGAGGTAATTTAATGGGGTCTAAGGCGTCTTCTTGCAAAATTCAGACTTAAATTGAAGAAAGTAGGGGAAACCGCTAGACCATTCATATATGACCTAAATCAAATCGCTTACAATTATACAGTGGAAGTGACAAACAGATACAAGGGATTAGATCTGGTAGACAGAGTGCCTGAAGAACTATGGATGGAGGTTCGTGACTTTGTACGGGAGGCAATGATCAAGACATCTCCAAGGAAAAAAAATGCAAAAGGGTAAAACGGTTGTCTGAGGGTGCCTAACAAATAGCTGAGAAAAGAAGAGAAGCTAAAGGTAAAGGAGAAAAGGAAAGGTATACCCATTTGAATGCAGAGTTCCAAAGAAGAGCAAGGAGAGATAAAGCCTTCTTCAGTGATCAGTGCAAAGAAATAGAGGAAAACAATAGAATGGGAAAGACTAGAGAGCTCTTCAAGAAAATTAGAGATACCAAGGGAATATTTTATGCAAAGACGGGTACAATAAAGAACAGAAATGGTATGGATCTGACAGCAGCAGAAGATATTAAGAAGAGGTGGCAAGTATACAGAGAAGAACTATACAAAACAGATCTTCATGACCCAGTTAATCATGATGGTGTGATCACTCACCTAGAGCCAGACATCCTGGAATGTGAAGTCAAGTGGGCTTTAAGAAACATCACTACTAACAAAGCTAGTGGAGGTGATGGAATTCCACTGTAGCTATTTCAAATCCTAAAAGATGATGCTGTGAAAGTGCTGCACTCAATATGCCAGCAAATTTGGAAAACTCAGCAGTGGCCTCAGGACTGGAAAAGGTCCGTTTTCATTCCAATCCCAAAGAATGTGCAAAATGCCAGGTTGGATGAAGCACAAGCTGGAATCAAGATTGCCAGGAGATATATCAATAACTTCAGATATGCAGATGACACCACCCTTATGACAGAAAGCGAAGAGGAACTGAAGAACCTCTTGATGAAAGTAAAAGAGGAGAGTGAAAAAGTTGGCTTAAAACTCAACATTCAGAAAACTAAGATCATGGCATCCAGTCTCATCACTTCATGGCAAATAGAAGCGGAAACAATGGAAAGAGTGAGAGACTTTACTTATGGCGGCTCCAAAATCACTGCAGATGGTGACTGCAGCCATGAAATTAAAAGACACTTGCTCCTTGGAAGAAAAGTTATGACCAACCTAGACAGCATATTAAAAAGCAGAGACATTACTTCGCCGACAAAGGTCCATCTAGTCAAAGCTATGGTTTTTCCAGTGGTCATGTATTGATGTGAGAGCTGGACTATAAAAAAAGCTGAGCGGTGAAGAGCTCATGCTTTTGAACTACAGTGGAGAAGACTCTTGAGAGTCCCTGGGACTGCAAGGAGGTCCAACCAGTCCATGCTAAAAGAAATCAGTCCTGGGTGTTCATTGGAAAGACTGATGTTGAAGCTGAAGCTCCAATACTTTGGCCACCTGATGCGAAGAACTGACTCATTGGAAAAGACCCTGATGCTGGGAAAGCTTGAAGGCGGGAGGAGAAGGGGATGACAGAGGATGAGATGGTTGGATGGCATCACCGACTCAATGGACATGAGTTTGAGTAAGCTCCGGAAGTTGGTGATGGACAGGGAAGCCTGGCGTGCTGCAGTCCATGGGGTCGCAAAGATTCAGACGCAACTGAGCGAGTGAACTGAACTGAAGCCCTCTTCCCCTAACTTCTCCTGGAGCCCCACTGTTACTGTTAATTTTGTAAGTCAACTTGACTGGGCCACAGCGCTTCCAGACATTTCATCCAGGGTTCCTCTGGGTGTGTCTGTGAGAGCGTTACTGGATGAGATTAACATTTGAATTGGTAGACTGAATAAAGCAGACAGCCCTCCCTAATGTGGGGGCTCCTCCAGTGGCTCAGACTGTAAAGAATCTGCCTGCAATGCTAGAGACCTGGCTTCAATCCGTGGGTCATGTAGACCCCCTGGAGAAGGTAATGGCCACCCATTCCAGTACTCTTGCCTGGGGAATCCCATGGACAAGAGAGTCTGGAGGGCTACAGTCCATGGGGTTGCAGACACTGAGTGAGCAGCTAACACACACTCCCTAATGTGTGTGGGTCTCGCCCGATCAGTTGTGCTCGTGCTTAGTCACTCAAACTGTCGACTCTTGGTGACTCCAAGGACTGTAGGAGCCGTGCCAGGCTGCTCTGTCCACGGGATTTCCCAGGCAGGAATACTGGAGTGGGTTACCATTTCCTCCTCCAGGGGATCTTCCCGACCCAGGGGTCAAACCCGCATCTCCTGTGTCTCCTGCATTGCGGGTGGAGTCTTTACCCGCCTAGCCATTGGGGAGGGCTGACCAGAACAAAAAGACTGTTGGAACTCCTCAGAAGAAGGAGAAGAAGAAGAAGAAGATGGAACTCCTCCTGCCTGACTACTTGAGCTGCGACATTGGTTTTTCCCACCTCCAGACTCAAAACATCAGCTCTTTTGTGGGTCTCGAGCCTGGCAGCTCTCAGACTAGAACTCACACCATCAGTTCTCCTGGCTCTCAGGCTTTTGAACTTGGTCTTCAGCTGCATCAACAGCTCTCCTGTCTCCATCTTGCCAACTGCAGACCTCAGCCTCCATAACTGCATAAGCCAGTTCTTCAACATAAATAAGCATATTATTTATTTATTCACTTACTATATGTAATAACGGAGAAGGCAACGGCATCCCACTCCAGTACTCTTGCCTGGAAAATCCCATGGATGGAGGAGCCTGGTGGGCTACAGTCCATGGGGTTGCAAAGAGTTAGACATGACTGAGCAACTTTACTTTCACTTTTCACTTTCATGCATTGGAGAAGGAAATGGCAACCCACTCCAGGGTTCTTGCCTGGAGAATCCCAGGGACAGGGGGAGCCTGGTGGGCTGCATCTATGGGGCCACACAGAGTCAGACACGACTGAAGTGACTTAGCAGCATACATAATAAAATATATCTCCATCCTATTGGTCCCGTTTCTCCAGAGAACCCTGACTTGTGCACATACCTGCTTGAGGACCAAGTGAACTGGGGTCTGAGCCAGCCCTGAGCTCTACTTTTTCTCAGCTGGGAGCTTCACAGTTCACCTAACCTGCCTGAGCCTTGGCTTCCTCACCTGTAATGTGGCATCATCATAGCTGACTCATGAGCCTGGTACAAATATTGGATTAAATGGGATTACCAACAAAGTTCTGTATAGTCAGAACTATGGTTTTTCCAGTAGTCACATACAGATGTGAGAGTTGGACCATAAAGAAGGCTGAGCACCAAAGAATTGATGTTTTTGAACTGTGATGCTGGAGAAGACTCTTGAGAGCCTCTTGGACTACAAGGAAATCAAACCAGTCAACCCTAAAGGAAATCAACTCTGAATATTCATTAGAAGGACTGATGCTGAAGCTAAAGCTCCAATACTTTGGCCAGCCAATGCAAAGAGCTGACTCACTGGAAAAGACCCTGATGCTGGGAAAGACTGAAGGTAAAAGGAGAAGGGGCCAGCAGAGGATGAGATGGTTAGATAGCATGGACATGAATTTGAGCAAACTGCGGGAGACAGTGAAGGATAGGGGAGCCTGGCACGCTGCAGACCATGGGGTCCCAAAGAGTCGGACACAACTTAACGGGTGAAAAACAACCACCTAATTGAGAGGGCTGGCATGTGGTGGATGCTTCCCTTTCCTTCACCCACCCCCACCCGTGAATTGGCTAGCAAGCAGTGGCTCTATGCTTCTGGAGGTAAAAGTTATCTTGGATTCATGTATCCATATGGGGGCATGCATGAATATGGACACGCTGCCTTCCCTGGAGCTGCCCACAGCCCAGCCTCCCTTGACAGATTAGAAACCAAGTTCCTCATCCTGGTGTCCTTGAGTTTTATGAGGATTTCTGCATTATGTGAATTTGACACCATGATATAAAGAGATTAATAAAGTCTCACTTCATAGGCAAAATTTGAAATAATGTGTATCCCAAACAGTTTTTTAAACATGAAGGATGTTGAAGCTGGCAGTGAATTGTGAACTAAGTTTCCGCACTCGCCACATGGCAATGCCACTTTAGCAGATGAACCGGAACACCTAGCAACCTCTGTCAGGATTTGCCCCCCAAAGCCCTTCCCACACCAAGGCAGGATTTATACATTTCTGAGATGCCTCCTCTTCTTATTTTTCCCTCTCATCTTAATTCTGGCTCACCTGGAAGGCTGGCAGGGGTGGCCTTGGCTAGAGTCCCCTGTGGCTGTATCCCCCCAGCCACAACCCCCAACCCCACCCGGCTGTGACAATGCCATCCATCTGCCACCCCAAGGGTTGATCAGAAGTCTAACCCAGGACCTCAGGGCCACCCCAAACACTACATTCTATAGATTAAGAGAGAACCAGGGTGAGACAGAGGGAAACCCCATCAAGGCATATTGGCAGGAGGGCCTTTGATCCATCGTGATGGTGCTTTGAAGGCCCTTTATGGTGTTAAAACATTTCTGCCCCTTCTCAGGGCAGAGCACCCAGGAGTGGAGGCTGAGGTCCTGATTCTGTCACTAACCAGAAGTGAGGCCAAGGCCTCAAGTCCCTCAGCAGTGACACCAGGAGGGATTAGGTGACCCTCATGGTCTCCTCCAGGCTGATTATTTGATGATGTGAGTGGTGGACACACGCCTCCTTTGCACGCCAGCACCCACACCCCCTTCCCCTTAGCTTAGCCTCCCTGTTGGGAAGCCCCCGACTATGTGTGCTGGGGGCAAGGGTGGAGAGTCCCCTCTGGGGGAGCGTCCTGACTGGGCTGGCCTGCAGCGGGCAGCTGTCTGTCCTCTTCTTGCTCCGTGGCTGCTCCTGGGTTCCTGCTGCCCCCGAGACTAGCCTGCCCACCTCCTTAGGGTCCAGGGAGGCCCTGTGAAATTTACATGCCCATTTTGTTAGTTTCCAGAGTTTCCATTGCTGCAGATAACCTGGCTGATATATAAGCCACGCCCATGCCCTGAGCACACAGAACCATTCTTTAGGATGGCACGCGTGCCCTATAGTACATCCTTTCGTTCTTCCCTGTCCCCACTCCTTTTCATGATTATCAGTTATTGACGTCTTTCCCTACTTTCAAGGAAGAAAAAGAAGGCGGTAAATCCAGGATGAACTATTAAGAAGTATGGGGTTCAGAGAAATTAAAGACCTAACAGTATAGGGACTTCTCTGACAGCCCAGTGGTTAAGACTTTACACTCCCAGTACAGGGGATGCAGGTTCGAACCCTGTTTGGGGAACTAAGATCCCACATGCCATGCTCATCATGGCCAATTAAAAAAACATTAAAAAAAAAAAAAAAGAAGAACTATAACCTCGAAGGTAGCTCCTCTCCAAAAAATATATCATAACCAACAGAATTGCATTGCTTTGAACCAGACATTGTTCATCCAACAGCCCTCTGCTGAGTGCCAGCTGGGTGCCGAGTGCCAGCTGGGTGACAGGCACCATAGGGACAGGGGTGAATATGGACACACCTACCCTGGAGCAGCCCACAGTCCAGCCTCCCCTGACAGATTAGAATCCAAGTTCCTCCGCCCAGTGTCCTCATGTTTTATGAGATTTTTACATTATATGAATTTGACACCATGATATAAAGAGATTAATAAAGTCTCGCTTTATATGCAAAATTTGAAATAATGTGTATCCCAAACATTTTTTCTAAGCATGAAGGACGTTGAAGCTGGCAGTGAATTGTAAACTACATTTGCACGCTCACCACACGGCAACGGCACTTTAGCAGATGAACAGGAACACCTACCAACCTCTGTCAGGATTTGTCTTAAATTATGCAGCTTTCTGAATTATACAGGGCCTTCTGGAGAGTGCGTTTTGCACATGAGGTGACAGGTCTGCTGTTCGGAGTTCTGGCTGTGGCATCAGAATGCCAGGTTTCTACTGCTGTGTGATCTTGGCCGAGGCTCTTGAGCCTCTCTGTGCCTCTATTTCCCCATATGCACAATCAAGCCCCCCAGGCTCCTCTGCCCATGGGATTCTCCAGGCAAGGATACTGGAGCGGTTTGCCATGCCCTCCTCCAGGGGATCTTCCCGACCCAGGGATCGAACCCACAACTCCTTTCTTGGCCGGTGGGTTCTTTTCCACTAGCGTTACCTGGGAAGCCCTCCAGGGGCCTTAGAAGGATTAAATGCATTCTTCCAGGCAACATGCTGGGGAGACAGCCTGCCCTGACTGGAGCAGGCGGTGTTCTCGGCATCTCCCCAGGCTATGGGTTGGTCCCACGTTATTATGAGGAACATGAACTGCTGCCCAGAATAGAAGCAGTTGCCTCAGCTCCTTGGAAGACCTTGACCCTTGAGGTCCCCAGGGTCGCACTACTAGAGACCTTCCCCCGCCCCCTTTATCTTGGCTGCAGCACACAGGCCTCTCATCACGGTGCGTGGGCTTCTCTTGCTTTGGAGGCCGAGGTCTCTAGAGCACACACTTTCCTAGTTGCAGCAGAAGGGCCTCTCTAAATGCAGCACAGGGGTTTAGGTGACCCACAGCATGTGGGATCTTAATTCCCTGACCAGGGATTGAACCCACATCCCCTGCAATGGCGGACAGATTCCCAACCACTGGACCAGGAGGGAAGTCCCCCAGAGACCTTCTTTACAGAGGCAGGGCTCTCCCATTCCAGCCACATCACTGAGCCTTCTGGCCCAGGGGGCTATGGCACCAGCCAGACCCTAGACGCTGACCACCTTTGTGCTCTTATTTCAGGAAATTCACAGACACTCTAGACTCTTAACAGAGCCACATCTTCATCCAGAGGAGGAAGCTAAGCAGATACCATGGATCCCAGAGCAAAGCTTCTCGCCAGCACCCCATGGTTCCAAAAGCCTGCCTCTTCAAAGGGCTCATCATAGCTTTTTAAAGTCAATCTAACGTGATAAATCCTATCCTGAAGCTTACTCTGGTCTGGGGAAGCAAACAAGGCCAGGAGCACTAGAGAGGCCTCCCTAGAGGGAGGTGCATCTTGAATAAATCCAAGGAGCCCGGTGATGGGATGGGGGTGCCACAGATCAGGCAGAGGGAACAAAGGCATGGCAAAGAAAGCGCTTGGCACTTTCTCGGACTTGCCAGTAGCTCCACACATGATGGGAAGAGAGTCCACCAGGGTCTCACTCACTTCAGTGAAGTGAATTCTGCAGCAAGTGAAGGGGGCTCAGGGAGGCCCTCTCAGAGGGGTCCATGGTCTTCTTTGCGCTGCGGCCGCCTCTGGCAGTCTGGTAAAGCCCATGGGATCTTGCCTTTAAAAGCATAAAACAAAGCATATAGAACTGCAAAGGGAACCAATTACAGCAAAAGTAGTTCTTACTTTCCGAAGATTTTTAAAAATAAATGTGAGCTCCTAGTAATATATGAAGCTCTTTATCAATGCATTAAATGACAAGACCTCGTGGCAGGAAGTAGGGCTGAGCAAAAAATTGTTTTTCAAGATATGTGAGCAACTATGATATGATGAGAAAGCGCCTATGATTTCTAGTGGTGACAAAGCCCCAGTACTGCTAATTCTGCTGTGATTCGTTGCCTACATTCATAATAAATAATATTATACTCAATTGCATAATGATAATGTACCCAACTGCAGTTAAATGTTAGGGGAAATGAAGATGTAATGTTTTCAAATCCAAGTTCCTGAAGCCCCAGAATTCTCTTTGTTCTCCTGGGATCCCCAGGATGCCAGAAACAAAACCCTTGCCTTTCAGGAAGGCCCAGCTTTGTTTTCAGAGCACAGGCGTTAAGCGCATTGACCTCTTCCTTCCTTACTGCCACAGGACCTCACACCAAAATCCCCACTGTCTGGTGCCTCCGTTTTCTGCGAGGATCAAATGAATTGACAGAGGGGCTTCCCTAGCGGTCCAGTGGTTAAGAATCCGCTTTCCAGCGCCAGGGACATGAGCTTGATTTCTGGCCAGGGAACTAAGATCCCACATGCCCTGGGGCAACTAAGCCTGAGTACAGCAATTACTGAGTGCACATTCTCTGGGGCCCACACGCCACAACCAGAGAGAATCCCGTGCACCTTAACTAGAGGAGTCTGCTCAAGCACTGCAACGAAAAGCATGCCTACCAGAATGAAGGCCCAGAGCAGCCAAAATATAGAAGTGAATTTTTTTTTAATTAGAAAAGATGAGAGCTTTAAAAAAAAATCATTCCTGTTGATGTTTGACAGAAACCGACACAATTCTGTAAAGCGATTATCCTTCAGTTAAAAAATAAGTTTTTGAAAATAAAATAAATTTTTAAAAAATGAGTTGGCATACATAAAGAAGTCAGAATCGTGACTTACAGTAGCAGACATAGTAGGGCATCAGTAAACGAGGGTTCACTCCTTCCATTCTAATTCTCAGCCCCCAAAGAGAAACCCTCAGAGGGGGTTGTGTTATTAAGCAATACTAACTGAAGTCACGTTAATAAGAACACGACGCGCAATTAGCAGAGTTATTTCAATTCTGAGGTTTGCTTGACTAGGAAAGCCTCACATTTGTCCTTCCCCATATTCTCTGCTAATTACAACGGCTGCCGTCCATTGCAGCTGCCACACGACCGCTGCATCTAAAGTAGTTGTTAAGGCAGCATAATGGCGCGCGCTGACTAATTGGCCATCCCGCTCAGATGAATGGAGTCAGACGGTGGAGGCTGGCCAGGACTGAGCCCTAGGACCCCAAGCCGCACAGCCCCAGGGAGCTCTCAGGCCTCCAACTGCCCTCCCAACCTGCCCCTTTTGACCAGGCACGAGATGGGGTAGAGATAGGAGTGCTGAACACACTGGCCCTGGGGACCGTGACTGGGCCAGCCCTGCCGCTAGCTTGCTGTGCAGCCATGGCTTGGCCCCTGAGTGTCCCTGGGCTGCGCTTTAATCATCTATAGAATGAGGAAGTGGAGGCTCTTGAGGGTCCTCTAGCTCCCACTCACCTTACTGTACTTTGATTATTCCATGACAGGTTCTCTTTAGAGTGATTGGGAGTTCTGCCCAGTCCCCTGAGGACGAGGAAGTGTGAGAGGAGACTGGCAGAGACAGTGGTACTCAGGGAACATTCCCAAATTTCTTGCAGTTAGATGAGGCCACATAACCGGTTCTGACCCAGGTCTGTGAGCAGAGGTGACCTGTGTCACTTCCAGAGCAAAGCAAAGAGCTGGCTCATGGTTGCCCCACAGCCTCTTCTTGTGCTGCGGTCGTGAAGCTTTGAGAGGAGATGAGGAATTGAGCTGAGAGGGGAGCAGCACAGATTGCCAAGTTGCCCCTTGGAGGAGATAGCCAATGGACTTTGCAGCAAAGGTAAGAAGCAAACCTTAATTGTGTTGTGGCGTTAAAGATTTGCAGGTGGGACTTCCTTGATGGTCCAGTGGTTAAGAATCCACCTGCCAATGCGGGGGAAAGAAAGTGAAGTCGTTCAGCCGTCTCTGACTCTTTGCAACCCCATGGACTGTAGCCTACCAGGATCCTCCATCCGTGGGATTTTCCAGGCTAAAGTACTGGAGTGGGTTGCCATTTCCTTCTCCAGGGGATCTTCCCAACCCAGGGATGGAACCCGGGTTGCCCACGTTGTAGGCAGACGCTTTACTGTCTGAGCCACCAGGGACATGGGTTCAATTCCTGGTCCAGGACAATTCCACAAGCTGCAGGGCAACTAAGCCCATGTGCCACAACTACTGAGCCCCATGCCCTGTTGCCGATGCTCCACAACAAGAGAAGCCGTAGCAATAAGAAGCCTCTCATAGCAATCGAGCTCAGCCAAATATAAATAAAAATTTTTTAAAGATTTGCAGGCTGCTGTTACTATAACTCGGAGAAGGCAATGGCAAGCCACTCCAGTACTCTTGCCGGGAAGGTCCCATGGATGGAGGAGCCTGGTAGGCTGCAGTCCACGGGATCGCTAGGAGTCGGACACGACTTCACTTTCACTTTCATGCATTGGAGAAGGAAATGGCAACCCACTCCAGTGTTCTTGCCTGGAGAATCCCAGGGACAGGAGAGCCAGGTGGGCTGCCGTCTATGGGGTCGCACAGAGTCGGACACAACTGAAGCGACTTAGCAGTTAGCAGCAGTTACTATAACTAAACCTGGCCTCTCGCCTCATACAGTTATTTTCCCAAAAGTATTCAAATGATGGGCTTTTAAATAAAGGATTAAGGAAATAACTGATTCACAACACTCATAGAAAAAGAGGTGTGCTATGTATAGCAAGATCCCCTAGAGGAAATGGCAACCTGCTCCAGTGATCTTGCCTGGGAAATCTCATGGACAGAGGAGCCTGGCAGGCAACAGTCCCTGGGGTCCCAAAAAGTTAGACACGACTGAGTGGCTAAAGAACAATAGCAAGAGGGCGTGGAATTTCTCACAATGAGGCTGGCTCAGCAACAAGAGGAGTGATCCTCCCAAGGCCCCCTCACCAGGCTCCCCATAACCTTTCGAGTAGGGAACTTAAAAGCAACTTTAGTGCGCCAGAAATCTATAAGCAATCCCAACCATGGGAACAGGGTAGAGGATGAGAGATTAGACATTCTCAATGTTCACTTGATGAGTTACAAAGAGGGGGGAAGAAAATGGGTCCCGTGACGGAAGACTCACGCAATGAATTTGAATTTCAAAACTGAAAAGCAAATGTTTGGGTATGGGCTTTACTCTCTCAAGAAGGACAGTGAAGAAGAATGAAGTCCAGTTGGGTTTTCCCCCTTCTCAGCCACAAATCTTCCCCCCAGTAGGTTTCCCTTTGCCTTCTCCTGGAGGGGACTCCAGGATGTGGGAAAGAAATGGCTCGTTTCTCATCTCTACAGGGTGAAGGAATACTACAGAACTTAATGCTTCATTTTAAAAAAAAAAAAAGCAAAAAAACTCAAAGTTCTTGAGTTGGGAAATCATTCTGGATTGCTCCAATCCTAAATCAAGGACCCTAGCATCGATCAAGAGCCTACAGCAGCACAGAATTCACATTTAAGATTCAGAAGAATCTTAAAGCAATAGAACAGTACTGGGGAGGAAAAAAATAGAACAGGGTCAGCAGCCTGCTCAGCCCCAAGGCCTAACCCACAGAGGGGCCGTTGGCTTCCTCTTCTTTTTCTTGGAGATGCCCAGGCGAGAGGCAAGCCGGGCCCTAGCCTACCCCTTCCCTGTGCGCAAGCTTCATGCCCAGGCAGTGCAGTGAGCGGTGAGCAAGCTTTTCTTGTGCAGCAAATAAATAAATAAATAGTGTGACTTTGTGTTTGAAGGACGAATGCCAAGTTTCCTCTCCAGGGCCCTCTCCCAAACCTCCGTATATCACCTCCACATGATCAAGCTGTCAGGCCTGCCACCCTGAGCTCTGCTTGGCTGTGATAAACATGAGCCAACACGTTTCCTACCCCCTCAGGCCCTGCAATCAGGGAGAAGGGGTGGGTGGAAAAAACCCATCCAAGCCATTCCGGGATTTATGTTTGAAACTGTTTTCCTTTGTCAGGGGAGAAAACAACCAGATGTTCCTAAAGGTGAACCCTATAAATCAGGGCAGATGTGTGGATGCATCTCGTCCTCTTTGGCAACTTGGCTGGGCTTGGTTTTGCACCCAATCCTGGCTGCGCACATCCACACACACACCCTGCCACCTCCCTTTGACTTTCCTACCTCTATCTCGCTTTGAATCAGCCTCAACCCCTTTTCCAGGAAGTCTTCCCAGATTATGCTCATTAGGGCTTCCCTGGTGGTCTAGCGGGTAAGAATTCACCTTCAAATAAATGCAGGGAACAAAGGTTTGCTCCCTAGTCCAGGAACTAAGACCCCACGTGTTTACAGGACAACTAAGCCACGTGCCACAACTAGGAAGCCTTCACACTGCCACAAAGACCCTATATGCTGCAACTAAGACCCAATGCAGCCAAATAAATACATACTTTAAAAAAAGATTATGCTCATCTATTACCCAGCCTTTTAACTTGGGCCCTTTCTCAGCCCCCCGATGTGTTTAGGTCATTCTGTAATTGTTTACTCTCTTCTTCCCATAAATGGCCCAGGAACTCACAAAGAGTGCTCACTGCCTCCCCCACCAGACCAGGAGCTCCCCTGGGACAGGACACATCTCCTCAATCTGTCCAGGCCCTCCTAAGGACAGAAAGCATGCCTCCCCAGCTCTCTCCCTTTGGCAGGTCAATCACCCTGCTTTAGGACGCAGGGGGAACAACGTGACTGCACCTTCTAACTCAAGGTTCTAACAAGGGGACATGGTGAAGTCTGAAAGCACCTGCCATATCTCTGGACATACTTGCACTTTTCTGGAAAGGATCCATTGCTGTCAAGCGATCCTCAGATGGATCTGTTCAGAGGCAGGGTGAGACCTCTAAACTTTTAACTGCTGTTAAAAGAAAATAGGATCGGCCAGTACAGAGGCCAGCCATGCAGAGAATATTCAATGAGAGAGGCAGTAGCCCAGAAGGCACTCGGCTTCCCCACCAACTTGCTGTGTGACCCTGGGAAACCATGGCCCCTTTGTGAGCCTTGGTTTTCTCGTCTGAACACCAGGATTTGAGTTTGGACTCATTCATGCGACAAACAATGGATACTATGTAGGTTCTAGGCGGTGTGTTAGGTCCTGGGGATGGAGAGCACAGCTGAGACCAGGAGATAACTGAGAAAGACACAGGCTCCGCTCTCAGGGAGCCTGCAGTCTAGTAGAGAAGCTAAGATTTGTAATAATACTAACAGATAGTAGTATACTATTAGATAATACTGTCTACCAGGCAAACCCTATGACAGAGATGCTAGTATTATCCCCATTTTACAGATGAAGAAACTGAGACTCAGAGAGGTTCAGCAAATTGCCCAAGGTCACACCGCTAGGAAGTAGCAGAGCCCGGATAAGAGCAAAGAGAAAATATTGTGGGTATCAGGAGAGAGAAGGCTTCCTGAAGGAGGTGGCTTCTGACCTGAGCCTTTGCAAGACAGGGGCAATTTGAACATGCAAATACTTAAGGAAGGGGAAATAGGAAATTCCGTTGACTAGATAGTCAATAGGAAATTGCTGTATGACTCAGGGAACTCAAACCGGGGCTCTGGGACAAGCTAGAGAGGTAGGATGGGAGGGAGGTGGCAGGGAGGGTCAAGAAGGAGGGGACAGATGTGTCCCTATGACTGATTGTTATTGGTGTTTGGCAGAAACCAACACAATAAAGCAATTATCCTCCAATAATAAATAAATAAATTTAAAATTAAAAACAAAAAAGAAATTCTCTTAACTGGAAGTTCCAATAGCACTTGGCCCCTACTGTCTGCCAGAACCACCAAGCACAGCCCCAGGAGAGCGGCAGAACCCAGGCCAGCCCCCTGAACAGCAGCGCTGATAGAGGAGGCAAGAAGGATGAGGGGCCGCGTGAGAGGGAGGAGGCAGGAAGAAGAAGAAGGCTTCCCAAACCAAGTCTTGGCCAAGCTCCTGGGAACGGGGTAAAGGGGAAGCCAGAGGGCAGTGGGGCAGTGGCCAACAGATCAGGGAGGAGGGCGTATGGCACATGTAGGGAGGGGAGGGCCGTCTCCCCAGCACTCTGAGAATTAAATCCCCAGTGGTGACCCGTGCACACTTGGAACACTGTGCAGACATAAACCACAGTGCTGGGGAGGATATTTATTGACGTGGGAAGAATGTTCACGTATATTTCAAGTGAAAAGGCAGGTTGCAAAATAATATGTATGGTACCATGCCGTTCTTGCAGGAAGAAAAATATCTTTATATAAGTCTGGAAGGATATACACCCAAAACTTCAACAGTGGTTATCTGGGCAGTAGATTGTGGATGGCTTTTATCTTCTTTACATGTACCTATATTTTCTAGTTCTTCTACGATAGCACACATTATCAGTGTAATTTTTTAAGTTTGTTTTTTTAATGCAGTAATCACATTGAGGATTTTGGCAGGGTGGTGTAGGCAGGAGAAGAAATGGGCCAGCCACCCAGGGGCAGCGGTGGGAGAAGATGGCAGGGCTTCACCAGGATGGGGATGAGGTGGGGATGGGGTAGGGTTGGGTGGGGAGGAAGACCATGTTTCCTTGACAGGACAAGGGACTTTTTCTTTTTAGCTTTTTTTTTTTTCTTTTGGCCATGCCATGTGGCATGCGGGATCTTAGTTCCCTGACAAAGGACCAAACCTGTGCCCCCCTGCAGTAGAAGTGGAAAGTCTTAGCCATTGGACTACCAGGGAAGTCCTCAAAGGACTTATAAAGAGGACTACCTCATGGGGCCCAGCCTCCTCCATCTTCTGCCTCCCAGTCTCCTCAGAGCCCAGAGGTCTTCCCAGCCTCTGGAAGTGAAGGGTCCAGTCTGGAAGCCCACAGCCTTCCGATAGAGGACAGAGCGGAGGGGGTGGGTCAGCTGGGGGTCCCAGGAGAGATGTGAGTTTGGAAGGCTAAGCTAGTTTAGCCTTTTGGAGGAGAAGGGGACAACAGAGGATGAGATGGTTGGATGGCATCACCGACTCAATGGACGTGAGTGTGAGCAAGCTCTGGGAGATGGCGAAGGACAGGGGAGCCTGGCGTTCTGCAGTCCATGGGGTTGCAAAGAGTCAGACACAACTGAGCAACTGAACAACAGCAAAGCTAGTTTTGAGAGAAAGCCGAGCCTCAGGGACAGAAGGGTACCTGGCATGGAACAGGGGCCCAGGGTGTTGGGAGAGACGGCCTGGAAGGTTACTGCAGGGGACCACCAAGGGCAGGACTCGCCAGGGACGGAAGCCCTGGGAAGCGCTTGATCTGACAGGAAGTTTAATGAGCTCCAGGCTGGGGAGGAAATGGAGGGCGAGCCTTCTCAGCTCTTCTCCGAGAGCAAGGAGGTAGGAAAGACTGGGCAGAAGCCACAGTAGTGACAGCCTGCATCACGTGTTTGCTACTCTCTTTACCCCCTTCTGTTTCCCCTGATATTAGTGTGTGTGCATGCTAAGTCCTTTCAGTCGTGTCTGACTCTGTGCGACGCCATGGACTGCAGCCCTCCAGGCTCCTCTGTCCATGGGCTTCTCCAGGCAAGAACACTGGAGTGGGTTGCCATTTCCTCCTCCGGGGAATCTTCCCGACCCAGGGATCGAACCCGCATCGCTTATGTCTCTTGCATTGGCAGGTGGATTCTTTACCACTAGTTCCACCTGGCAGTAAAACCCTAAAAATAGCTGGGACTCTTCTGGATGGCATAAGCAGAACTTCTAAAACATCCATGGGCTATCTTTAAAGGTAGTGAGCTTCCTGTCCCTGGAGGTATTCAAAGAGAAATCAGGCCACCATCCTGGCCTGCTTTCAAGAGTTATGCATCAGAAAAACAGTCAGACCTCTGCAGTGCCTCTCATTCCCAACATCGTCTGAGTCAGTGAAAACGGGGTTTAAGGCAGCAGTGGCCGGAAAGAAGGTGCCAAGAGAAAAAAACCTGCCCACCCCCATCTGTGCAGGTCTCATCCGCACAGGGTCTGAGGGGCAGACTGCACACCTGGCACCCCTCCCCTGCTTCAGTCAAAGGGGCGGTCCGGTCTGCCTCGTGCGTATGCTCTTCACGTTCAGGGCCAGGAGGAAAGAAAACATGCCCGGTGTAAAGGGAAGGGGGGTTCACAAGGTCACAGGAAACTTTGCAAATTGAGATATAAGCCTCATTCTAACATTAGTCTTTCAGCGAGTGCACTGAGGTGAAAGCACGGACCCCTGAGAGCCTTTAGTGCGGCCTGGAATAAGAGGAAACATCAGCACCATTATTGGTTGTGAATACAGGAGAATCGGCAAAGCAAAAAAGCTATAAACATGTGGTAGGTCGTGCAAAGTGAACGGATACTAATGTAGTCACCCTGTTTACCACTCACACGCAGCCAAATAGAATAACCACTGCATTGGTTGTTAGATGGGGAGGACTGAGAGAGAGGCTGACTTGAGTTTGCTGGAAGGAAGAACCCCCCAGTTAATTAGGGCGGCCCAGCAGCGGGGGCCTGTTGCTCAGGGAGGCTGGGAGGCCCCTGCCCTGAAATACTCAAGCAGAGGCTGTCCGCGATGGGGGGCTGGCTGGGTCTCTTCCGCTCACCCCTCGGATCCTCTCTCGTCCTCACCCTGCCCTCGGCCCAGCATGGACTCCATCCCAGCCTGACTCCCTCTGCCTGGTTTCTGGATGATTCAAGGGCATTTCATTTCTTACACACTTCATTTCTGTTTCTATTACACTGTGTTATATAATGAAATAAGTATACCACTCACCACAGTGCAGAATCAGTGGGAGCCCTGGGCTCGTTTTCCCGCAACCGGATGGTCCCATCTGGGGCGTGATGAGAGAGTGGCACTGAAGTGTGGAGCTTCCGTCCAGTCTTCTTGGTCATCTCGCTTTGGTTGCAGAAAACCTTCTTCACAAAGATAGAACATTGGAAATGGAAGGAGTCTTTTCGGTGCTTTGTGGCGATCTCAGGAAATTCTGCCTTGACTTGCATCCAGAATGTAAGGAGAACTGAAGTTGTCCCAAACATACTTTGAAGGCCCCCGTCATTTGCCATCTCAAGCAGTTGACACTCTTCTAGCACGGAAGAATTCATCTGATTTATTCAGTCTGGCCAGTGGGAGCCGTGGCAGGACATAGGAGAGGGGAGAGGTCCTTGTTCCCCACACACCTTCCCTGCAGGGCCATCTTGGGCCTCAGGACCTTGAGACAGAAGGTCTCAGCCCCCCGGCGGAGCACTCTGCACCACACACAGGCTGCCTCTAGCTTCCAGGTTTCACTCCGTTCTCCCCATGTTGCAGCCCAAGAAGGGGCATAGACAGCCCTGCGGGGCTGCACTGTCCCTGTGGCTTCCCTACGCCCTGCCCGACCTTTGTAAATTGCACCTTTATTAAAACCTTCCTTTATTAAAACATTATCCTAATGTGAGCATGCCATCTGTTTCCTTCTATGATCCTGGTTGATACATGGGGGCTCCCCATCAGAGAACAAAACTAAACTATATGGCCTCTCCACAGCGTACAATTAATTCAACAGTACCATGAAATGTGAGGCAGAGTCACTTTGTCATAGGCCTTATTTCATTACAGTACTAAACGTTATGTTATCAGCCATTATCAAATGTAACTTGTGGCTTGTGTGTGTGCGTGCTAAGTCGCTTCAGTTGCGTCCAACTCTTTGTGACCCTATGGACTAGTAGCCCTCCAGGCTCCTCTGTCCATGGGATTCTCCAGGCAAGACTGCTGGAGTGGACTCCTCCAGGCGATCTTCCCTACCAAGGGATTGAACCCACATCTCGAACGTCTCCTGCATTGGTAGGCGGGTTCTTTACCACTAGCACCATCTGGGAAGCCCAGTGTGTGGTTTACAACTTCCAAAACCACTGCTGCTCACGGCCACTGTCTACAGACCGGGAAACTGAGGTCTCTCAGAATCTTACCCAAGCTCGCAGCCAAACACAGGAAGCCAGGAACCTAAGGATCCCAGCCCAGGGTGCCTTCCCTGAGCAGAGCAATCCAGTGGGCCCTGGCCATCCTTCCTTGACCCCCTCCTACCACTGAGGCAGCTGCCCCTTCTCTCCCCAGTCTTCTCCCCTCCTCGTTCCCTGGTGGGAGAGGCCGTTGGGAAAATGATGAGGATTTTATAGCATTCCGTGGTAAGCACTTAATAACTCTCCAGGCTATAGATCTGTGCTTCGAATGGGCTGGGGATAATTCACAGTAAAATATGACTTTTCATTTATCACATTGACGTGTAATAAATACTTCCCAGTGAAGCTTGGGCACAAAAGGGGGTGGGGTGAAAGACCTCAGATGAGGCTCCATGACTGGGCTTTGGGGTTCTGGTCCATGGCAGGGGCACCCAGAGGACCAGAACCCTGGAACTGGGAAATTCCTTAGGGATTTCCAGCCAGTGAGGCACCACAGTGCCCCCACCAGCCTCACCACCATTGCTGGGGAATCAAGCACCTCCCTCCTGGAGCCAAACTCCCCACAGAGGCCAGCGGGGGGCCTAAAACCAACAGCCCAAGCAGCTGCCTGCTCCTCCCCTCTCACATCTGGTTCTGAACTGTCTCAAGAGTTTCTTATCTCCCTCCCCTTCCCCTGCCCCCTTTCCATCCCACTGCCACTATGCTAATAACTGGGCATCTAGCTTGTTTCCCAGTTTCTCACAATTAAATAGTAATCATGCTGCTAAGTCACTTCAGTCGTGTCCGACTCTGTGCGACCCCATAGACAGCAGCCCACCAGGCTCCCCCGTCCCTGGGATTCTCCAGGCAAGAACACTGGAGTGGGTTGCCATTTCCTTCTCCAATGCATGAAAGTGAAAAGTGAAATGGAAGTTGCTCAGCCATGTCCGACTCTTCACGACCCCATGGACCGCAGCCTACCAGGCTCCTCTGTCCATGGGATTTTCCAGGCAGGAGTACTGGAGTGGGGTGCCATCACCTTCTCCGAAAGTAATCATACTAGCTGCCCTTTATTCTGCATTGCCCATGGGTCAAGAGCACTGGCTCATTTCATTCTCAAAACTCCTCATGGCACTATCCCCACCCCCAGCTCTCAGGGGAGGGCACTGACCCTCAGAGGGCTGAATGCCTTGCCCAAGGTCATGCTGTGACCTGTCTGACTACAAGTCCCACCGTCTCCATGGCCAGGGGTCTTAGGTCAGGCTCCTCTGAAGCAGATCCTAGAATAAGGATCTGAGGACAAGACATTTATGTAGGAGGCGAGCCCAGAAGTACCAGCAGGAATATGGAGCTGAGTAAATGGGGAGGAAAGAAGCCAAAACATAATGTGCTATGAGCAGGTTAGCACAGAAGATGACTGGGGGGCTCTGGGAACAAGATAGAGCACACCTCAGGATAACCCCACCCTGTGAGCGAGGAGCTGTTTGTATCTACCAGGCTTCTCTGTGTAATTAGAGAAGTGTGTTCACTGCCCCTGCTGAGATGGCTAAGCAGATTCCAGGAGCCAGAGAAAGCCCTGGGGCAGAGTCCTAGGTTGCATGCCGGCAGTTGGCAGCCACTGGGTCCCCGTGTGTGAAAATAGTGGGTGCAAGGGGCCATGGGCAGAGCACTAGCAGCAGCACCTCTCTGCTCAGACCCTAACCTGGACTGCTGTTCCTGTTTGCCTGGACAAGCATAGGAGTCACCTAACTGTTCTCCCGGGCTTGGTCTTACACCACCAGACATATGCCCCAGCCCCAGACAATAAGCACATTCCACCTTAGTCCACATAGCAAAGAGTTGGTTGGACAGTCTGGGAGGTAGGGGGAGAGAGGGAAGGTGGGTGGGGGGTGATCCTTGACCACACGAAGGCAATGACAGGGTCTGAATTATCTTTGAATCCTCACTCAGTGCCTAAGGCGGGATGCGGTGCCCATCAGACACTCAGTGAATTTTGTTGTTGCTCAGTTACTAAGTTGTATCTGGCTCTTTGCGATCACATTAATGGCAGCATGACAGGTTCCTCTGTCCTCCACTATCTCCTGGCATTTGCTAAAATGCATGTCCATTGAGTCAATGATGCTATCTAACCATCTCATCCTCTGCCGGCTCCTTCTCTTGCCCTCAATCTTTCCCAGGGTCTTTTCCAATGGGTTGGCTCTTCGCATCAGGTGGCTAAAGTATTGGAGCTTCAGCATTAGTCCTTCCACTGAATGTTCAGGACTGATTTCCCTTAAGATTGACTGGTTTCATCTCTTTGCAGTCCAAGGGACTCTCAAGAGTCTTCTCCAGCATCACAATTTGAGAGCATCAATTCTTTGGTGTTCAGCTTTCTTTCTGGAGAAGGCAATGGCAACCCACTCCAGTGGAAAATCCCATGGATGAAGCAGCCTGGTAGGCTGCAGTCCATGGGGTCGCTAAGAGTCGGGCACGACTGAGCGACTTTACTTTCACTTTTCACTTTAATGCATTGGAGAAGGACATGGCAACCCACTCCAGTGTTCTTGCCTGGAGAATCCCAGGGACGGGGGAGCCTGGTGGGCTGCCGTCTCTGGGGTTGCACAGAGTCAGACACGACTGAAGCGACTTAGCAGTAGCAGCAGCTTTCTTTATGGTCCAACTCTTACATCCATACATGACTACTGGAAAAAACATAGCTTTGACTATACAGATCTTTGTCAACAAAGTGATGTCTCTACTTTTTAATATGCTGTCTAAGTTTGTCATAGCTTTTCTTCCAAGGAGCAAGCTTAATTTCATGGCTGCAGTCACTGTCCTTACTGATTTTGTAACCCAAATAAAATCTTATCACTGCTTCAACTTTTTCCCCTTCTATTTTCCAGAAGTGATGGGACTGGATGTCATGATCTTAATTTTTTTTTAATATTGAATTTCAAGCCAACTGTTTCACTCTCCTCTTTCAACCTCATCAGGAGGCTCTTTAGTTCCTCTTTACTTTCTGCCATTAGAGTGGTATTATCTGCATTTCTAAGGTTGTTGATATTTCTCCTGGCAATCTTGATTCCAGCTTGTGATTCATGCAGCCTGGTATTTTGCATGATGTACTTTGCATATAAGTTAAATAAGCAGGGTGACAATATATAGCCTTGTCATTCTCCTTTCCCAATTTTGAACCAGTCAGTTGTTCCACATCCTGTTCTAACTGTTGCTTCTTGACTCACAGACAGGTTTCTCAGTGAACTCTGCTGCATTTTAAGTAAATCCTCCCAGGCATGCTTTATAGTGAAGGGAGCTAGCTTCTCTGGTAGCCCCTCTGCACCACTCCTACTGAAGAACTGATCACTCCCCTTTGCTCTGTCCAGTTCAGGCTACTACCCCAGCCTCCAGTGCGTGACTGCCTCTTCGGGAGACTGAGTCTCAGTCACGTCTTAGTGTATGTGTGTAACACACACACATGCACGCACACACACACTCTGCTCAGAGCTGAGCCTAGAGCCTGACTCAGTCAAGCTTACTATGATTATACAGTGGAAGTGAGAAATGGATTTAAGGGACTAGATCTGATAGAGTGCCTGATGAACTATGGACAGGATATTGTACAGGAGACAGGGATCAAGACCATCCCCATGGAAAAGAAATGCAAAAAAGCAAAATGGCTGTCTGAGGAGGCCTTACAAACAGCTGTGAAAAGAAGAGAGGCAAAAAGCAAAGGAAAAAAGGAAAGATATAAGCATCTGAATGCAGAGTTCCAAAGAATAGCAAGGAGAGATAAGAAAGCCTTTCTCAGCGATTAATGCAAAGAAATAGAGGAAAACAACAGAATGGGAAAGACTAGAGATCTCTTCGAGAAAGTTAGAGATACCAAGGGAATATTTCATGCAAAGATGGGCTCAATAAAGGACAGAAATGGTATGGACCAACAGAAGCAGAAAATATTAAGAAGAGGGTGGCAAGAATACACAGAAGAACTGTACAAAAAAGGTCTCCACGACCCAGATAATCACAATGGTGTGATCACTCACCTAGAGCCAGACATCCTCGAATGTGAAATCAAGTGGGCCTTAGAAAGCATCACTACGAACAAAGCTAGTGGAGGTGATGGAATTCCAGTGGAGCTATTTCAAATGCTGAAGGATGATGCTATGGAAGTGCTGCACTCAATATGCCTGCAAATTTGGAAAACTCAACAGTGGCCACAGGACTGGAAAAGGTCAGTTTTCATTCCAATCCCAAAGAAAGGCAATGCCAAAGAATGCTCAAACTACTGCACAATTGCACTCATCTCACACACTAGTAAAGTAATGCTCAAAATTCTCCAAGCCAGGCTTCAGCAATACATGAACCGTGAAATTCCAGATGTTCAAGCTGGTTTTAGGAAAGGCAGAGGAACCAAAGATCAAATTGCCAACATCTGCTGGATCATCGAAAAAGCAAGAGAATTCCAGAAAAACATCTATCTCTGCTTTATTGACTATGTCAAAGCCTTTGACTGTGTGGGTTACAATAAACTGTGGACAATTCTGAAAGAGATGAGCATACCAAACTGCCTGACCTGCCTCTTGAGAAACCTGTATGCAGGTCAGGAAGCAGCAGTTAGAACTGGACATGGAAAAACAGACTGGTTCAAAATAGGAAAAGGAGTACATCAAGGCTGTATGTTGTCAGCCTGCTTATTCAACTTATATGCAGAGTACATCATGAGAAATGCTGGGCTGGATGAAGCACAAGCTGGAATCAAGATTGCCGGGAGAAATATCAATAACCTCAGATATGCACATGACACCACCCTTATGGCAGAAAGTGAAGAAGAACTAAAAAGCCTCTTGATGAAAGTGAAAGAGGAGAGCGAAAAAGTTGGCTTAAAGCTCAACATTCAGAAAACTAAGATCATGGCATCTGGTCCCATCCCTTCATGGGAAAGAGATGGGGAAACAGT
Source organism: Ovis canadensis (assembly GCF_042477335.2). NCBI lineage: Eukaryota > Metazoa > Chordata > Mammalia > Artiodactyla > Bovidae > Ovis > Ovis canadensis. The sequence goes on along the minus strand of NC_091255.1, from coordinate 23,617,946 downwards.
GGAAACAGTGGCAGACTTTTTATTTTTCTGGGCTCCAAAATCACTGCAGATGCTGACTGCAGCCATGAAATTAAAAGATGCTTACTTCTTGGAAGGAAAGTTATGACCAACCTAGATAGCATATTAAAAAGCAGAGATACTACTTTGCCAACAAAGGTTCATCTAGTCAAGGCTATTGTTTTTCCAGTGGTCAGGTATGGATGTGAGAGTTGGACTGTGAAGAAAGCTGAGCACTGAAGATTAATGGTTTTGAACTGTGGTGTTGGAGAAGACTCTTGAGATTCCCTTGGACTGCAAGGAGATCCAACCAGTCCATCCTAAAGGAGATCAGTCCTGGGTGTTCATTGGAAGGACTGATGCTGAAGCTGAAACTCCAATACTTTGGCCACCTGATGTGAAGAGTTGATTCACTGGAAAAGACCCTGATACTGGGAGGGATCGGAGACAGGAGGAGAAGGGGACAACAGAGGATGAGATGGCTGGATGGCATCACCAACTCGATGGACATGAGTCTGGGTGAACTCTGGGAGTTGGTGATGGACAGGGAGGCCTGGCATCCTGCGATTCATGGGGTCGCAAAGAGTCGGACACAACTGAGTGACTGAACTGAACTGATGTGTAGGTCAAATGTATGTCTAAGTGACTAAGTTATTGAACTCATTCTGAGTGGTGCCATGATCCCAGCTTGGGAAATTCTTTGGTCCAGGGCAGCATGTGGCCGCTGGTCCGGTGCAAGGACAAGGAGAGACCATAGATGTTTCCATGATGGTGAGAGGCTGTGAGATGCTCACACACCGTGACCACCAGGGGCGCTCTTTCCTCCTCTTGGAGTTCTGACTCTAAGACCAATGACCTGGTGGGTGTCCGAGCATGGAGACAGGGAACTAAAACAAGGATGACTGGCCGGGGACCAACAGTTGGTTCTGACTGCACTGCATCAGTGCAGACAGCCAGGGCTCTGGGATGCCATTCAAGTTATTTTCCACCTGGAAAGCTGATTTTCCTAACAAAGCTCCATGATTTGATAGGAAAGGTCACTAGGGGACACATGTCTCTCAAATCACATCCTTGCTCCACTATGTAACCCAGTGCAAGTGATAATTTTGCTAAGCCTCTGTTTTTTTAGTCTGTAAAGTGGATGAAATCATTTATGCTGCACAAAGTGGCTGAAAGAGAATAGCTAACTCAGGCAAAGTCCTCAGCTCAGTGACCAACACCTAGCAAGCACTTGTTTTTCTCCTCACTGTCCGCCTGGCCTGGAGAGTCATGGAGAGTCAAAAAGCAACTTGACACCAAGACCCCATTCAAAGATGGTGTGGAATGTTCCCAAGAGCCCAAGCAAGAAGAAATCTTAGGACTCATAGAAGGGGTGCCTGAGCATCCTGACTCTCAAAAAACTTCTGAAACGAACATCTCTGTCCATTCTCCTGCAGCTTTCTACCCTCCACACCCTGCCCAGCCCCAGGTCAGAAGAGGGACCAGCTGAATCCTATCACCAATATTCTTAAACTCCACAAATTCAGGAATTCCCTCAGGTCCTGGGTGATCTTCACAACCTCACTGTCCTTACAGGGCAGAATGTACATGAATCTATTTTTCGATGAGAAGGCTGAAGCTCCAAGAAGATGACAGATTTCCAAAAGCTCCTCAGTAGATATATGGGGAGAGTGGGGACCTAGGTCTTGGTGAAACAGGAGGGAAGGGGGTAAAACCGTCCACCTCAGATTGGGACTTAAACCCTTGTGCCAGGACTTGAACCCAGACAAACCCATGGTCTTCCAACTGAGATCACACACCTGGTTTCAGGACCTAACAAAGCTCAGGTTTTTGATATCTTGTTGCAGAAAGAATTCAGTGAGAGACAAAGTGATAGGTAAAGAAGTGGATTTATTTAGAGAGAAACACACTCCACAGAGTGTGTGGCCTCAAGATGTGGTGTGGTTAGATTTTATGAGCTGGGTAATTTCACAGGCTAGTGAATAGGAGGATTATTCCAACTATTTGGGGAGGGGTGGGGATTTCCAGAAATTGGGCCACAGCCCACTTTTTGGTCTTTGATGGTTAGCTTGGAACTGTCACGGCACCTGTGGGTGTGCCATTTAACTCGCTGATGTGTTTCAGTGAGGTTCAAGGTCTAGTGGAAGTCAACTTGTCCACCATCTTGGACCTATTTGGCCCTAATCAGTTTACATCATGTCCTTCAGTTCAGTCACTAAATAATGTCGGACTCTTTGTGATCCCATGGACTGTAGTACGCCAGGCTTCCCTGTCCTTCACCAACTCCTGAAGCCTGCTCAAACTCATGTCCATTGAGTCAGTGATGCCATCCAACCATCTCATCCTCTGTCGTCCCCTTCCCCTCCTGCCTTCAATCTTTCCCTGGGCTGTGTTATTCTTTCAGCAGTTGTGCCCTGCACTCTTCCCTCCTCTTACAGGGGCACAAATCTTTCTATGATGAGACATCAAGAACCAGAGCTTAAGTCCTGAGACCAGGTGTGTGATTGCAATTGAAAGAATTCAAGTCCCAATCTGAGTTGTCTTGTTTCAGTGGGACCGCCTCCCCTGACCCAACCCATGGGCCACCCTGCCCCTAACACAGCTGGATAAGATAAGAGCGTTTATACCCAAATGAGGCAAGTGAACAGAAACTTGCTTCCAGCAGCCAGAGACACCTCCCAACACCTGCTTCCCACTCTAAATTTGAAGCAAAGAGCAGTAAACAATTTGTGGCATTTCTTGCCTGTCGAAGTAGATTTCTTGCTTACAGAGGATATATGGCTTTCTGAATAATTAAGTACGACACTCAGCTTCCAGGGCCCAAAACTCCAAAGGCACAGGAGAAGCTGAGGCAGAAATTTTCCATCAGCAACTGAGCCAGAGAGTTTGAGAAGTTTGCTCCTCCCGTCTGAGGACCAGACAGACCTAGACTCCACCTGGGAACAAGAAGCCCAGGCTGGAAGGGGTCTCAGGGATGATGTAGGCCCAGCACCTCTTTTCCAGGCAAGAGAATAGAGGGGGACTCACCTAGAGTCACCTGAAGCCCCGGGGAAATGGTAAAGGGCTGAGATAGGAGTCCACACGTCAGGATTCAAATTCAGCTCTCCGTCTTTCTAGCTGTGTCATCCTGGGCAAGCAGCTCTACCTCTGAGTCTTAGGTTTTCTCTTGCGTCAGGTAAGAACAGAACTTTCCACATGTTGGGCTATGTGTAAAGGCTATGACTCTGTGCTCCCGTTGCAGAGTGCCCCGGTTCAATCAATCCCTGGTCAAGGAACTAGATCCCACAATTAAGAGTTCACATGCCACAGTTAAGACCTGGCACAGTCACATATGTATATATGTGCATATATATCCTTTCAAAAATGAAAAAACTTTACACATGTGATAAATCCCACTCTATAAATGAGGGGGGAAATGATGTGATTAAAATGAAAACTGCTGTTAAATTATAAAGAGATTTGCAAAGACGGGCTCTGGAAGTCAGACCTCGTGCCTCTGGGTTCCAGCACGGTAGTCTCTTCTCTCCCCACTTCATCCTTCTCCTCCCACCTCTGCTGCCTCCAAGGAAAGACCAAAGGACACATTCAAGCAGCGACAGGAAAACAAGACTGAGTTAGAACCAAAGTGCCACCTTCAGAAGAGCAGCAGAACTTAACAGAGAGGCAGCTGATGGCATAGCTCCTGGAAGAAGCAGAGTGCGAGACCAGCAGACTTAAGGCCGCTCACCTCTCAGGGCTGTGAGGGTGAACAGTCATCATCACTAGCGTCTATTGCCTGCCGACTGTGTGCCAGCGCCAGGCTGAGCCCTTCATGTACTCTGCCACGTTCAGTGCTGACAACAGCTCTCTGAGATAAGGTGCTATTCAGTTCGGTTCAGTTCAGTCGCTCAGTCGTGTCCGACTCTTTGTGACCCCATGAATCGCAGCACACCAGGCCTCCCTGTCCATCACCAAGTTCACTCAGACTCACGTCCATCGAGTCAGTGATGCCATCCAGCCATCTCATCCTCTGTCGTCCCCTTCTCCTCCTGCCCCCAATCCCTCCCAGCATCAGAATCTTTTCCAATGAGTCAACTCTTCGCATGAGGTGGCCAAAGTACTGGAGCTTCAGCTTTAGCATCATTCCTTCCAAAGAAATCCCAGGGTTGATCTTCAGAATGGACTGGTTGGATCTCCTTGCAGTCCAAGGGACTCTCAAGAGTCTTCTCCAACACCACAGTTCAAAAGCATCAATTCTTCGGCGCTCAGCCTTCTTCACAGTCCAACTCTCACATCCATACATGACCACAGGAAAAACCATAGCCTCCACTAGATGGACCTTAGTCGGCAAAGTAATGTCTCTGCTTTTGAATATACTATCTAGGTTGGTCATAACCTTTCTTCCAAGGAGTAAGCGTCTTTTAATTTCATGGCTGCAGTCACCATCTGCAGTGATTTTGGAGCCCCCCAAAATAAAGTCTGACACTGTTTCCACTGTTTCCCCATCTATTTCCCATGAAGTGATGGGACTGGATACCATGATCTTCGTTTTCTGAATGTTGAGCTTTAAGCCAACTTTTTCACTCTCCTCTTTCACTTTCATCAAGAGGCTTTTGAGTTCCTCTTCACTTTCTGTCACAAGGGTGGTGTCATCTGCATATCTAAGGTTATTGATATTTCTCCCGGCAATCTTGATTCCAGCTTGTGTTTCTTCCAGTCCAGCGTTTCTCATGATGTACTCTGCATAGAAGTTAAATAAGCAGGGTGACAATATACAGCCTTGACGTACTCCTTTTCCTATTTGGAACCAGTCTGTTGTTCCATGTCCAGTTCTAACTGTTGCTTCCTGACCTGCATACAGATTTCTCAAGAGGCAGGTCAGATGGTCTGGTATTCCCATCTCTCTCAGAATTTTCCACAGTTTATTGTGATCCACACAGTCAAAGGCTTTGGCATAGTCAATAAAGCGGAAATTGATGTTTTTCTGGAACTCTCTTGCTTTTTCGATGATCCAGCAGATGTTGGCAATTTGATCTCTGGTTCCTCTGCCTTTTCTAAAACCAGCTTGAACATCAGGAAGTTCACAGTTATAGTCCCACATTATCAGGACTGAGGTCAGAGAGGTTAAGAAGTTTGCCTGAGGCCACACAGCTAGGAGGTGGTAGAGCCAAGTTTCAAGCAGAATGGTCTGCCTCTGAGCCTCATAAGGGTCCTCATAAGTCCTCTGCTTTTCTGTCTCCTCAGAGCATTAAAGGAGATCTCTCTGAACCCCAGGGACTATATGCAGTTGAAAGACAGGAGAGAAGGCTGTGTGAGTATCCACAGTCACAATTTACAGGAGGTGGTAAAAACCTCCTCTCACCCCTGCTCCTGCCTAGAAATGGAAAAGGGCAAGGAAAGAAGAGGAAGAAAGAAGTTGAATAACTTTTCTGTTTTAGCCTCGCAGGACTGTAAGTGAAGCTGCATAAATCTCGCCGGGGCCAGGGAAATGGAATAAGACAGAGGGAGGGTGGGATCCCATTCATCACAGCCCCCTGCATGTAATAAAAGCTCCCTATTGAAGCGCAGTGAGTTAGCACCCTTCTCCACACACACTTACAGTCCCACTGCCACTGCCCTTTGCCCTGGGAACAACGTCTTCACTCCAGTGGGTGTCCCCCCATCCAAAGGTCACTGAAAGACCCCCAGGAAATGGTGGTTAGACAGGAATTTCGGGGGTTGAGGCAGGACCCCACCAGGGGCTCAAGTCACAACTTGTTATTGTTGAGTCGCTAAGTCGTGTCCAACTCTTTCGTGATCCCATGGACTATAGCCCACCAGGCCCCTCTGTCCATTTCCTAGTCAAGAATACTGGAGTGGGTTGCCATTTCCTTCTCCAGGGAATCTTCCAGACCCAAGGATCAAACCTGCATCTCCTGCACTGGCAAGCGTGTTCTTTACCACTGGGCCGGCAGAGAAGCCCCCAGGCACAGCCGCCCCTCCCCAAAAGCAGGCAGGGCAGCTTCCCACAATCTCTGTCCAAGCCTCAAGCCTCTCAGGTGAAGTCACACCCACCCCAGGGCACGGGCTGGGGGAAGGGCCTCTTGCAGCCAGGATCCGACTTGAACTCAGAAGAACTGGTGATAATGAACGTGTTCTCATCCAACAAGCCCACTGACACACAGAGAAATGGAGGCCTGAATTCAAATAAAGCCAGGATGAGAAGTGGTTCTCCTGGTTCCTGATCCAGGGTTCTCTCACTCACCATAGCTATAGCCTCTAGGCTGAGCTATGTAGCTGTCCCTTGGATTCCCCACTGAGTACGTGAGCCCTGGAGCTGGAAGCTGAGGTGCTACAGGGCCTGCCAATCACCAATAGCTCCTCCACACCACGACTTAAGAGCAGAGGTTGAGAATGGCAGCCTGGCATAGCAGCATCGATGCAGAATGTTAGTACCAAACAGACCTGGCTTCACATCCTAGCCTGGCCATTATGTTAGTTATCTATTGTGCTGTGCAATAAGTACTCCAAAACTTAAGAGCCTGAAACGGTATATATTCATTGCCTCACATTTTGCGCAAGTCAGGAGTCTGGGTCCAGATTATCTGGATCCTCTACAAGCCATGGTTTCCCACAGGCTCCAATTAAGGTGTCAGTCCAGGGCTTCCCTCATAGCTCAGTCGGTAAAGAGTCTGCCTGCAATGCAGGAGACCCGGTTTCAATTCCTGGGTCAGGAAGATCCCCTTGGGAAGAAAATGGCAACACACTCCAGCATTCTTGCCTGGAGAATCCCATGGACAAAGGAGCCTAGTAGGCTATGGTCCATGGGTTTACAAAAGTCTGATAGGACATAGCGACTAAATCACCACCAGAGCCTATAGTCTTATCTGATGGTTTGAACTGGGGAAGAATTCACTTTCAAGCTCCTCACATGGCTGAGTTTCTTGCTATTGCACTGAGGGCCTCAGTCCCTTGCTTCATGGGCCTCTTCCACCTGGCATCTTGCTTCATTAGAGTGTACAAGCCAGAGGACAATAAATAGAGTCTGCTAGCCGTCTATGGGGTCGCACAGAGTCAGACACGACTGAAACGACATAGCAGCAGCAGCAGCAGCAGCAGCAAGAAAAGCAACTTCCCTGATGTCTCAGCGTAAAGAACCCACCTGACAATGCAGGAAATCAAATGCGGGTTCGATCCCTGGGTTGGGAAGATCCCCTGGAGAAGGAAATGGTGACCCACTCCAGTATTCTTGGCTGGGAAATCCCATGGACAGAGGAGCCAGGTGGGCTACAGTCCATGAGGTTGCAAGGAGTTGGACACAACTTAGCAACTAAACAATAACAACAGTGAGCAAGAAGAAAGTCACACAAACTTTGGTAACCAAATCATAAAAGTGACAGCCTATTACCCTTGCCATACATTCCCTCTCTCTCTTTTTGGCTGCACTGAGTCTTCGCTGCCGCGTCCAGGCTTTCTCAAGTTGCGGCACGTGGGGGCTACGCTATGTTGCAGTGCACAGGTTTCTCATTGCGATGGCTTCTCTTACTGTGGAACAGGGGCTCTAGGTGTGCCGGGCTCTAGGGCTTCAGTAGCTGTGGTGCACAGGCTCAGTTGCTCTGCAGCATGTGGAATCACCCGGACCAGGGATCAGATCCATGTCCCCTGCGTTGGCAGGTGGACTCCCAACCACCGGACCACCAGGGAAGTCCTTGCCATATTCTCTTTATCAGAATCAAGTCACTTGGTCCAGCCCACTCTAAAGGGGAGAGAATTACACGAGGGTGTGAATATCAGGAAGTAAAGATCGCTGGAGACTGTCTTATAAGTCTACCTACCATAGCCTTTGCCAGTCGTGTGTCCTCGGCCACATTTCTTGACCTCTCTTGAGTGTCAATTTCCTCCTCTACAACCTTAAGGATAAGGGTGCTGTGATCAGCATCAAGCATATAGAAGGAGCTCAAGAAATGGTGATTATTAGCTCTTCTAAGTGCTACTGATAGACTGAGAGGCCAGGAGAGACAAGTCAGGCTGCTGAGCAGCCGGGCACACCCGAGGAAATGAGCAGAGCTAGACACGGGGCAGAGACAGTGGACCAGGTACGCGGACCCTCCCAATCTGGGCAGGGGAGGGGAGATTTGTTAATGAAGTAGAGGAAATCATTTATTTAACTGGATTCCAGCAGCAAGGTAACAGGGAGAGTCCAGGGCATAGAATAAGTGCAGAACCTGCAGATGCTGGACTAGGAACCTCGAGAGTGAGCCACACAGAGCTCCCGTTCCCATCACAGCTGCAGGAGGCAGGCTGGAAGCCCAGGGATTTGCAGGCCCAAAGAGCTGGTCTCCTCTAAGAAGATCTAAAGGGAACCAGCACTGAATCCAGCACTGGCCAGCTGGCTGATCATACAGGACATCCGCAAGTCAGATGTCTGCAAGTCAGGGGAGCTTGCACATACCACCAGCCAGTGCTGAGTGAAAGGAGATACCTGTGGAGGGCAAGGACTTTCTTGAAGAGTTCTGCTTCACGCTGTTAGAACAACTGTCTACAAAAACTGCAGCCAGTTGCTATAGGCTGTAAGCCACAGAAAAGGAAAAGAATAGAATCCCGGAGTACCTGAGCTGAAATGACTTCAGAGGATCACAGATGGGCAACAGGGAGCCATGAGCCCTCTGAAATTATTTACCAAATTGTATGTGTGGCCACAGGTTTTGTGCAGGGAGAACAATCTGTCTACCATCACAAACAGATTCGGAGCACAGATCCTTTCCAACTCTCCCGTTTTTACAGATTAGAGACTGGGGCCCAGGTGATAGCAGGGACCCCCACCACCCCGCCCACCCCCCACCCAGGACATATAGTTACCTAGCCGGCGAGCCAAGGTGAGGACCCAGGCCAGCCTGTTTTCCACGTTTCTTGGACAGGCTCAAAGTCCACCCTCTACCTGCAGAAGCTGAGGATCGGCATCCTAATAAGGCAGCGACATTTCTGAATGATGTCTAATTATTTTGCAAGAGAATTGCTTTAATGGGTTGCAGGAAACTTAAAGGATTTTTAATAAAATCTCACCAGCTCTGGGTGCTCCAGTCCCATCCCACTGCCCCCCTTTGTTATTTCTCCTGATCCATGAAGATATCACATTTGTCACTGTTTCATTAGGAGTCGTGGTGCCCCATGTTATTTATGAGCTTGCTATTTATTGAAAATTGTATTTTTGAGGGGGAAGAAGGGGGGGATGAAGTTTATCACAGAGAAGCCTTGGCGAGAAAATTAGTGACATTTCAAAGTCCCCAAATCCCTGCTCCTATAAAAACTGAATGTGTTCAGTCCCCAGATGTCAAAGCATAACTTCAAGTCCTTTTCCAGGTGGGGGCTGTCACAGGGTCCCTTGATACCTTGATGATCCTTAGAAAAAGAGGAAAGCTTTTATAATCTCCTCCTTCATCTGACCCATGTCTATCTGCCTCAGCGCAAAACAAAAAATACCTCCCAAAACTGTTTTATTCCAAATACTATATGCACAAGGTTAAATACAGCATCCTGCTAAACTGCTTCCTACTTCCAGATCTGTTCCCCTAAGGCAGCCATGTCTAACTTTTTAAAATGTCTCTTCTTATATTTATCTTCATTTTTCTAAATAATATGCTTCTGCTGATATTTCTTGATGCATCAATTTTAGACACAATCTATTGACTTACTACTGTAACAGACGAGGATTTATGTCTTGCACCGCCTCCACCCCCTCCTGCCATGTCTCTGCTTTTGGTTCTTCCATTGGCTACCTCTGTGATCTTCTCCCCTCTAGAGCTGCACTTTGCAAAAGAGAATCTACGCTTTGTAAAAACAGGATATCAATACTCCTATATCCTTCCCTTCACCTCACTTCTCCCACTTATACCTCCTAACTTCTTTCACCCATGTTTACTTTTATGTTGGTGAAGTTGATAATATTTACATTTATTCTATACCCGGATTGGAGCTTCTCTGATGGCTCAGCAGGTAAAGAATCTGCCTGCAGTGCAGGAGACGCAGGTTCAACCCTGGATCAGGAAGATCCCTTGAAGGAAGAAATAGCAACCCACTCCAGAATTCTTGCCTGAGAAATCCCATGGACAGAGGAGCCTGGTGGGCTACAGTTCAAGGGGTCACAAAGAGTTAGACACGACTGAGCAACTAAGCACATAACCGGATTAAGCCTTTTGGATTAATTCTAAGAATGGAGGGACTTCCCTGGTGGTCTAGCAGATAAAACTGCACTCTCAATGCAGGGGGCCTGGGTTCAATCCCTAGTCAGGGAGCTAGATCCCACACGCCACAACTGAAGACCTCTCATGCCACTACAAAGATACCATGTGCCACAGCTAAAACTTGGCACAGTCAACTAAATAAACAGATATTTTAAAAAAAGAATTGAAAATCACTAGGCACATTATTATGCCTAAGTAAAGACTATTCACTGCTGAGCTAAGTAGTGTACTATGTATAATTACAGTTCTCTTTCAGGTACAACTCTGTGTGTGTGTGTGTGTGTGTGTGTGTGTGTGTGTGTGTATTTTGAGTTTCAAGTTGCCTTTCTTTTTATTCTTTTGTCCTACTTGTCTTTATTACATTCCCAGTTCTTTTAGAAGTGTTAATAATGCGTGTTCTATCTGGTGCCCCTTGTCATCGGAGGCCACCACCAGCCCTGCCTGCTGGGACTCTTGGTCCTCTTGCTTCAGTCTGGACCGGTTGCTCTCCAGGCCTGTGCACAGCTCTTACCCTGGAACTTGTCCTTGCTCTTCTATCTATGGCTTCTTGCCTTCTCAGTCTTCCCCTTCTCCTGGATTATTCCTTCATTTATTGTAATGCATCCTCAAGTTGCTTCCTTGAAAAGGATTCACAGGAGATAAATTGAATGAGTCCTTACAATTTGCACAGTTGTCTTGGCTGGATACAGAAATCCTAGATTGAAAACCTTTTTTTTTCTTTCCAGAATTTTAAAGGTATCTGGTGTTGCTAATGAGAGTTTGATGCTAGCCTGATTCTCATTGCTTTGTAAGTGACCTGATTCCCCTCTTGGAAATCTCTAGAATATTTCTTTCTCCTCTTGTTCTTCTGACTCACAATGATTTGCAAAATTGGTGTGGACTTTTCTCTTTTATTGTGTTGAGGATTCAGTGGATCGCTTTTTAAGTTGGAATTTACATGTAGTTTTGTAACCTACATGTTTTAAACTATGGAAATATATATCAAAATACAAACATTTCCAGTACCTAAGGAGTTCATTCATGCCTTCTCCTGTTTGATAGGTTTCCAAAAGTAGCCCCTATTCTCTCCTCCTATTGCCATGGACGAGTTTTGTCAGTTCCATGTGAATAAATTTTACAGTACGTATCTTTCTATGCCTGGCTTACTTTGCTTAATAATATGTCTCTGACATTCATCCATGTTGCTCCATGTACAGCTTATTCTTTTTCACTGATGCATAGTATTCCATTGTATATATACCACATTTTATAGAAATGGCAATAGGCCTTTGAATTATCCCCAGTTTTGAGCTAGTATAAACAATGTTTCTGTGACGTTCTCGTGTGTGTTTTGTAGTTGAAATAAGTTTTCACGTCCCTTCAGTCTACATTTAGAAGTAGAACTGTTGGATCACTGGGTAAGTCATACAATTTAATTTTTGTTGGTGCTGCCAAACAGCTTTTCAAAGAGTTTGTACAAATTCAAACTATCAGCAGCAGTGACTGAGAGTTCCAGTCGCTCCTCATTCTCATCAGGACTTTCAGACCTTTTATTTTTGCCATTCAGGTAGGAGGGTATAATAGTATTTTATTGTGGTTGTAGTTAGCATTTCCAGATGAATAATAATACTGAGCAGCTTTAAGTATATTTATTGACCATTTTGTACTTCTTTTATTGATGTTTTATTTTATTGACTTATTTTGTAAATCTTTTGCTCATTCTTCTGAGCGACTTCACTTTCGCTTTTCACTTTCATGCACTGGAGAAGGAAATGGCAACCCACTCCAGTGTTCTTACAGTTTACTTTATGAATTTGTAGGATTTCTATGTATGCTATAGAGGTACCTTGTGTGTTGGGTATATGTGTTACACATACTTCTCAAAGTCTTTGGCTTGTCTTTTTCACTCAATATCATCTCTACTGAAGAGAAGTTCTTAATTTTAATAGGGCCTAAATTTTGTGATTTTTCTTTTATAGTTAGTGGGTTTTGTATTCTATCTGAGAAATCTTTGCCCATCCCAAAGACATGAAGCTATTCTTCTGAGGTCCCCCCACCCCCAGGTACTATAGCATTTTACTTTTCACATTTAGGTCTACGATCCATTCTGAATTAATTCTTGTATATGGTATATGATCAGGATTAAAGTTCTTTTTCCATATGGCTATCCAACTGGTCTAGTATTCATGCTTCTGCTACTGCTAAGCCACTTCAGTTGTCTCCGACTCTGTGAGACCCCATAGACGGCAGCCCACCAGGCTCCCCTGTCCCTGGGATTCTCCAGACAAGAACACTGGAGTGGGTTGCCATTTCCTTCTCCAGTGCGTGAAAGTGAAAAGTGAAAGTGAGGTCGCTCAGTTGTGTCCGACTCTTCGCAACCCCATGGACTGGAGCCTACCAGGCTCCTCCATCCATGGGATTTGGCAGGCAAGAGTACTGGAGTGGGGTGCCATCGCCTTCTAGTATTCATAAGTTCTTTCAATATGTAGATTCAAGTCTTCCAGCTTTAGGAAATTATCTTGCATTATTTCTTGATAATTTTCACCCCTCTGGGTGGAGCACTATCACTCAGATGTTAGTTCTGAATTGTTCCTCTTGATCTCTTCTCTTTTCTCTTATTTTCCTTTCCTTTTTTACTTTCTTCAACTTTACTTTTCAGTACTTGTATTGAATTTTATCTCAACAGTAATATTTTTCATTTCCAACTACTCTATCTTGTTTTCCCATTGTTCTTGTTCCACTTTTAGTCGGTACAGGAGAGCTGCCCTTTTATGTCACTCAGCAGGGCGTTCTCCCCTTCTGCAGAGCCTCCTGCACTGAAATGAGGGCTGAAATATCTGGCCTTCATTGGAGTTCCAGAGAGGAACCCATATCTTCAGAAGGTCCATCCCCTTTCCTCCACTGCTCCTGTTTTTCACATCTTCTTTCTTCTCATTCTCTTTCTTGTCTAACATTGGGTTCTCTTGGAAAATGAAACAGAAATTTACTCACAAGAGATATATGGGAGTGCCCCCAGGATCAACCCTGAGGAGAGGGTGAAGGAAGCAGAAACGGGCAGATGAGGAGGCGGATTGCAATGCACTTGCACCAGAGGCTTCACTTGATTTCCAAAGACAGTTCTGGAGTGGGAAGGGTCCTCCGGTCATCCCACTTCGAGGAGCGGGGCACGAGTTTTATCCTTCCCACCTCATTGTCAGTTGTTGAATGACGCCTACTCAGGGCGGCGTGTGTGTGTGCTTAGTCGCTTCAGTCATGTCCAACTCTTTGCGACCCTATGGACTATAACCCACCAGGCTCCTCTGTCCATGGGATTCTCTAGGCAAAGATACTGGAGTGGGTTGCCATGCCCTCCTCCAAGGGATCTTCCCGACTCAGGGATCGAACCCGCCTCTCTTGTGTCTCCTGCATTTTTGGCAGGCTGGTTCTTTACCACTAGCACCACCTGGGAAGCCCCAAGGCATCTCAGGAAGGGGATGCTAAAGACAGCTTACAGGTATTGGACGCATGTTTGATGATTTAGGGGACAGTTCAATTTTGCTCTGAATTGGCTATTAGGAAGCAAGGGTTCTTCAATGCTTCATATGCATCTGTGATTATGTTCTGTGATCAGATGTCTTAATAATCTAATCTAGAAAGAGGGAGACCAAAGTGAGGCTACAGCCACGGTTGGGAAAGAAGCAGCATCACTCACATTAGTCAGTATAGGACGATGTTTGGTATTTTTGTAGTTGGGACAGTGGTCAGGCTCTGCTCGGACGAGATTACAGAGTGGTCTTGTTTTGTGCCTCCCGTGGTTATGGTCATGAGTGGACTCGTCCGGCATTCTGTGAGAAGGTTTACGTCTAACGAGCCTGGGTGTCAGTGCGGGGCCAGCTCCTGGATGTCAGAGGCTGCTTGTGTCCATCTCAGGAGTGAAGGAAGCAGGACTGGGTGGAGAGCGGGGCTGAACTGTGGTACAGCCACCGCAAAGGCCTCAGCAGATCCCACAGCGAGTTATGGGGTGGAGACAGCCCCTGCAGAGCTGTCCCTGCCTGAGGAAGGGGCCGAGCCCTTGTACCACCCTGCCAACAGTGAGCAGTTGTTGAGGACAGACCACCCCGGGGAGAGGCGAGACCTCGGGTGAGGCAGCTCATTTGTGGCTGCAGTTACCCCAGAGAACAGCATCCACTAGACACAGTCTCTCTCTCTCATGCACATGTGTCCTGGGTGAAAGCAGGACCCTGAAGCTCCCCGTCTGTACTAGACCTCACCCTGGGGAAGTGAAGAAATCCACACGGTGCATTTCCCCCTCAGCCCCATAACTCCCTCTCACTACACCCACACACACTGCTTGGAACCCAAGGATGGGGCAGAGCAGGGAGAGGCTGGAGGAGAAGGGGGTCGAATGACAATTCTGTCCTGGACCAGAGGTGGGGGCTAGAATTAAAACCACCAGCACTTTGGTATCAAAGCCTGCCACCACAAGCCCCAGCCCAGCCCTGTCTTCCCCATCCCTCCTGGGAGCAAAATAATGTAAAATATCCTTCCAAGTCGCTAATCTGCACTACAAAGAGAAAATTGGGGTGGGGAGGTTCAGGCTACAGGGAAAGATTCAAATTGAAAACGCTCAGGGGGCCCCATTAATAAAAATAATAATTCCGCTCCTTACTGGGTAATCCCAAAAAAGAAAAATTGCTGAGTCTCCACCTGAGTGAGGAAGGGGACAGGGGATGCAAAATGGGGACAGGTTGGCAGACTGGGCTCTAGCCCACAGAGGTTCCTTTGAGTTTCTCCAGAGAAACATGAAGGCCTGTGGTTTTACTAACCCTTAATGGGGCCTGGGGAATCCCATGGACGGAGGAGCCTGGTGGGCTACAGCCCGTGGGGTCACAAAGAGTCGGACACAAATGTGCCACAAAGCAACAACAATGGGCCCTGAAGCAATCTTTCCCCTGGCTGCTTGCCAGGGGTGTCTCCCAGCTGGAGCAGGGAAGATCCAGAAGCGTGAGCTGACCGGAGACCTGGGTTCAGTGAGAGCCTCTCTGCACCTCTCAGGTTTTCTGTACAAAGAATGGAATGGGCACAAACATGGCGGCCTCCAGCTCTGGCTCAGGAACTGTGCTAGCTACTCAGTCCCCTAGCTCAATATAATGTTTCTTTTTTTTTTCTTGGCCACAATGTGTGGCTTGCAGGATCTTAGTTCTCCAACCAGGGATAGAAGGCATGCTCCCCAGAGTAGAAGCACTGAGTCCTACCACTGGACCACCAGGTAAGTCCCTCCTATATAAAGTTAATAATAAAATAAGTAGCATAATCTGGAAACCCAGATGATCACGATGGTGTGATCACTCACCTACAGCCGGACATCCTGGAATGTGAAGTCAAGTGGGCCTAAGAAAGCATCACTACGAACAAAGTTAGTGGAGGTGACAGAATTCCAGTGGAGCTGTTTCAAATCCTGAAAGATGATGCTGTGAAAGTGCTGCACTCAATATGCCAGCAAATTTGGAAAACTCAGCAGTGGCCACAGGACTGGAAAAGGTCAGTTTTCATTCCAATCCCAAAGAAAGGCAATGCCAAAGAATGCTCAAACTACTGCACAATTGCACTCATCTCACATG
The DNA here is from genome assembly GCF_042477335.2 of Ovis canadensis. Classification (NCBI taxonomy): domain Eukaryota; kingdom Metazoa; phylum Chordata; class Mammalia; order Artiodactyla; family Bovidae; genus Ovis; species Ovis canadensis. The sequence goes on along the minus strand of NC_091255.1, from coordinate 23,602,171 downwards.
CTAGTAAAGTAATGCTCAAAATTAAGCCAGGCTTCAGGAATACGTGAACCATGAACTTCCAGATGTTCAAGCTGGTTTTAGAAAAGGCAGAGGAACCAGAGATCAAATTGCCAACATCTGCTGGATCATTGAAAAAGCAAGAGTTCCAGAAAAACATCCATTTCTGCTTTATTGACTATGCCAAAGCCTTTGACTGTGTGGATCACAATAAACTGTGGAAAATTCTGAAAGAGATGGGAATACCAGACCACCTGACCTGCCTCTTGAGAAATCCGTATACAGGTCAGGAAGCAACAGTTAGAACTGGACATGGAAAAACAGACTGGTTCCAAATAGGAAAAGGAGTACGTCAAGGCTGTATATTGTCACTATGCTTATTTAACTTACATGCAGAGTACATCATGAGAAACGTTGGGCTGGAGGAAACACAAGCTGGAATCAAGATTGCCAGGAGAACTATCAATAACCTCAGATATGCAGATGACACCACCCTTATGGCAGCAAGTGAAGAACTAAAAAGCTTCTTGATGAAAGTGAAACAGGAGAGTGAAAAAGTTGGCCTAAACCTCAACATTCAGAAAACAAAGATCATGGGATCTGGTCCTATCACTTCATGGCAAATAGATGGATAAACAGTGGAAACAGTGGCAGACTATATTTTGGGGCTCCAAAATCACTGCAGATGATGTCTGCAGCCATGAAACAGAAAGACGCTTACTCCTTGGAAGGAAAGTTATGACCAACCTAGATAGCATATTCAAAAGCAGAGACATTACTTTGCCAACAAAGGTCCATCTAGTCAAGGCTATGGTTTTTCCAGTCGTCATGTATGGATGCGAGAGTTGGACTATAAAGAAAGCTGAGCACCGAAGAACTGATGCTTTAGAACTATGGTGTTGGAGAAGACTCTTGAGAGTCCCTTGGACTGCAAAGAGATCCAACCAATCCATCCTAAAGGAAATCAGTCCTAGTGTTCATTGGAAGGACTGATGTTGAAGCTCAAACTCCAATACTTTGGCCACCTGATGTGAAGAGCTGACTCATTTGAAAAGACCCTGATGCTGGAAAAGATCGAGGGTGAGAGGAGAAGGGGACGACAGAGGATGAGATGGTTGGATGGCATCACCGGCTCAATGGACATGGGTTTGGGGGAACTCCGGAAGTTGGTGATGGACAGGGAAGCCTGGAGTGCTTCAGTCCATGGGGTCACAAACAGTCAGACATGACTGAGTGAGTAAACTGAACCGAACTGATTCTATACTACCTCCTCTGCATTATCTTACTGATCTTCATAACAAAACTGAGAGGTAGACCTATTCATAACCCCATTTTTCTTTGGTTAACAGTTTTGTTGAGGTATAATTCACATATTTCACAACTGGCCCATTAAAGTCCATAATCCCATGGTTTTTAGTACCTTCTCAGAGTTGTGCAACTGTCACCACCATCAGTTGTAGAATGTTTTCATTACCTCTCCCCAAAACCCCACACCCTTCTAATTGTCATCCCAGCCCACCCTTCCACCCCCTTAGAGACAACCACTGGTCTACTTCCTATCTCTGTGCATGCTAGCATGCTAAGTTGCTACAGTCATGTCTGATTCTAGCCCGCCAGGCTCCTCTGCCCATGGGATTCTCCAGGCAAGAATACTGGAGTGGGTTGCCATGCCCTCCTCCAGGGGATTTTCCCTGGCCCAGGGATCAAACCCACATCTCCAATGCAGGCAGGTTTAACCACCAGCGCCACCTGGGAAGCCCTTTTCCAGTGCATGAAAGTGAAAAGTGAAAGTGAAGTCGCTCAGTCGTGTCCAACTCTTAGCGACCCCATGGGATCCTCCGTCCATGGGATTTTCCAGGCAAGAGTACTGGAGTGGGGTGCCATTGCCTTCTCCACCTATTTCTATACATTTGCCTATTCTGGATATTTGACATTATAGATGGTTTAATATGTGATCCGTTGTGACTATGTTCTTTAACCTAGCACAGTGTGTGCAACAGAACGGTATCATGTATCAGTACTTCAATCCTCTTTATTGCTGAATAATATTTCATTGCATGAGCACACCACATTTTGTTTATCCAGTCATCAGTTGGCAACCATTCCGTTTGTTTCCACCTTGTGGCTATTAGGAATAATGCTTCTATCTCTGCTCAATGTTATATGGCAGCCTGGATGGGATGGAAGTTTGGGGGAACCTGAATACATGTATATACATAGCTGAGTCCCTTCACTGTTCACCTGAAACTATCATAACATTGTTAATCAGCTATACGACAATATAAAATAAGTTTTCTTAAACTTTTTTTAAGTTTTATAAAATTAATATTTTCTTAAAGAAGAATGTCAACAAAGGTCTGTCTAGTCAAGGCTATGGTTTTTCCAGTGGTCGTGTATGGATGTGAGAGTTGGACTATAAAGAAAACTGGGCACTGAAGAATTGATGCTTTTGAACTGTGGTGTTGGAGAAGACTCTTGAGAGTCCCTGGGACTGCAAGGAGATCCAACCAGTCTATCCTAAAGGAGATCAGTCCCGGGTGTTCATTGGTAGGACTAATGTTGAAGCTCAAACTCCAATACTTTGGCCATCTGATGCGAAGAGCTGACTCATTTGAAAAGACCCTGATGCTGGGAAAGATTGAGGGCAGGAAGAGAAGGGGACGACAGAGGATGAGATGGTTGGATGGCATCACCGACTCAATGGACATGGGTTTGGGTGAACTCCGGGAGTTGGTGACAGACAAGGAGGCCCGGCGTGCTGCAGTTCATGGGGTCACAAAGAGTCAGACACGACTGAGCAACTGAACTGAACTGAAAGAAGAATGCTGCTATGAAAATATGTGTATAAATTTTTGTGTGGACACATTTTCATTTCTAGTGTATACATAAGAGTGAAATTGCAGAATCATATGATAACTCATGTCCAACTTTTAAGGAACTCCCAAACTGTTTTTCCAATGTGGCTGTACCACTCTACACTCTCACTATCAGTATAAGAGTATTCTGATTCCTCCACATCCTCACTAACACTTGTTACCATCTGTCTTTTACAATTATGGTCATCCTACTGTTATAAAGCGGTTCATCATTGTGGTTTTGATTGGCATTTCCCTAATGGTTCATGATGTTGAGCATCTTTTCATGCGCTTGTGGGCCACTTGCACATCTTCTTTGGAGAAATGTCTATTCAGATCCTTTCCCCATTTTAACTGAGTTATTTGCCTTTTTTTAAGTTGCAAGTGTTCTTTGGGCTTCCCTGGTGGCTCAGCAGTAGAGAATCTGCCTGCAAGGCAGGAGACCTGGGTTCGACCCCTGGGTTGGGAAGATCCCCTGGAGGAGGGCATGGCAACCCACTCCAGTATTCTTGCCTGGAGAATCCCATGGACAGAGGAGCCCAGCGGGCTACAGTCCATAGAGTTGCACAGAGTCAGACACGACTGAAGCAACCAAGCAGCAGCAGCAAGAGTTCTTTATATATTCTAAATACAAGTTCTTTATCAGATATATGAATTGAAAATACTTTCTCCCATTCTGTAGGCTGTCTTTTCACTTTCTTGATAGTATCTACAAACGTTTTAATTTTTATGAAGTCTAATTTGTCTACTTTTTATTTCATTGCTTATAATAATCCCACTTTACATTAAAAAAAAAAAAACTGAGGCAGGTGTTTAGCAACTTGCCCCAAAACAGAGCCAAGATTCTATCTTGGCTCCAAAACTTCCTTTGAGGGCCCAAGGCAGTCATTGTGAGCAGGTGCTGAGTCTCCTGTGGTCCTGCCGGAACTGGTGCAGGTCTCCAAGGCCCAGGAGGATGCTTACTCCTACCCCTGCACACAGGAGTCAGAAGTGGCCCCAGTATCAAGCCCTGGCAATGACATATGCTACCCTGCCCCACATGCGGACACGTGAACCACCTCGCGGCAAGTCCCACAGAGCACAGAAGAGAAACTCTCCTGCTTGGAAAATTTCCATACAGTGTGGCCTGTGGCAGGTGGATGGACAAAAGAAACCTCTCAATCAACCCATGAACTCACCAGAGAGATCAGGAGCTCTCCCAACAATATTAAGAGAGTCTTAAAAAATCCTTTATGCTCCAATTTAATGTTTCCCATGCATCAACTCATTTTCCCCTATAAATATTCTTTCCTTCAACACATGTGTATCAGGCACCCATGTAAGGCAAAGCACTGGGCTGAGAAACTGGAAGGTGAAGAGTTTTTCTCTTTAGATCACTCTGGCGAAACGGAGGAAGTACTGACCCTGGTTAAGAGATGAAGAAATGGAAGCATCAGAATGTTTCATAACTTGACCAGGGCGACAAAACCAGCCGGTGGTGATCTAATAGAGCTCAGATCCCTGGGCCCTGGTGTCCACGCTCTGTCTACACCACAGTGAACATCATTAGTCCAATGGGGTCACATTCAAGGTTGCCTCTGCCTTTGTTTCCCATCTAAGAATGGGACTCACCCATCAGAAAAATATCACTCAAGCCCCAGAACACAAAGTAGGCTGCAAGTGGGTCTCACAGCAACCATTCCTTCTGATCCTTTTGCAGAAACAGCACGGCAGCTCCACAGTTTCAGAAAGGACCCACTGCGATGCTGATGTGGCAATCTGGCTTCCTGGCTTCCATCTTTTGACTATTATTATTTTACGACTAATTTTCCAGTCAAATCGTTTATTTGCGCAAAAGCCCATCCAGCCTTGAGCACTTTTCTTCTTGTCTTTGAATTTTATCTCTCTTTTTAATTAAAAAAAAAAAAAACACTCATACAAGGCAGCACAAACTAGGTCACCATCAAAGACTTCCTTTCCCAAAGAGCCGCTCTACAGACGTTAACCCTAGCACTGCCACTGACGCAGGGGTGACTGTGTCCAGGTCACATCACCTTCCGAGGCTCAGTATTTTTCTCTCAAATCACTGGTTTAGGTTCTGCTCACCTGAAAGTCCCTTCCAGCTCTTAACATTCTTGAGTCCTCATCTAGGCCTGAGTCACAAAAGTGTATCGATTCAATATACAGTTGGGATGGGATGGTAGCCACGGCGCACAATGGCATCAAGTGCAAACCAAGGGTGCACCTCACCTGTTCTTGAGGATGACAGGCTCATGTATTGAGCCCCTGTTGCATGTCAGAAACCCCATCTTTAATCTTCCATCATCACTGTGAAGGAGCAGTCAGAGGAATTCACTTTAATCATAAGCCAGATCATATCACTTCTCTGCGCAAAACCCTCCAGGCGCTTCCCTCTCACTTAGAGTCAAAGCCCAGATCCTGACATTGACTTACAAGGTCCTACATGAGCTGCCACCTCTCCATCCCTGTGCCCCCTCTCTCCCTCCAGCCCACTCCACTCCAGCCACACTGGTCTCCTCGCTGTTTCATGGACGTACCAAGCACGTTCTCAGCTCTGGGCCTTCGCACTTGTCATCCCCCATGCCTAGAAATCTCTTCTTCTAGACCGGTAGTCCTCAAGCAGGGGACGTCCCAAAGGATACTGTCTGGAGACATTTTCAGCTGTTACAGCTGGATAGAGGATGCTACTGGCATCTGGTGGGCAGAGGCCACAGATGCTGCTAAATGTCCAGCGGTGCACAGGACAGTCCCCCACAACAAAGGGTTATTCCGTCCAAGAACTTCCCTGGTGGTCCAGTGATTAAGAACTCACCTGCCAATGCCGGGGACAGGGGTTTGATCCCTGGTCCAGGAAGATCCCATTTGCCTAGGGGCAACTAAGCCTGTTTGCCACAACTTCTGAATCCACCCTCTAGAGCCCGTGTTCTGCAACAAGAGAATGAAAACCCTGCAGACCGCAACAAAGAACAGTCCTCTCTCACCAAAACAGAGGCCCAAGGCAGCCAAAAATGAATAATTTTTAACATAAAAAAATTATTTTTTAAAAAAGAATTATCCCATCTGAAATGTCAGCAGTGTCAAGGTTGAGAAACCGTGACCTAGGTGGTGTCGTGGCACTCTCCATTCCCTCCAGGTTCCTGCTCTGCCTTCCATGTATAAAGTAGAGAACGCCTCAACTCAGCAATCTATCTCCTTTCTGTCTTAGGTTTCCTTCATGGAACTTTAAGGAGTCCATACAACTTAGCCCCCTCTGACTCTAGTCCTGTCTCTTTCCAGCTAGAATGTAAGCTCCTGCGTTTATGTTTGTCTTGTTGGCTGCCACGTCTCCCAGCACCGGAAAGAGGTTCTGGACAGACAAATCCATGGCCTCTGTCTCACAGTTATGGAAACTGAGTCTCAGTTAGTCTAAGCAGCTTACTCAAGGTCACAGTATCAATGCTGTCCCTCCAGGACTGAGGTGCTCACTCCCCTGGAGGCCAACACTGGTAGCAATTGAGGCTCACAGTTGGTCCTGCTCCAGGCATTGCCCTCAGCCTAAAGCTGCCTTGTCAGAGCCTCCAACCCCTTCCCTGGGAGCCCACATCCCAGGGACTGGACAATGAGGGTACAGAGATCTGGCTCCTCTCTCTCAATCTGGGAGCACTCTCAGGGGCCACTCCAGCCCCAGGACTTCCCACGGCATCAGCTGAGGCCTCTGTTACAAAGGCACCGTGACTCGGGTTCTCTCTCGGCTCCACCCTGCTGCTCTCACTCCGTTATAGGATTCTCCCTGAGAACATGCCCCTAGAAACCCCCCCCCCCCACAGACTTAGGTCACAGAAAACGCTACTGGGGGAATCTGACCTTTCACGGTCACGCAGCTCAAAGGTGCCAGAACTTGAATTAGAAATCAGACTTGACCGACTTGAACATCTTTATCATCTCAGCTTTTCCATGCTGCCTCAGCCTTGAGTTTGATCGGCCACAGGTAGGTTAGGGGCTTGGGGATACCCCAGTGAACCTGACAGAGTCCTTGTCTTTGAGACACTGCAGTTCTCAGGAAGAAAGGGTTCCCCCGATCAATTCACCAGTGGGAACAGGGTGCCAAGAACAGAGTGGACCAAGCGCTAGAGGGTCCCATGGGCAGCCACACTAGGACATGCCGCCTTGGGATCTAGACCAGGGGTCCTCAACTTCCGGGATCTAATGCCCGATGATCTGAGGTAGATCGGATGCAGGAATCATAGACATAAAGTACACAGTAAGTGTAATGCGCTTGAATCATCCTGAAACCATCTTCCTGACCCTGGTCCATGGAAAAATCGTTTTCCACAAAATTGGTCTCTGGTGCCAAAAAATTGGGGGTTTTTTTGTTTGTTTGTTTTGCAGATTTAGACCACAAAAATCCCCTGGAGGAGGGCGTGGCAACCCACTCCAGTATTCTTGCCTGGAGAATCCCCATGGAGAGAGGAGCCTGGGGGGCTACAGTCCATGGGGTTGCAGAGAGTCGGACACAACTGAGCGACCGAGCACCAAGCACAGACCACACACAAACACCTCCTGCCAAGTGTCAGCAGAGCGGGTCCCCTCCCCGACTCGGGACACGGACCCCACAGCGTCCAGAGTGGGTCCTGGCCAGCAGGATCTAGAGCAGCCCCTGTCTGGTTCCCTGGCTTCCTTGGAGGTAATCCTGGATGAAAGGACTCTGAGACGGGGTTTCGATGGAAAGGGACACAGAATTCCCTGTCCCCGACTGGGGTCTCTTCAGACTCAGCCTGGCTCTCGACACATGAAGACCCAAATTCCCCTGAAACTCCCCTCCTCCAGCTCTCCTGGGGCTTGGCTCTGATCTAATGGCCACTTTTTTCTTTACTGTACTTTATTTTTATTCTTTCTTATGCCTCCCCCAGTTCCTGAGAGTGCCAAGAAATTCTCCAAACAAACTCCCCCCTTTCTTACATAATTCCATTGCCCAGTCCCACCTCCCAGTCCAGGCTTCTGCCACTATCCCAGGCTTCTCAGATGCTCAAATGTCATAAAAGGAAAAAGGAAGGAAGAAAAAGGGGGAAGAGAAGGGCTCGGAAAGTGAGGAGAAGCAGATCAAATGCGCAGTTCATGACAGGTTGCCCTATATTTATCTGATTTAACTACCAGGGCCTCTGAAGCATCATTTAGGAATTCGTCCATTGCTCCTTTCCTCCAGGGCAAGTCCTTTGCCTCCATCTTACAGCTGGAAGCACTGAGGCTCAAGAAAAGAGAACGCTTTGCTGAGTACATTTAGAGGCAGCTGCAGGAGATTCTGATCGTGGGCATCCTAATTGCCTGGCTGTGCGGAGATCCTGGGTGTGAAATACGAATGGGCAGTTTCCGCCCACGCAGTGATCAGAGAGCCGGCAAACGGATGCTCACAGAGAGCTGGGCGGTGCGTTAGCAGGAGGCACACTGGCATTCTTTATCGTTCCACCCCTACTGGCTTCGGGTAAGGGCCACAGGGTCCCAGGAGCCACCCAGCTCCTGAGGGGCGACAGCCCTGGTGCCTTCAGGCCGCGCCATCCTCCACTCATCCTCATTGACCCGGCTCTGGCTCCACAGCTGAAGAGCCGAGGCCAAGCACCAGTTCTGCCTCCTCTCTGCTGAGGAGCCTTGGCCAAGGCCTTTTCTTCTCTGGCCTCAATCTCCCTGCCTGTAAAGCGTAAAAGCTGGAACCTGATGAGGTTATGTAGGGACCTTTCCAGCAGGAGGACCTCCAGGCTCTAAGGCCCACCAGGTAAGAGGCCCATGCGGGCACCCTCCCATGGAGCTTCTCACCCTTTCACCCAGCCCCCTGATTGAACTGGATGCTGGCCCCCTCTGACCAAGCATTGCACAAAGCTGGAGTCCCTCCAGGTGCCTCCCATCCCAACCTCCCTTGCTTTCCTAGGACTCTCTGACTTCTGGTTCAGAAGCTTGGACCGAGGACCTCTCAGCTGGAGAGAAGGAGAAGCGAGACCAGCACGTGCTAAGCACCTCATCTGCGCCAGGCACAGAGCCATGGGCTTTTACACACATTTCTGGTTGGGATCCTTCCAATGGGCAGTCATCCCCACCTGAGACGCCTAAGGCTCAGAGAAGTGTGGTGACTTACTCATCATCACACAGCTCTTGGTGGGCAAAGCCAGAATTCCCACCTGGAACAGTGCATGTTGCTTTTGCATCATCAGAAAAGCCACTTACAGTGAGAAGCCCCTCCCTGTCCTCCCCTGACAGTCAGAAAACAGCCCCGTCCTTGTTAGAAGAGGAAGACAGCATGTTGCTCTGAGAAGCCAGGCTTCAGGGCTCATGTGAGACGGAGACAGTGGCAGAGACCTACACTCTCGAGGCACCAGCCTTGAGATCAACTCTGGACTCTAGCACTTGCCAATGGAGTCAACTTCAGCGAGTTACAACTTCAGTTTTCTTATCTGGAATGAGAGGACGTCAACAACTACCTCATGGAGCTGCTGCAAGAACGGAACCTGACGATGAATATGAAATACGTGGCACGGGATATGTGATCATTACAACCCTCCTTCCCTTTCCCGCCAGTGCTGCTTCTCTGAGGCTGGTCCTGATTCTTAGGTTTTAAACCCTGAAAGCTGAGCACAGGTGCACCTCCCTTAGCCAAATGATTCTAACATAAAGACACGCTCAAGAAGGTGGGTTCCATCCGCTGCCCCTGGCCCACAGAGGAGGCCCAGTACAGACAGCGGCCACGGCAGCCACAGCACGGCAGCCAAGCAGACCACCGCGGGCTTCGCCTTCTTTCCCTCCTCCAGCCTGGGTGCCTGCCATCTTCCAGCATTCCGTGCAAGCGGAAAGTTGGCACACAAGCACCGCAAGCCAGCTGTTTGAGTTTTGTTAAGAGTGGCTTAAATAAAGCCTTTAAAACAATAATTCCCAGCCATCAAAGGAACATTTCTCTTTTTGGCTTCATGTCTAAACACACAAGGTTTTTTTAGTTTAGTTTTTTTTTTTTTTAAAGAAGAAAAGGGAGAGAAAAACAACCCCTCTACAAAGAAGCAACATTTCTATAAACACATGGATTTTGCCATCAGGCTCTGGCCTTTCTGATACCACCAACAAAAGAGAAAAGGAACTAGGAGAAGAGCCAATTTTCTCCAGCCCTTGACACACACCTGCAGCCCCAAAAAGTATCTGGAGGAACCTGGATAGGTGGTGGCCCTCTGATAAACTCCCGAAGGCAGAGTTTAAAGAGACATAGACTTGGATGGCATTGGTGAACAGAAGAATCTGGCTCCTTCTCCCTCCTGACCCCTCTTCTCCTCCTAACGGAGACTTTGCCAAGAGTGTGCTTTTGAGAAGGACAGAGCCTGGCCCTCCACCTCCCCACATGAGGGCACCTGGAAGGGAGCCCTGACGTTGGATGGCCTTTGTAGTCTGGAAGTGATCCTTGCCAAGGAAGGTGGTACTGAGGGAAAGAAGCACTTGAGGCAAAGCCACCCGGAAGGTTGTCATGAAGGTAGGTGCACATTTCCAAAAACCAGTGACAATACATTCTTGTCTTAGTGTAAATACCTCCTGCTGCTGCTGCTAAGTCACTTCAGTCATGTCCAACTCTGTGCAACCCCATAGACGGCAGCCCACCAGGCTCCCCCGTCCCTGGGATTCTCCAGGCAAGAACACTGGAGTGGGTTGCCATTTCCTTCTCCAATGCAGGAAAGTGAAAAGTGAAAGTGAAGTCACTCAGGCGTGCCCGACTCAGCGATCCCATGGACTGCAGCCCACCAGGCTCCTCCGTCCATGGGATTTTCTAGGCAAGAGTACTGGACTGGGGTGTCATTGCCTTCTCCGAAATACCTACTAGTATAAGTTAAATACTAGATTCCCAGACTGCCAGACCTGGTATAGCTCTAAGAACAGACCCTGTCTAGTAAGAGCTATTAGAGGAAACAGGTGCTCAAAAGTAGAACAATACTTCCAACGACGGTCAGGTGGCTCCTTTCTGACCTATCCTCCCACACATAACAACGATTAACTCTGGATAAGATATTTTAAAACCACCTAAAGGCACTGGTAAAACAAAGGGGACTTCCCTAATAATCCAGTGGTTAAGTATCTGCCTTCCAATGCAGGGGATACGGGTTTAATCCCTGGTAGGGGAACTAAGATCCCACGTGCCACAGGGCAACTAACTCCTCAAGCCACAACTCCTGACCAGGCAGGCCACAACGAAGAGCCTGAATGCTGCAAGTAAGGCCCGAAACAACCAAAGGATATGAATAAGTAACTAATTTCTTTACAGCGAGCCTGGAGTAAGAAGTCACTTTTCAGGGGAAGCTCTGACTCTGTGGCCAGATAAACGTGGGTCTGCGTCCCAGCTCCACCACTCCCAGCCATCTGAGCTTGGACAGCTCCTGTGCTCCTGTACTTCTCTGCGCTTCTGTTTCCTCATCTACCAAAAGACAATAGCATTGCTTTCCTCCCATAATTACTGTGAAACCAAATGAAAAAAAAAAATACAAAAGTGCCTAGAACAGCATGTTGTACATAGTATGATTCAGTAACTATTTGTTGGCTCTAAATAATGACTCCCAAGTCAACAGTGCATCTTCACCCTTAACTTAGCAGTCTTTAAGCCTCTTCACATTCTATCTCTTCGGTTCTTAAAATGGGAATGTTCCGTATTGTACAACCTGCATTCTGGGGGAACCTTTCTGATCCATTCTAAGGGACAGCCCCACCCATCTATGTCACAAGAATGCACACATCTAGTCATATCTTCAATAGGGCCCTGGAAGAGATTAAGAGAAAGACAAGGCCCCCTACCTAAAAGTCATTTTATTAAGTTGTTTTTTTAAACAAAGTCCTGCCTCCTCCAAGATCCGGACCCTAAAATCCCTACCCTCAGTGAGGAATGTGTTGATTAGGAACTGAGATATCAAGATATCCATAACATTGGGTGTCGTTCACGTTGGAAGGGCCTGAGAGTTGACTCAGTCTAATCTCTTCACAGACTTGAGGAATCTAAAGCCCAGGAAGGAGAGGTGATTGAGGTTGATATCCATAGAAAATTAATAAAAGAATCTACCACCTTGACATAATATCTTAAGAGGATTACAAGCACATATTCATCCATAATTTTATTTAAGCTTAGGAGTTGTATGAGTAAGTATATAAAAGGGGCTTTTGGAAAGGAATGTCATTCCCACTTTCCAGAGGAGGAAACTGAGCCTTCAGGGGTGATGTGAAATTTTTCCATGATGCCCAGACAAGCAATGTCTACTCTCTCTCTCTCTCTCTCCCTCCCTCCCTCCCTCCCTCCCTCCCTCCCTCCCTCCCTCCCTCTCTCTGTCTCTCTCTCTCTCTCTCTCTCTCTCCTTGGAAGACCAGATAAGCCTCTCAATTCTGGTCTAGTGCACTGCCCCCAAGGCTGGAGAACGCACCCCCTCTTGCCTTCATCTCCCTTCTCTGGGGTACCCAGACAAGGCCAGGCCACAGGGAGAACCAGTTGGGATTTGTGGGCTGGCCCCTCCCTCCGATGCCTGATCAGTCCCGCCCCCTCGCTGAACACCACTTGCTCCGTTTGTCCAGGGCACAGAAAACTTCCCACAGAACCAGCAGTCTGGGTGCTAAGGCTCAGGCTCCCTATGCTCTCTACTGGCACCTCTGCCTCCCACAGCTGTGCCCCCAGCCCTTCAGACCCGTTCTCCAGCCTTCTCCCCCTGCCACCATGCTGCTATTCTGAGCTGCTCATAAATCGTCAAGTTTGACTCATTTTTCTCCATAAATCTGGAGCTTCCAACCTCCTGTATGATTTGTGTTCCTGAATTATCCATGAAATTTTCAATGGCTCAGCTAACAGCCAAGCAGAGGTCCCGCTCAGCTTCTAGAAGCCACTAGAGGCTCAGATAAGTGATGGTGGGGGAACCAAAGTTACGGGTGTGTGCAGGCTCTGGAGAGGGGACAAGCATCAGGGAAGTGGCAAGAAACTTCCAGAAAAGAGTGAGGGGGAGCCATTGACCAGGTCTGGAAAAGCCATTCTGCCCCACCAAAGGAGGTGGAATCAGAGGGGGAAATGGACTTAGCAGAGGTCACACAGCCTGTTCTTGGAATAAAGATATATCCCCTGGCATTTCTTAGAATCCAAGATCATCAATCAAAAAAACACTAAGACCAGAAGAAAACTACAAATTCCCCTGATTTTTCTTTTAGAATTTTTGTGTTACAATATACATAATAAAATTTTCCACTTTAACCATTTTTAAGTGTACCGTTCAGTGGTATCAAGTATACTCACATTGCTGTACAACCATCACCACCATCCACCTCCAAAGCTTCACCTAGCTTTGCAGACTGAAAACCCAAATGCAGAAGGACGAGAGGACCAGCTCAGGGCTACGGAGCACGTCTAAAGCAGAGGCCAGGTTAGAATCTGTCCTCCAGAGTGTCGCCCAGAGGCAGACACCTGTGGGCATGGAGGTGAATATGTGCTCCAGAAGAGAAAGGGCCCGTCTCACAACTCTTCCCCACCCCACAGGGGCCCCCACCTGACAGGTACCCCCTCCTCCTGTGCACCTGCTCATCCCCTTGCTCCATGAACTTGAGAAATGGCTCCAGCTGCATCGGAGTCAGCAAACACAGCAGGGCTCTGAGCCCCCTGGTGGGTTTATGGAAGCCATCCATCCCCAGCTGAGAGCTAAAACATATCTACATAATCAGCTCTCCTCGACCCTGCCGCTCCCGCCATCTCTCAGGAAACCTCGCTGAGACTCTGATTCTTCTCTTTTTTAATCAAAAACATGAATCGACACCACCCTTCCTCCCCCAAGTCAGGGGAAGTGTGGTGCTATTTAGACCAAGATGTGACACGCTAGATTTAGGACCTTGGAAGGGGCACAGGGATAAAATACATCTCCCCAACACACACACACACACACACACACACACACACACACACACACACAGTGTGAGCATTTAATTACCTTGGGAAATCTCTTCCTGACAATAAATGCCACCCTACTTTCTCTGCTCCAGTCAGATGACTTTTGCTGGAATATTTGTCCCCATAATGAGCCCTCGGCCTCTACCTGAATAATTCATACACGGGTAGGGCTGGCGGAGAAGGCAATGGCACCCCAGTCCAGTACTCTTGCCTGGAAAATCCCATGGATGGAGGAGCCTGGTGGGCTGCAGTCCATAGGGTCGCTGAGAGTTGGACACGACTCAGTGACTTCACTTTCACTTTTCACTTTCATGCATTGGAGAAGGAAATGGCAACCCACTCCAGTGTTCTTGCCTGGAGAATCCCAGGGACGGGGGAGCCTGGTGGGCCGCCGTCTATGGGGTCGCACTGAGTCAGACACGACTGAAGCGACTCAGCAGCAGCAGCAGCAGGGCTGGATCTGGTAGGGAGGTTTCGGATGAAGTGGAGGAGCCAGGGAAAGCCCCCAGGGCTGGCCAAGGCGGGGGCTCAGGCCGGTCTCACATGGGTGGGAAGGGAGGACGTCTCTCTGAGAAGATGACGACATTTACGCTGACAGCCGAAAGTCTGAAAAGACCCAGTCGTGAGAAGAGGGAGGAGGGGGCGTCCCCGGCCGAGGGAAAAGCATATGCCAGGGCTGCACAGCTGGGCCACAGGTCTCAGGCCGCCTGCACCCTCTTGTCCAGGCTTGTCTCTTCTTGGAAAGACTTCCCTCTGCCTGGCTCACCACTACTCCTGTCCACGAACAGATAGCAGTGCTTCCCAGATAACAAGGAGTTGCCCCCCACCCCCCATCAACCTGTGAGATGGATCAGGAAACGTTGTTTTATTGTATTTTATGTGTTTATTTATTTGGCTGGGTTGGGTCTTAGGTGCACCTGCGGGCTCTCTAGTTGCTCCTCGGCACACGGGATATTAGTTCCCAGGGGTCGAATCCGTGTCTCCAATATTGGAAGGTGGATTCTTAACCACTGGACCACCAGGGGAATCCCAGGGAATCTTATAGAAGAGGAAAGGGCAGGTTAGAGGGTCAGAGGACCCTCCTTCCAGAGTACCCTTCATTCCCACTGCCCACCAGACTCTGAGGGGAAATCAGGGTCCCGGCAGAACAGCCCAACAAGAAAGGGGGCGGCTCTGGAACCAGACGGCCTGACTGTACCTCCTAGCTCCTTCTCTCAGTGGCTGAACCAGTAGGGCAGCTCCGTTCACCTGGCCCAGCCTCACTTTCCTCACCTGTACAATGAGGTTAATGTTTTCCCCTGCTTGATAAGGTTGCTCTGTAGAGTAAATGCATGGCACAGAGCCCAGCATATAGCAAGCACTCAAAAAAAAATGGCCATAAATAAGATTAGTACTTTTCAGGTTCAGGCACAAGACAAGATTGGGTTTTTTAATTTGTCTTAAAAATGAAACACACACCCTCTGATCCACACATTCACGGTTTTTATGTAAACCAAACACTGTCTCCATCCTCTCCCCCTTCCTCCCCACTCTCTGTGAATAGCCAGAAACTACTGACCACTGCTCCATGGGAAGAAAGCGCCAGGCTGCTTGATGACCCATTAAGATGATGTACACAGTGGCTCCACGCGCTGGATGGGGCCGCACAAATGGCCTCGCTGATGAAGGTGCTCTTAGAGCACCAACCCCATTACCTGATGTTCCCAGACCCTACTGGTCCCTCTACTTCCATTTTTCGGTTTTAAGCAAGCAGCCATACAGCTGCGAGCGGAGTCAGGGACAGACCTTCCTGGTATAATCAAATGAAACTTACAACAAAGTTAATCAGCCACATGTGGGTGCTGTGCGTTATGATAATTCTGCTATTCGGAGCGAGAACCTCATTGGTAAGCAACAGCTCAGAGAGGAAGCGCTTATGTTTTTCTCCTTTGTCTGCTCTGAATCTCTGAACGAGGGTGGCATTACACTGAATCCGTATCACAGGCATGCGTGCTGAAAGTCACACTCAGGAGATTCCAGACCCTGGGCCCATCAGCCAGCGCTCTCTGCTGCCCCGCCCCCACCCAGCACCCACATTGGGTCTCCTTGGGTCCACAAGTGCGTCTCTTCCATCCCTCCCTCAATCAGGGTGTCTAGAATGTCAGCTGACCTGCCAGTCTCAGAGGGAGGTACTGAAAGCGTAGATTCTGAATTAGAATATCTCAGATTCCAATCTTGAGTCAGCCACTCACTAGCTACATGGCCTAGAATGAATCACTTATCTTCTCAAGACCTTAGTTTCCCTATCTGTACATGAGGTCAATGTAAGGATAAATGTAAGGATAAATGGGGACTTCCCTGGTGGTCCAGTGGTTAAGAATTCACCTGCCAATGCAGGGCACTCAGGTTCAGTCCCTGGTTGGGGAACTAAGATCCCAAACGCCAGTGGGAAATCAAGCTCATGTGCCATATCTACTGAGTCTGTGCTCTAGAGCCCAAGCACTGCCATGAAAAGCCCACACAGGTAAACAAACAAACAAACAACAACAACAACAATAGCAAACGCTGCAACAGAATGGCACGCTGTACAAACCCTGCTATCAGGTCCTTGGATTCAAATCTCAGCTTGGCTACCTGCAGGTTGTATGGCCTTCGGCAAGTCATTTGACCTCCGTGTGCTTCAGTCTCCTCATCTGTAAAAGCTGAGTAGAAATAGTACCTCGCCCCCAGGGTTGCTGTGGGCATAATAGGAAAGTGAAAGTGAAGTCGCTCAGTCCAGTCCCACTCTTTGTGACCCCATGGACTGTAGCCTACAGGTTCCTCCGTCCAGGCAAGAATACTGGAATGGGTTGCCATTTCCTTCTCCAGGGGATCTTCTCGACCCAGGGATCGAATCTGGGTCTCTCACATTGCAGGCAGACTCTTTACTGTCTGAGCCATCAGGGCAGCTCCAGGCACAATAGGGATGTTACATAAAAAATGCTAACAGGAATGTCTGACACGTGGAGCACATCCAACAAATATTTGCTGTAGTGATTGTTAACACGACTACTGGTCCGGGGCTTGGCACGTCTTAGGCACTCCTCTAAACACACAGGCTCCCCGCTCCCACCCAAAGGGATAGCCTGGGAGTCCCTGGAGCCCGCAGCCATGCCTGCCTGGCCAGGAGGTGGTAACACCGATACTGGGCTTCCCAGATGGCTCGGTGGTAAAGAATCCATCTGCTAATGCAGGAGACACAAGTTGAATCCCAGGGTCAGGAACGTCCCCTAGAGAAGGAGATCTCAACCCACTCCAGTATTCTTGCCTGGGAAATCCCATGGACAGAGGAGTCTGGAAGGCTACAGTCCATGGGCTCACAGAACAGCTGGACACGACTTAGTGACTGAACCACCACAACAAATGTGCTTCCTTGGGGATAAGGTAGGCAAGGAAGTCTGGACAAGGCAAAGTCAGGGAGGAAATCAGAGAGGTGGGAAGGCCAGGGCTCAGGCAGCGCTGGCTCCAGATCTCAGGGCTGGGACTGGACAGAGCTGCTGAGCCCAGACATGTGGGTCTTCACCCTTGCAACTCTGAGACGGAGATGCCCAGCAGCCCTGGCTGAAATGTGCTCCACTCCACTGTGATTGAATAATTGACAGTCTTTGATCTTACACTGCTGAGGAGGAGAGGGGGAACACCATGAGGGGACTGGGAACCAGAAGATGGGAAAGGAGAAGAGCCAGTTACTTAACCCCCTGTGACCCATCTGGACTGTCAAGTCTCCTCAGAGACAATCCCCATAGTTCAGATGCTGGCAGGCTCCCTGATCCTTCCTCACTAGGGGACCCTGGCCCGGACATCGGGAGCCACGTGGATATGATTGGCTCAGTGCATCAGGAAGCCTGGCAGGAAAAAGAACAGAAACGTGAAGAGCCCTTGAGCTGCGAACGTGTGATGCTTTAGCAGCGTGGACAAATGATTTCCATTGCTGTCACTTGGATCTCATCTCACCAGTTGGCACACCACTCTTTCTTCATCAGGAAACACTGAGAGAGCCCTTTCTACACCAGCCTGTGGGTGTGAATGGCACTAACAACACCCAAATATTGCTAGTTCCAAGAACCTGTCTGCCAACAGGGATTCAGGCCTTTGCAAATCCCCTCCCTGCACCTGGAAGCCCCGGCGGGTAGCTCACTCATGAATAGGTCTGTGTTTTCATTCCCTTGATTGCTTTCCAACTTTGCTATGACAAAACCCTCCAATAAATGGCGGGGGGGTGGGGGGGCGGGAAGGGCGGTTACGGTATCTTATTATTACTTTAACCAAGTATTGCAGAGAACCTACTTTTTTTTTTTTTTTTTTGGCTGCTCTGGGTCTTCATTGCAGCCCATGGGCTCCCTAGTTGTGGGGCTCAGGCTTAGTTGCCCTGCAGCATGTGGGATCTTAGTTCCTCAACCAGGGATTGAACTCACATCCCCTGCACTGGAAGGCAAACTCTTAACCACTGAACCACCACGAAGTCCCTGGACCACTCACTTTGAAGCTGGTACTACTAAGAATGCTAAGTACTCAGCATTCTCCTGCAGGGTGGGAAGAACTTACCCTCGATTGGCATTATGTTCAGATTCCGGTAGGAGGGAACTTCCCAGTGTTCCCAGGAACTTCCTGCCTGCCGATGCAGGAGACATAAGAGACTCGGGTTTGATCCCTGGGTCGGGAAGATCCCCTGGAGGAGGGCATGGCAACCCACTCCTGCACTCTTGCCTGGAGAACCCCATGGACAGAGGAGCCTGATGGGCTACAGTCCACAGGGTTGCAAAGAATCGGACACGACTGAAGCGACTGAGCAACGCAGGCACACACACAAGCAGGGAGCCCCAGCTCAGTGTTGCTTGACTCGCAAAGGGTTAGAGACTAAATGAAATGATCCTTTCAGCCAACACACACGGTTTTTTCCCTCTGGGGACACTTAGGCTCCCGATGTCAATGGGTTCTAGGGGTTGGTGACCAGCCACAAACCTGTGCCCAGAACCACTGCCCCTCCAAACCTCAGGCATGCTATAGCAGCCAGCCCTCAACACCAGCACTCTTCAGCCCCTTGCGATGAATCTTCTCTCAGGGACCCCTCTGTCCCCCAGCACTGCCCCTTCCATTGGTCCAGAAGACACAGCTCTGAATATATAACCTCAATTGTGAACAGTTAAAGGTTTGGGTCCCCTCACTCCACCCCAACTATGTCTTACTCTTCCATGAATCTATGGTTGCAAACAGATGCTTGGGGTAAGAAGGATCATTATCACACGTGCCAGCTAGATTAGAGCCTAGGCCATTCTGGAGGCTGCTGGCTCACTCCCCAGTCCCGGCTGGCAGCCCCCACAGCCTCTCCTGACACAGCCCTTCCTGCGAGGAAAGGAGCATCCTCTAGTGGGAAGCTCTTAAGAGGATGAAAGGTCCCCTTCTTGGACATCACTTCTGTCCACAGAGCTGGGCCTGCTCTTTGCTGAGCATGGCCGTGTGGGAGCCCCATGTAGAGCTTCCTGGGAAGCAGGCGTCCGGGCGTGGGGACCTCAATCTGGCCCTTCTGGCTGGCACCCAAGGAGAGCAGGAAATGTAGACCTCTGAAGAAGAGGGGGGTGACAGTGAGCCACAGGGCCGCCCCGCACACAACCCCCAGATCTGACAGCACATCCAGGCCTGGGCATGACCTGGAGGTCCCAGCCTTCACTGGGACCCAGATTTCTGTGGTCTTCTGCCTCCTTCTTGAGGCCAAGTCCCATTCTAGGCCCCTGTTCTGATATCTGCAACGAAACCCTTGAGCTTGAGAGCTTGCCTCAATAGCTAACTAATGAAAGTGAAAAGTGAAAGTTGCTCAGTCATGCCTGACTCTGCGACCCCACCGACTATACAGTCCATGGAATTCTCCAGGCCAGAATACAGGAGTCGGTAACCTTTCCCTTCTGCAGGGGATCTTCCCAACCCAGGTCTCACGAATTCCAGATGGATTCTTTACCAACTGAGCTACAAGGGAAGCTAACGAATAGCAATAACAAAATCAGAACCAAACACTGTGACTTATAATTCATTTAGTCTTCACACAACTTTGTAAGTACTATTATTAACTCCATTTTATGGATTTACAATAGAGACATGTACCCTAAAGCTGGTGGATAGCCTCAGTTAGTAACCCACCCCCTGCTCACAGACCTCACCAAGGCCAGCCCCTCACCTGACACTTCTCAATGTCATCTAGGCCAGTGTGTGTCAAAGCTGAAGACTGGATCTGTCTGGCCTGTGCTAGATCTCTCCTCTGGATTTTATTCCATCCTCAGAATGAGTATGGATGGTAAGCAGTAGTGCCCCACTTTGTAGACACCAGCACTGACGCTCAGAGGCTTACAGGTCATGCTTACCACCCAGCTGGCATGTGGCAGAGCTAGGAAGTGTATGGCAGCCTGTCCTCAGGCTTCTGCCAACCCAGCGTCCCTACTACACGGGCATCCAGTGTCTGCAGTTGGCAAGCAGGTGCCCCACCACTATCTTTCCTCCCTCCACAGCTCTGGTCCCGGGGTCTCTCTTCCAGGTGAGACAAGAGGCAAGTGGGGCCCGGGCAAACGCTGCAGGCATGAGGATTTGGGAAGATTCTCTGGACGGCTGCACCCCTCTTCCCTTCCTTCCCCGGGGAATCTTGGTAAGGAGAGACACATGGAGATGAAGGCCTCTCGTAAAACTAATCAAGAAGCCCTTCAAGCTTGATGAGCCGATCCTTTACTCCCTCAACGCCAGGCTCCCAGGCTCAGGTTGGCAGGTGCCTCTCTGCCACCTGGATGAACAAGTCTCTTCAGCATCCTGCACCCTCATCCTGGGACCCCACTGGAAGTGGGAGGCTGGGTACACCCTCAAGCCCTTGCCCTGTGACCCAGCACAGGAGAGCAAGAGCACAGACTTGTCCTGCTTCCCACGCCTACCCTCACCCTCCTATTTCTGTTTCATATAAATTAGCCTCCTTATGCGGAGAAGGCAATAGCACCCCACTCCAGTCCTCTTGCCTGGAAAATCCCATGGACAGAGAAGCCTGGTGGGCTGCAGTCCACGGGGTCGCTAAGAGTTGGACACGACTGAGTGACTTCACTTTTCACTTTCATGCATTGGAGAAGGAAATGGCAGCCCACTCCAGTGTTCTTGCCTGGAGAATCCCAGGGATGGGGGAGCCTGGTGGGCTGCGGTCTATGGGGCCGCACAGAGTCGGACACGACTGAATTGACTTAGCAGCAGTAGCAGCAACCTCCTTATGGGACCTCCCTGGTGATCGAGCGAAGAAGAATCTGCCTGCCTACACCGAGCAGCAACTAAGCCTATGGCCACAACTACTGAGGGCTCATGCTGCCACTACTGAAGCCGGCGAGCCCTAGAGCCTATGCTCTGCAATAAGAAACCACTGCAGTGAGAAACACGCCGCAAAAAAAGTAGCCCCGCTCACCAAGACCAGAGAAGACCCGCATGCAGCAGTGAAACCCCAGCGCAGTTCAAAGTAAATAAATAATTTTTTTTTTTAAATAAATAAGCCTCCGTAGGTCAGGCAGCAGGGCCACCTCCCGAGCTCCCTGATCCTGTAGCCAGTCTGTCAAACCTGGCCTCCCACTGACCCTTGTGAGAGAAGGAGCCTTTCCTGAGCAGCTTGCCCACTTCCACGTCTGCCATCTGGGATGTGTCCCTCTGCTGGAGCTGGAGCCTCCCTGAGGCTCTTGGAAGAGTGGAGTGGCTGCCTTAACTCCCTACGTCCAGGCCTGTGTAAATGCTGTGTTGTTTTCAGGGGACCCACTCCACCCTCCCTGCCCCCAGTTCTTTCTGGTGCTTCAATGCGCACTACAGGACTTCCCTGCCAGTCCAGCGGTTAAGACTCTTCACGTCCACTGCAGGGGGTGCACGTTCGGTCCCTGGTCGGGGAACAGAGACTGCACGTGCTGTGCTGTACAGCCAAAAAAAAAAAAAAAGTGCAGTAAAAATGTAGATAGTTTCATCCATGTGTGGGCTTCCCTGGTGCCTCAGGCAGTAAAGAATCCACCTGCAATGCAGGAGAGCCCAGTTTGATCCCTGGGTCAGGAAGATCCCCTGGAGGAGGAAATGGCAACCCACTCCAGTATTCTCACCTGGAGAATCCCATGGACAGAGGAGCCTGGCGGGCTACAGTCCTCGGGGCCTCAAAGAGTCAGACATGCCTGAGTGGCTAACGCTTTCATTCCTCACTTTCACCCGTCTGTGCAGCCACCCACAATGACCCGAGGTTCATTCTAACCCGCCTCAGTGCCCTCCACAATGCGCCTCCTGTTGCCATCCCCATCAGGAGCCCGAGCTCCTTGGCAGCACGGCAGGGTCTTGCTGGCACACACGGGGCCAACACACAGTAGGCACTCAGGTCAGTTCTCCCTTTCTCTGGAGTGAAAGGGCCCACTGGGCTCCCTGGGGTGGGAGCCCTCAGGAGGGGTGGTCCTCAAGCCTTTTAGATCTAGCACTGCCACAGGGACAAGGGCAGACTCCGCCTAGAGCCAGGCACTGCGTGGGCACTCAGCACCACACTCACAGACGGTGAGTAAGGACAGCATTTAACTGGGCACTTACTAGGGTGCTGGGCGCTTCACTAAGCACTTCACACCCATTATCCTATTTACTCGTCATAATAACTAAGTCACGGGGATACCATTAGGCCCATTTTCAGGTGGGGAAATGGAAGATCAGAGAGGTTAAGCTGACGGAGGTGAGACAGCCGCTCAGCGGCAGAGCCAATACTTAACTCAGGTCTGCCCTTGGCGTCACCAGCCCACCCTGGGCATTCACACCCACCTCCACTGTGCAGGGTTCCCCTTGCGGTCTGGGTCTGAGGTCTGTGTGAGTCCGTGACTAAAAGGACCAGAAGCTCGGCCAAGACGGATAGTTCCACCCCTGCCCCGTGAGCCGGGACTCAGACTGCCAGGGCACCCCATCAAAGGTAAAACACCCTGGTCAATTACAGGGTCAATTCTCCAGCTCCAGGAGATGAGCCTCACCTGTCAGATGAAAGCCTCACCCCTGGCACCCAACCACCTGCAAATGGTAATTACAGGGAAGCCCAGGCCTCAGAGGCGGCTGAAACTCCTGACTGAGCCCCACAGGCGCACCTGGCCCTGCCTCTCTCAGCTGCACCCACCCAGGCCTCTGTTCTCTTCCTGAACCTGCCTGCCTTGTTGCACCAACCCCCCACGCCTTGATAATCCCACCCCTGGACAACCCAGAGGGAGAGGAGTCATCCTCACCGGCCCTAAGATTCAAGGACTGCATGGCCGGTGGGGGAGGTTCCAAGCTGGAGGCGAATTGGTGGGGGCTCAGGGCCACAACACTTAAAAGAATTTCAAAGTCACTTTTAAAAGAAGGGGATGGTGGGACTTCCTTGGCAGTACGGTGGTTAAGACCCTGAGTTTCCAATGCAGGGGACGTGTGTTTAATCGGTGGTTGGGGGACTAAGATCCCACATGCTGTGTGGTGCAGCCAAAAGATAAAAAATAAATTTAAAAAAGTGTGATCACAAGAAAATCACTTCATCTTCTGAGCTTCCGTGAGCTCACCTGTAAAATGGGTGGGACTCCTGGCAGACCTGTCTCAGATGCTGCCGTCAAATTTATGGCCCTGTTAACCACAAGCTGGCCCTTGCCATGGGTCCCCGCCATCTACCTCTACAAGGATTAAATCATGTGCTGTTGCAACCGCTGATTTTCAACAGCTCTTGAAGGAGTTCAAGGTGGAAAGCAGAAATGAGGCACTCTGTTCTCTGGGAAAATGGGCAAGGCAGGTCCTCAGATACTTAGATATTCTCAGGAGCTGCTTTTATGAGACCAATTCTTCTATTTCTTCATGTAGAAAAGCACCGAAATTCTTCATCGTGATGACTGTTTCTTGTGACTAGCAGAAGCTTCATGAGACCAGCAGAAACTTTGTGCAAAAAATACGTGTTTCTATTTACAATAGCAAAATAGGACATGGAAGCAACCTAGATGTCCATCATCAGCTGAACGGATAAAGAAACTCTGGTACATATATACATTGGAATATTACTTAGCCATAAAAAGGGATGCATTTGAGTCAGTTCTTTTGAGGTGGATGAACCTAGAGCCTATTATACAGAATGAAGTAAGTCAGAGAGAGAAAAACAAATATCATATATTAGTGCATATATTGGAGAAGGCAATGGCACCCCACTCCAGTACTCTTGCCTGGAAAATCCCATGGATGGAGAAGCCTGGTGGGCTGCAGTCCATGGGGTCGCTAAGAGTCGGACATGACTGAGCGACTTCACTTTCACTTTTCACTTTCACGCATTGGAGAAGGAAATGGCAACCCACTCCAGTGTTCTTGCCTGGAGAATCCCAGGGATGGGGGAGCCTGGTGGGCTGCCGTCTATGGGGTCGCACAGAGTCGGACACGACTGAAGTGACTGTGCAGCAGCAATGCATATATATGGAACCTAGAAAGACAGTACTGATGAACCTGTTGACAGGGCACCTGTGGAAACACGGACATATAGAACGGACTATGGACACAGGCAGAGGGAGGAAGGAGCGGGCGGGACAAACGGAGAGAGTACATGGAAGCATATACACTACCACGTGTGAGATGGAGAGCTGGCCGGCGAGGAAGCCGAGCGCCGAGGAGCTGATGCTTCTGAGCTGTGGCGCTGGAGAAGACTCCTGAGAGGCCCTGGGACTGCAAGGAGATCCAGCCAGTCCATTCTGAAGGAGATCAGCCCTGGGTGTTCATTGGAAGGACTGATGCTAAAGCTGAAACTTCTATACTTTGGCTACCTGATGCGAAGAACTGACTCATTGGAAAAGCCCCTGATGCTGGGAGGGATTGGGGGCAGGAGGGGAAGGGGAGGACAGAGGGTGAGATGGCTGGATGGCATCACCGACACAATGGACATGAGTTTGAGTGAACTCCAGGAGTTGGTGATGGACAGGGAGGCCTGGCATGCTGCAGTCCATGGGATCGCAGAGAGTCGGACACGACTGAGTGACTGAACTGAACTGAATGGGAATTTGCTGTGTGACTCAGAGACTCAAACCAGGGCTCTGTAACAACCTAGAGGGTGGGATAGGGAGGGAGGTGGGAGGGGGGTCAAGAGGGAGGGGACATATGCATGCTGTGCTGTGTTTAGTCACGCAGTCATATCCGACTCTGTGTCCCCGTGGTCTATAGCCTGCCAGGCTCCTCTGTCCGTGGGATTCTCCAGGCAAGAATACTGGAGTGGATTGCCATACCCTCCTCCAGGGGATCTTCCCAACCCACACTGCAGGCAGATTCTTTTCCAGCTGAGCTACCAGGGAAGCCCCAGATGTATGTAAACCTATTGCTGATTCATGTTGATATTTGGCAGAAACCAACACAATACTGTAAAGCAATTATCCTTCAATTAAAAATAAATAAAATTTTTTTTAAATAAATAAGTTTGGTGAAAAAAAAAACGTGCTTAATTGCATGTATTTCGCCTTTACCAAAATCACATATATACTGTCTTCAGAGCAGTCTCTCAGAGCTAGCTGAGGTGCTGTCTCCCAGGCTGCAGTCCTCATATTGCTCCAAATAAAACTTAACTTGCAACTCTCACACTGTGCCTTTTTTTTTTTTCAGTAGACACTGCTGTGCGGAGTTCAAGCAGCACATTTGGGGGAAAACTGTGCACGAACCTGAGGGTCATGCAGACGTATGGTTCTGGGACAGTTCACTGTCACAGAGGGCTCATGTGGAGCAGGCACTATTCTCAGTGCCTCGTGCATAGTAACCTATTCTCTCCTCAGAGGAACCCTCTGAAGTGGGAACAATTATACAGATGGGAAAAGTGAGACCCAGAGGATCCCTAGGCAGTGTGTGGCTGTGCCCACTTGTGCAGGAGGACGGTCTGGCCCCAGGCTCTGCTCTGACCATGAGACCTCACTGCCTGTCTAGAGCTATGGTCTGAGGGGGAGAAAGGAGGTCAGGGAGTCAGCCAGTCTGGACAAGATGGCCAGAGGGAGCTGCCCCTGGAAAAGCACCTGCTATGTTTCAAGCACTTTCCTCACCTCTCTCTTAATTCAGCAGCCCAGGCAGTGGTGGGTAGGGATGGGAGCAGGTGTCCCAGTCTCGTGGGTGCACCAGGAGATGGAAAGCAAGAAAACCCAAGGTCTCTTGGTTGGTAGGGAGTTGAACAGGGTCCTCTCATGTACCTTCCCGGTTACTTCCAGCCCATCCCAGCTGTGTCTTCCTGAGCCCAAACACCCTGCACCCCTGCATGTCTGGGTGCCTGGGGGACGGGCAGAGAGGTGGGCAGAGAGGTGGGCAGAGAGGTGACCAGAGGCTGGACGCGGACCACGTCCTGCCTTACACGCCCTGCCACAGGGCTCCCACCTCTCCCTGCCCACGTGACCACCGACTCCTACCTCCTCTCCCCACAGCTACGGCCAAACAGTGTCTTCAGGGCACACATCAGGGCCCTGCAGAGTGGGGCCTGGCGTGGCCACAGCCTGGCACTGGACAGCTTTGGAACGCGGTGAAGGCTTCCCCCTGAGCCAGCCTGGCCTTCAGCATCCCCAGGTGCCCCTGCCCAAACATTCAACTGTGCTCTGGGTGCCCTCAGCCGTGATTGCCCCTCCTCTCCCCCACCTAACCCCGAGAGCAGCCAGGCTCCTCCAGGCTCTACAGAGGGTCTGTGGGGTAAGGCTGCCCCCCACAGGCAGTCAGGGGAGGAGGTTGCTTCACTCTGAAATCTCTTTGTATGCAAGGGGATAGGGCGGGGATCTGTCAGAATCTCTTTGTTGGATTGTCCCTGGGACCCGGAGGCTGGGAGAAACCTGTTTAAAGGCTATTAGGAGCAGGTTCAGAGCAGTGGGCTGGGGGGGCGGGGGGGGGGGGGATGGGGGAGGGTTTGGGGGAGGGGTTCCAAGTCCTGCATATAACCCCTGAGTCAGAACCCGACTCCCCACAACCCCGTGCAGGGTGCGAGGTCATAAGCCACCCTCTGACACCACCCCTTTCACTGTCCCTAAAGATCCCATCCTATGGGCACCATCCCACCACTCCTAATTGTCTGGAAGTGCTTCCTGGGATCTACCCAGAATCTTTCCTGCTGTAACTGAAGCCCAGGTCCGAATGTTCTGGTCCTATTTGGTCAGGGGAGGGGAGATGAGTGAATGAGCACAGCGTCACACCCCTAGGGCTGCCTAAACTGGAGAAGGGGGCACAGCAAGTTTTGGAAGGGAGCCAGTGGGGTGGGGAGAGCCCCAGGAGAAATCTTCAGTCCAAGGGCAGCAAAGCGGAAAGCAGAGCATCTCCTTAAGACGAATCTCTCCGCTGCCTTCGGCTCAAAGCTCCATTTGCATAAACTATCCTCACTTCTCTTGTGCCTAATTGGCAAGGAGCACCTGCCCACATGGATAGGAACCACCGCTAAGCAGCTCATAGAAACTGGTGTGAGCCCATCCCTTGGCAGGACAGGACCGCAATGTGGCCGTTTCTTCCTGGCATGACCTAGTCCCAATCCCAAGTCTACCACTTCTCTGAGTCACAGTTTCTTCATCTGTTAGGGAGGAGGAATAATTCTTGCCTTATTTGGTGTTTGAAAAGATTTCAATGCGGTAGCACTTTGGAAGGTTTCCACGCAAAGCTGGGGACATGCTCAGTGCCCCACACACATCCAAGAACAAGGTCTTCGAGGGATGGCTCAACTGGGCTCCAAACCATCTCAGCCAACTAATTCAGTGTCCTTGGGGAAATTACCCTCAGGATTCCCTGGTGGTCCAGTAGCTAAGACTCTGAGCTTCCAATGCTGGGTGTCACGGTTCAACCCCAGGTCAGTGAAATAGATCCCACATACCATAACTAAGAGTTCACACGCTGCAACTAAAGATCCCGCAGGCCACAATTAACACCTGTGCAGCCAAATAAATAGATATTTTAGAAAATCACTTACCCTCTTACCCAATGCCCACCACAAGGCTGTAATTCCACTTAAGTAAGGCAGCACATGTAAAAGCCCCTGGCAAACAGTAGGTCTGTGCTCAATCAGGATTATTGGTAACCAGATGCCATCAACCTATCTTCCAGCAGAGCAGGGAACCCTGACACTTTGGGTTAACACGCTGAAACCAGCTGAGGGGTTTCCCAATGGCGCCTCCAATTTCCAGTTTCCCTCATCTGAATAGCCCCATCCACCACCCAGGTGGCAACTAGTGGTTAAGAACCCGCCTGCCAATGCAGGAGACATGAGAGACAGGGGTTCCATCCCTGGGTCAGGAAGGTCCCCTGGAGAAGGGCACAGCAACTCACTCCAGTATTCCTGCCTGGAGAATCCCATGGACAGAGGAGACTGGTGGGCTACGGTCACAAAGAGTCGGACATGACTGAGATGACTTAGCACAGAATGCACCATGTTTCAGGGCCCTGGACTCCAGGATCAGAACCCCCAGGCCCTCATCAGGGCAGAAGCAAGATGAGCCTGTGGACCACTGACGTCACCACTGGTTCCCCCAGAGTCAGCGTGGACAAGTCAGCAACCTGGCTGCATCTCAGACCCACACACAGTGCTGCGCTCCCCCCAAGCTCCAGCCCTGAGACCCTTACATCAGCTGTACTCTACGTCTCTCTGAGCCCAGGAACCATCAGGAGGACAGGAGGGGTGAGCTTCTGCCTGGCTCTGTTCAGGGCTGTCCTGGGGAGCCTCCAGAGCTGGCCTGTCCTTGGGCTAAGAGGATCCTTCCGAGCCCCCAGACCTAAAGGAGTCAGGTCATGGCTGGAGACCCAACCACTTCTAAGGAGAGAGCCGTGGCATCAACTCAACAGGATCACTCACAGGTTAGAACAAGGAGTCATCAGCGAAACTTGAAGAGGACCTCAGACCTACTGAGTCCTGGGCCAGGGCCTTGCCCTAGTACATGCCTCTCTCCTGAGGCTAGGAATGGCTTCACTGAGCTGGGGAGCCCTGTCTCTACCGAATGTCACTCGGCGCTAGAGTGTACTGCAGAACTGAGTTCAAATCCTGACTTTTCTACTTCCTGGTTGAGACAAACCCCCTCAAGATCTCTGAGCCTCTGTTTTTCATCTTTAAATGAGAACATAATTGCTTACTTCTCAGGATGGCTGTGAGGATTCTGGGAGATAACGGAGAGGAGTTTGGGACAAGGATGTAGTAAGTGCCTGGTACCTGATGAGCATACAATACGAGGAAGCAGTTGCCACGGCCACCCCTCTGTAAGCTGTCTTCTTTCACACATTCACAGATGCATATACACCCTATGTGCACAAACACGCCCTCTCAAACATATATACACACAACACATACTGCGAATATTCATAAAAGAGAAAAAGAGAAAAACTTCAAGCCAGCAACCTGGGGCTTGGTCCCATCCCTGCACACCTCTGCTTTGGATGGCACTAGACGGAGAGACAGGGAAGCGGGAGAACAGGAAGAGGACAGGACCTGAGAGGGGACAGGGATTCACCCAGAAGCGAACAGTCAAAGGGACAGGGGAGACGCAGTCCTCCTCGCCTCTCCCCCGGCCCCTGCTGGTCACCGAGCAGCAAGCCTCTCTCTAGAATGTTCCCCACACTGCTGAGAGTCTTCTGCCCAGCAGTGCCCTCCATAACTTCCCCTCGCCCTTCTCCTCCCGGCACAAGCTGCCCTCACCTGCAAATCCACGCCTCCCCTGCCCTCCAGGCCCACCTCCCAGGGCCAGGAAAACTGCAGGAAGGGACAACGGCCAAAGTGCTAGGCTCTGGATAAGGGATGACTATCTGGGTGTCCCACGTGGAGGGGAGGGTCCACCAGCCTGGGACAGTCAGGATCAGGGGCCAGGACGAGGCCCCTAACCCCACCCTGAGAAAGGACAAAGTAGAGGACCCAGGGCCACCTGAGCTCTCGCTTCAGCAGGTACAGCTGTGAAAACCCAGAGCTACTTAATGTCTGGGATCAGAGTTTTGGGGAAAGCCAGAGTGGAAGAGGGGAAAGAAGAGGAAGACTGTGTTGAGCTTATACTGTGTGCCAAACAGTTCACACACACACACACACACACACACACACACACAGAATCTCTATCCACAAACCCCTTCGAGGTTGGGACCTGGAACCTGACTTCTCCTTCAGAGCAGCCGAGGCCTCAAGGAGCGAGGTCCCTTCCCCTTTGGCCAAAGAGCACATGGGCAGCAGCCCTGGGGTCGGAACTCATATCTGCCTGACCTCAAGGCCTGGAATTTCAGGGCTAAGTGCTCTCTTCTCCTCTCGAGGGATGGTGGTGTCCACTTCCCACCAGCCCTGGGCTCTGGGCCACCATGATGAATCACTGGGCTCCTCCAAGGGACTCCCCAAGTCCCAGGGTCTCTAACAGGCAATAACCATCCACCCCAGGAGACCTCCTTGCACCCCCGGCAGTCCTGAGCTGCCTCTGAGAGGCTGGGGCTCTTTATTACTGATCCAGCACCATTCCAAGAGGTAGGCTCTGCACGTGGCGGGCGGGATGGGTGCTGGCTCTTTGGAGAGGCGGAGATGGAAACAGAAGTATTAGCTGAGTGTCTGCCCCTCATCCAGGCAGCCAGGCCCCTCAGGGCAGGGCATGGGGTGGGCTGGCGGCATGGAGGCTCCATGCCCAGGACCTGGGTGTGGGGTGGGCACCTGCTCCCCCCATCTGCAACCTCACACCCTCCCTGCATCCATCCTCTGTCCACTGCTTCTCAGCCCCCTGAACACGCCTCCCTCTCCCTACCTTCATGCCATCCCAGGCTCACCCTGTCACCCATTTCCCCATCAGCTCCTCCTTTCTTCCTGTAATTCATCAGATCTCACTGCTGGCTGCACATCAGAATCATCAGGGAGATTCTGACTCCATAGGTTTGAGCAGGGCCTGGGCATCAGCATTTTTTAAACCTTGTCTAGGGATTCTAGTGTTCCAACTGGAGGAACTCCTACTTTTTATCAGACCTCAGGTCAGAAGTCAACTCCCTCCTAACCATCCCTCGATCCCCCAGCCTGGGCTAGATGCCCCTCCTCTGAGCTCCCAGGTCCCCTGATACCTCCACCTATCAACAGCCTTATCACAAAACACTACAATCGACTTTATTACAAGTTTGTCTTACAAAGACTACAATCAACTCCAAGGCCAGAACTGGGTCTTGTTCACTGTTATATCCCCAGCACAGGGCCTGCTATGCAGAAGCTTCAGAAATGTTGAATGGATGGACGCACGCATGGACGGATGGATGGATTCATGAATTCATGGATGCATGCATGAATGAACGAAGGAACCCAGGTGCTAATGCTCTGCTCACCAGTGTCTCTTCCCCTTCTTCCTCAGATAAACCTCCCAGATTGCTAAGCTACCCAAGTCCCCTTTGCTTTATAACCCCACTCCAGCTGCCCAGCTGTTGCCTGCACAGGGGTGCCCACCACACCAACCTGGGTAAACCTCTCAGATCATTCTAACTGCTCCAGGAAACCCCCAGGGTAAACCAGGTGGACCCAAACAACCCTTGATTTAGAACACTCTGGTTACCTGCCCCCACACCTGGTCTTGGAGGGTCTGGGCTGGACTGACCTCACAGGTAATAGTTGGCAGTAAATCCAGGACAGGAGTCAAGAGACATGATGAGCTCCTGCCACCAATTTTCTGCGTGACCCTGGGCCAGTCACTTAACCTCTCTGGGTCTCAGGTTTCCCATCTATAAAATGAGGCAAATAATAGTACTCTTCTCAGAGACTTCCCTGGCTCAATGGATAAGAATCCACCTGCCAGTGTAGGAGACACAGGTTCAATCCCTGATCTGGAAAGATCCCACATGCCGTGGAGCAAATAAGTCAGTGCACTGCAACTGCTGATCCTGTGCTCTGGAGCCCGGGAGCCGCAACTACTGAGCCCACGCGTCACAGCTGCTGAAGCCCTACTCCCTAGAGCCCATGCTCTGCAACAAGAGAAGCTGCCACAGCTAGGGAGTACAGCCTGCTCACAACTAGAGAGAAGCAGGCACAGCCATGAAGACCCAGCACAGCCAAAACTTTATTTATTTTTTTTTAAATTTTATTTTTTTTATTTTTTTTATTTTTTATTTTTTAAATTTTAATATCTTTAATTCTTACATGCGTTCCCAAACATGAACCCCCCTCCCACCTCCCTCCCCATAACATCTAAAAAATAATAGTGTCCTCCTGAGAGAGTCTCCGTGGATAAGGAAATGACAACCCACTCCAATATTCTTGCCTGGGAAATCCCATGGACAGAGAAGCCTGGCAGGCTACAGCCCATGGGTCACAGAGTCGGACACAACTTAGCGGTGGAGCAACAACATAGAATTGCTGTGAGAATTAATGAGTTAATAGATCTAAGGCCTTAGAGCAGGACCGAGCACAGAGTAAGTGCTATGATCAAAGCACTTTGTTAACTATTGTTTTCGTTGTTGTTTCTTAACTATTCTTATCTAACAGTTGAATGTTAACCACTAGACTGAAGGCCTGTCCAGCCGGATGCATTATATTATTACATCATCGGCCCAAGCCCCCACCTGTGGACAAGAACCACCAAGGGGCAGTGACTGGTGGTGGTGAGCCCAGGCTGCTCCCCCGCCATGACCAGAGTGGAGGATGGCCCACACAACAGATGCCAGCCCCAGAGCCCAGACCCACCCAGCCTGCCAGTAGGACCAGCAAAGAGCCTTTTCAAACCATCACGGCTGGGGACTGCCCTGGTGGTCCCGTGGCTAAGACACCGAGCTCCTAATGCAGGAGGCCCGGGTTGGGGCCCGGGTTCGATCCCTGGTCAGGGAACTAGATCCCACGTGCTGCAAGTAAGAATCTGCATGCCACACTAAAGACTGAAGATCCCACATTTGGGCTGGGTCTTCCAAAGATCTTCTGGCCTCTAAGACCCAGTACAGCCAAATAAAAATAAACATTAAAAAAAAAAAAAATCATGGCCACCAGAGCCCCTCGGTTGTTTCTCCTGCTCACTTCTCAGCCTCTATCCCCCTCTCACTGAAGCCCAGTTAGATTCTCTCCACACCTTCTCCCCTCCCCTTAAACAGACGGGAGCATCAAAGCGCGAAAAACATTGAAATTGCCAAACACAATGTCTCTCCAGAGATGACAAATTTGCTGCAGTCTGTACTTCCAACCAGCAGCTGCAGCTCCTGACCAGTTCCAAGGCAGGCTCCCCACCCCCACTGACCAGCTTCTCATAGGCACAGCGCCCCCTCTCCTTCCACCCCTGCAGGGGGGCTCACCCTGCATCATCACTCTAGGGGTAAGCGGGCTGCAGAGGGAAAGGGTCAGAGCTAGGGCAGAAGGCAGAAGAGAGAACCACAAGACAGGGCCCCCAAGGTTCGATCCACCACACCTGTTCAGCCAAGGTCACACAGAGCAGCTGACAATGAGCCTGAGATGGGCTTGTTTGGTAAAGCTCTGCCTCCAATAAACAGTAACAACATAACAGAGCCCAGCATGCATGGAGAGGTGGACCACCCACTGGAATTACAAAATCTCAATTACTCCTCGCTTCCCTCCACCCTGAGAGCTGAGTGAACTTTCTTCCCGTTTTACAGATGAGAGCTCTCCTAAGAGGGGCCATGGGACTGTCCAAAGCCATGCGGTTAGTAAGGCATTTTAAAATTAATTTTTATTGGCGTATAGTTGCTTTACAACATTGTTAGTTTCTACTGTACAGCAAAATGAATCAGCTATATGTATACATACCGCCCTTCTTTTCTGGATTTCCTTTCCGTTTAGCTCACCGCAGAGCACTGAGTAGGGTTCCCTGCACTATACAGTAGGTTCTCTTTAGTTGTCTGTTTCACACGTTATCAATAGTGTGTACATGTTAATCCCAGTCTCCTAATTCATCCCACCCCACATTCCTTTTTGGTATCCATGTTTGATCTCTACATTTGTATCTCTACTTCTGCTTCGCAAATAAGCTCAGCTATACCATTCTTCTAGATTCTACATATATGTGTTAATACATATTTGTTTTTCTCTTTCTGACTTACGTCACTTCTTATGACAGCCTCTAGGTCCTTCCACATCTCTACAAATGACCCAATTTCATTTCTTTTTATGGATGAGTAATAATATTTCTCTGCATATATGCCATTGACCCTCTCACCTCCCTGACTTCAAAGCTGACATTCTTCCCAACCACATCCCATGACCTTGGGTGCCTCTTACAATCTTAATTTTCCTTTTCTGCAAAATGGTTTGGTCCAGGGTTTCTTAAAATACTTTTTTCAATGTATGCCCTTTATAAGTAACATTAAAATCTCATACCCTTTCTGTGATCAGTATTATGAAAACAATAAAGGGTTTGGAGGTTTGCTTGTTTTCCAAAACAAAATTCTGTTTTCCAAAGAAGAGATTCATTTCCAAAGATCAGAAGGCTGAATTTCTTTTTCACGTGTTACCTCTTCCCAGGTCCCAGGAGGTTCCAATGTGCACCCGCAGGAGAACCAGGGTCTCCAAGGCTCACCCACCGCACTGGGTTGGGGAACCCTGGGCTCAGTCTCTTGGGGGTTACCACTGCTCACACCAGCAGAGAGGCAGCAGAGACTTCGTTAGGGATGCCCCTCTGCAGGGGGACTCCAGGCAAGTCACTTCTCTCCAAACTTAAATCTGTAACATGGGAATAATAATACTAGTTCCTAGCAGTGTTACCGGGATTAAATGAGTGAATACCTGTAACGCACCTAAAACATTGCCTGACCCTCAGCACTCAGTAGGTGTTAACCATGTTAGGTTCTAGAGATGTTTTACCCAGGTTATCATTTGCCTGCCCCCAGGGCAATTCCTGTAGCAAGTGCCTGAACCTTCACTGGGTTCCGGGAGATCACCTGGGGACATGTTACATTGCTACAGCCTCTCGATGGTCAGGAAGACCCAGGATTGGGACTTCCTGGTGGTTCAGTGGTCAAAAATCCACCTTCTAATACAGGGGTTGCAGGTACGATCTCTGGTTGGGGAACTAAGATCCCACATGCTATGGGGCAACTAAGCTTACACGCTGCAACTGCAGAGTCTGAGAGCCACAACTGGAGAGCTTGAGCACCACAACAAAAGATCCCGTAGAACACAAAGACCCCAGGTGCCACAACTAAGACCGAGGCAGCCTAATTAATTATTAAAAAAAAAAAAAAGACAGACCCAGAATTATTGTGGAGCCCATGATCTGTGAGAATCGAAACAAATCACAGCCTCTGACTTATTTGGGTTTGAGTTCAAATATGAAGGACGTCTGGGTTTTTTTTTGGATTTGAGGAACCAGCCATCTGGGAAATGTTTTTTAACTTAGATCTTTACCTCACTCCACACACCAAAATAAATTCCAGATGGATCTCAGATTTAAACATAAACAATGAACCCATAAATGTGCTAAAACAAAGAATCTTCAAGTGGGCAAAACACCATTATAAGTAGGACACAAAACCCAGAAACCAAAAAGAAAAGATGAATGAAGCCAACCGCATAAAATGGCTTGTTTTTACATGAAAAAAACGATCAACAAAACTAAAAGACAAATGATAAAATCAAGGAAAATACACTTTAAAACATATTTCAGAAAAGGCCTGTCTATGGCCATACCACCCCGAACACTCCCGATCTCATCTGATCTTGGAAACTAAGCAGGGTCCGGCCTGGTTAGTACTTGGGTGGGAGAAAAGTGCTAATTTCTTAAAGAACTGGAAATGAATGAGAAAATGCCAAAGACCTAGTTTTTTAAAATGGGTAAAGAATATGATAAGACAGTTCACAGAAAAGGACAAAAATAGCTCCCAGACATATAAGATCCTCAACCTCATTAACAAGCAAACACACAAAACCTGGAGCAGGATGTCCATGGCTTTTCATCCGCCATTTTTTAAAAACTGTCAATTATACTTCAATGAAGCTAGAAAATATTTTTCATTTTAAACTTTCTTAAGTCTTTTGGAGAAATAGGAAGTCTCACACTTTGCTAGTGTGAATTGACACAATGTATATGGAAGACGATTTGGCGAAATTTGATTCAGCACCTCCACTTCTAGAAATTCATCCTACAGATTTCATTCCATGTGTACAGAATGGCTTACGTACAAGGGTATCATTGTATAATAAATCCACACCAGTGGGAATAATTAACCTAACGAGGAACCATGGGCAAAATTACTTAACCTCTCTGGGCCTCAGTTTCCTCATCTGTAGAATGGGGATAATAATGGAAACTGCCTCAGAGATTGTTGTCAAATATGTACAAAAGGCCCCTCAAAGAGTCACCCCGGGTGTAGTGAGTGCTCAGCAAATATTACTGTTCGTATCACTATTATAATTAATGTGGTTACTAGTGGAACCCAAACTAGAGACTGGCTTTCTTGGTAGGAGTGAGGGGTTTGAGAATCACTCATTATCTTCCTTTAAGGAGGAATCTCGGGAAGGCAAAGTGAGATTTCAGCTGTGGCTGAGTAAGTAGAAACCCAGTCTTTGTATTACGCCCTTTGTATTATAGAAGCTTCCCAGGTGCCTCAGTGGTAAGGAATCTGCCAGTCAATGCAGGAGATGCGAGTTCAATCCCTGGATCAGGAAGATCTCCTGGAGAAGGAAATGGCAACCTACTTCAGTATTCTTGCCTGGAGAATCCCGTGGACAGAGAAGCCTGGCAGGCTACAGTTCATAGGGTCGCCAAGAGTTGGACATGACTTAGCTACTAAAACAACAGCAACAATTACAGAAGCCTGGTCAGCAATATAAACAGGAAAAATGGCTTTCCCAGAAGCAAATCTTGACAATGCCCGCCCTGCTCTCATCCTGGGAGAAAGCATTTTGGCTATTCCTCCTTTCTTGGAAAGTCTACCCCAGTGATGGGTGAAAGCCCGGCTTAATTGAGGCCAACCAGTAATGATGGTAACAGCTAACATTGTTTATACATTTATTTATTTATTTGGTGCACCACGCCTCAGTTGTAGCACACAGGGTCCTCGATCTTCATTGCAGCATACAGGATCTTTATTTGCGGCGTGTGGGATCTAGTTCCCTGAACGGGGATCAAACTCAGGTCCCCTGTATTAGGAGAGCAGAGTCTTAGCCACTAGACCACCAGGGAAGTCCCCCTAACAGCTAACATCTTGTGGTGTTTTCTAAATGCCATACAGACCTAAGCACTTAACATAATAATAACATTCATTATTCCTCATACTAGTCCATCCGGTAGGTTTATTGTTGCTCTTGTTCAGTCACTAAATCGTGTCTGACTCTTTGCAACCCCATGGACTGCAGCACGCCAGGCTGCCCTGTCCTTCACCATCTCCCGGAGCTTGCTCAAACTCACGTCCCCTGAGTCAGTGACGCCATCCAACCATCTCATCCTCTGTCACCCCTTCTCCGCTTGCCCTCAATCTTTCTTAGCCTCAGGGTCTTTTCCAATGAGTCAGCTCTTTGACATTACATGGCCAAAGTATTGGAGCTTTAGCTTCAGCATCAGCCCTTCCAATGAGCATTCAGAGTTGATTTCCTTTAGGATTGACTCCTTGCTCTCCAAGACACTCTCAAGAATCTTCTCCAACACCACAGTTCAAAAGTATCAATTCTTTGGTGCTCAGTAAGGTTTACTTACTCTTCCTGTTTTATGGAAGAGGAAACTGAGGCTGTCACTTGGGGACATTCACACAGCAGATAAGTGACAGAGCCCGCATTTGGGCCTGCGCCTCTACTGCACCAGCCTTGCCCAGGTAGGCATTTTGTTGTATTTCTCTGCTTAAACCACAGAGTAGCATCTTGGCTTATGTGCATCTGCTTCTTCTATATATCTGTCACTGTGAATCAGCCCCAGAGGCAGGACCTCTCCGAGCACAAGAACAAAATTGGGGTTGGAAGACTTCCTTGGTCGTCCAGCGGTTGGACTCCATGCTTTCACCGCAGGGGGTGTGAGTTTGATTCCTGATTGGGGAGCTAACATCCCATATGCCTTGCTGCAAGGCCAAGGGGGGGAAAAAATGGGTTTGGAGCTTAGGAGGCATGGGCCAGGTCATGGGGCCCAATCCAGCCTATGTGAGACTCCCATTTCTGTCCTCATTTCTGTCTTCAGAAAGAAACGGTCTCAAAGCAGCACTGCAACAGCAGAACCAGCTCACCCTCGCTCCTTCCTACTACATCTCTCCGTAGCGCCCCAATGCCGAAGAAGCCCAGGCAAACGCTGTGCTGGCAGGCAGGGTGAAATGAAGCCCTCCACATGCTCCTACAATGGCAAGAGGGCAGGGTGAAATGAAGCCCTCCACATGCTCCTACAATGGCAAGAGATCCCTGAGCAGAACCAGAATTCCACTTGAGGGCATGGCGGCCCATTCCTTCACACAGACACACACATACACACACACACACACACACACACACACACACACACACACACGTGGCTGCCAGCTGTCCTGCTAATTACCTTCCCAATAAAGGAGGGGTCAGCATGGGGAGGGGGATGGTGCACTGTAAGAGCACGGCTTCCCGGAATCTTCATAGTCCCTTCTGCACAAGATAAATTGTTGTCTCTGATTCAATTTCTTCCTCCCTCACCCCTACCCTGCTTGGCTTCCTAAAACAATAAGAAAACACATTTCTCATCACAGCATTTAATTCTTCAGGCAGGAAAAAGGAGCTACACATCTGGTTCTGTGCACATAATGAGGAGGGAGGGAGCAGGTGGGGAGGGGCAGGTAGAATCCAGGGAAAGACAGAGCAGGGGGAAAAGGCTCAAGAGGAAAATCTCAGGGGTTCAGGATGCAGCTCGCTCTGCTGCGGTCATCACTCTTCCACTCCACTGGAACCCACTGAGGCAGGCCCTGGTGTATGTTGGACAGACAGGAAAGGGAAACACATGACCCAGGATTCACTGTGTAAGGGAAGACACTGATCTATTAGCCACCGACGACTGGGCTGGCTAAAACGTTTGTTCAGCTTTCCCCATAAGATGTTATGGAAACACCCAAACACCCAAATCTATTAGGCAACCCAACAGATTACAGAATTCCATGAACTCTGATAGGGAAAAGTTCTAGGCTTTGAGGGAGCAAGGACATGGGAGGGCTTCACTCTGGCTATGGGAGGTTTTGCAGTGAATGAGGCATTTGTGCAGCCTCTTAGAAATTCACCAGGCTGGTGGCCTGGGAAGGGAAAATGTCACTTTAATAATGGCATTCTCAGGACTTCCCTGGGGGTCCAGGGGTTAAGAATCCACCTGCCAATGGAAGAGGATGCAGGTTTGATCCCTCGTCAAGGAACTAAGATCCCACAACTTCTGAGCCACCATGCCACAATTAGAGTCCATGCACCACAGCATAAGAGTCTGCAACTAAGACATGATGCAGCAGATAAATAAATAAAGACATTTAACAAAAATGTTTTAAATTTAACTGCATTCTAATACTGCAGTGGTAAAACATGTACTGGGCT
Source organism: Ovis canadensis (assembly GCF_042477335.2). Classification (NCBI taxonomy): domain Eukaryota; kingdom Metazoa; phylum Chordata; class Mammalia; order Artiodactyla; family Bovidae; genus Ovis; species Ovis canadensis. The sequence continues at coordinate 23,563,020 of NC_091255.1, read as the reverse complement.
TTACAGCTAGCAAAGTGCTATTGCACTCATCGTCTCATTTAACCTCATGCCATCCCTATCAAGCAGGGATTATTCTATCACACCCATTCTGGAGAGAAAAAAACAGCAGAAATTGCTTTCCTGGGTCTCCATAGTCAGTCAGTAACAGAACTGAAATTCCAGCTCAGGTTTATATGACTCTAAGATCAGTGCTGTTTTCTATAACCCTAGAGATGCCAGTTTGCTTCCCAGGAGGATGCTGCCAGGGAGGCTGCAAGAATAGGATGGAGTCCAGGTAGAGCTAAGGAGGGATGTGGACAGACAGCCATGGCCTCCCTAAAACTGGTCAGCTACAGCCCCAGGCCAATCCACACACACTAGGTCTGGGCTGAGAGAGCCCCTGCCCCCAAGATGACAGTCTCATCCTCGCAGTCAGTGTTACAGTGGGTATGGTTTGTGTTTTATAGAAAGATGTCTTGTCTGGTGGCTTCGTCTCGCTGTTGCCTTATAGTTATGGCTCGTTTTCTCTCTCTCTCTCGCTATGTGTGTGTATATATATATATATGATACATTGAATCAGTTGCTATTTTGAAAATGGACTGAAGGGCAAGTAACAAGGATATGACTTTCTGTAGCACTTACAATGTACTGGGTTATAATCTGTCCATCTCCCTGGCTTCCCTGACAAAACCATCAAAGGAAATACTACAACCCCCACTGTGTAGAGGAGGAAACTGAGTCCCAGAGAAGTGAAGCTAGTTGCCCAAGTTCTCTGACCTGACCCCTGAGTCACTCATTCTTTTTCACCATAAATGTTCAGAAAAGGAACAGAGGTCATCGGGACCCAAGCAGCCCAAGGGTCACTCTGCAGCTTCCTCTTGAACGTCCCAGGGCTCTGCAGAGAGGCCCTCATCCTCATTTTTAAGATGGTTAGTGCCAATGATAATAATTTAGCACTAACACTGATTTATCAGATTCTGGCCATTGTCAGCACAAAGTTAAACCAGACCGCGAGAGAAAACCAGATCTCCGAGGGATGCCATTTTAACATTAAGGGAAGTACGAGCCTAAGAAATAGAAATCATAAAAAGAGAACTGCAGAATCTCCTCAAGGTCAAGGGTTTCTGGAGCCTGGAGATAGGAGGAGATTTCAATATCTCAAAGGCCAACAGATGCAAAGTCTGATTACTTGTGGAGGTAGCCCAGGAAGGGGTTACCCATTTCGGCAGTGGACTGAAGAACTGAACAGTGAAGGGACTCAAAGCCTGCCTGGGGCGTGGAGTGCATGACCACCTCCTTCCTTCTTTTTTTATTTAATTATTCATTTGGCTGTGCTGGGTCTTAGTTGGGATACACAGGAACTTCAATCTTTGTAGTGGCAAGTGGGATCTAGTTCCCTGACCAGGGATCGAACCCAGGCCACCAGCATTGGGAGCGACGAGTCTTAGCCACTGGACTATCAGGCAAGGCCCAACCACCTTCTTTTTTAATTCATGGCGTCCCTGACAGAACATTTAGGCTGGATCTTAGTAGGGTCCATCAATGCCACTGATAAGAATCCAGTCAGCATTGTGGCCAATAACTCTATTATATAACCTCAACCATCTGAGAAGGTGACCCCCAAAACTATTTGCAAAAGCATAATTACCTCCTTAATGTGTAAAGATCTTTCATTCTTAAATACAGAAAAGTTTGAAAGACTCAACCCCACAGGATGAATCTTTTTAGATGCTAAAGTGAAGAGTCTGTGCATATTGGTATCTTCAGTATTTGTAATGTTGGAGAATTTGGCTTATTTGAGTAGCAAGCCAGCCTTTGATGCCAATCTAAATTGTAAAAACTGAGTTAGATATGTGATTTTAAGTTGAAAACAAATCATCAAACTCATATACAGTCTTGGAACATTTAAGATAATTTCATATTCTCTTGGATTTATAAGAATTACTTAAAATTACTTGGGAAGGTTTATGAGTCAGATAATTTCTCAAATTTCTTAAATTTCTCAAATAGCATTTTACATCTGTGAACGTGTTTGAACAGGTTGGTAAATGAAACAAACATCACCCTAAAGCCCCTTAGGAAAAAAAAAAAAGAAAATTTATAAGCTAAATCTCAAAACTTAAGGAAGAATTAGATTTTTATGAAATTTATAACTTTAATAAATTAAATAATCCTTTTAAAACCCAAGTACAGCAGAAACCAACAGAATACTGCAAAGCAATTATCCTCCACAAAAAAACATCAAAATATCTTCTGGTTATTTTTTTCTGTGCATACAAACTGTCTTTGAAGATTGAAAGAAATCTCACACTGACATAGAGTGCTTCCTACATGCTCAGAGCTAATGCTTTAAATGAATGGTCTCATTTAGTCCTTACGACAGCGCTATAAAGTAGGTGCTATCATTATCTCCATCTCTGGGCGGAGAATGTGGGAGCCAGGATTCTGAACTGGGGCAGCTGAAATTTCAGAGCCATTTGTCTTACTCCCTGTGCCCCAAGTTCCTGTGTAAGAAAAGAAACCTGTGTCAGGGCTGGCTCGGAAACACCATTAAACAGCCTGGTAGCTGGCCTCTTCATCCTGCGTCCATTAGTGTCTGAGTCACAGCTCCTGTCCTCAGCTCTGGACTTACCTCTACAGCTCTGTTTCTCACTATGTGTTCCAAGAACCAGCTGCCTGGGCATCACCTGAGAGATTGTTAAAAACTCAATGTCTCAGGCTCCACCTCAGTCTTTCTGAATGAGACCTTGTATTCACAGGCTGTCCCGGGGATGTAGCTGCCCACCCAGTTAGAGAAGCCTGGCTCTACGGTATTATGAAAACTTTGGATCAGCCTCGCTCTACCTGGCAAAACAAGTTGCTGCTCCACTGTCCCCTTCCCCAGAAAACTCCACCTCCTGTGGTCAAGCAGTGTTAATAGGAGGGATGCAAAGCCACCTGACCCAGCCCTTTAGTGGCTGCGAGGCTCTTCCACCGTCAAAGTTCCTCCAGCCACTGGCTGCAGAGAAAGGTAAATTTTGTTTGAACTGCCCAAGGCCACACTAATCTTTAATTATGCCGTTAATGTCTGTCTCCCCCCAGGTAGCTGTTACGCCAGCAGTTACGGCGGTGCCCTGGCTGGAAACAGCTTGCAGATTTCCTGACAGTATTAATGGAAGTTTTGCAAATTGATTTGGGGAGATTAGGTGAAGAGAGGCTGGCGTGACTTGACATGAAGCCCATTCTAAGCGGCTCGGATCCTCCCGTCCTTGATCTCTGCCCAGAGCAAGGGGAAAGAGTGGGCATCAGTAGAGCTGGGTTCCAGGGCTGGCTCTGCGGTGGTGGACCTGTGTCCTCGAGTCTGCCACTTTGTATCTGAGCCTCGTCTTTAAAATGAGCAGGTTGAGCTCGTCTAGGCTCACCGACGGTTTCTCCCAGCTTGAACGGCTGAGTCGCAGAAGCTGTCAGAATGGCTTTGTTCTTGGAGAGGACAAACTGCCTTCCCTCCTTTTCCTCATCCATTCATTCCCAGTACACATAACTAGAACCACACGAGGCTCTGCAGTCATCACTCGGGACACAGATGGGAGTTAGCTGCTTTGGGCTGGCATGATTACCCTCAGGGAAGCCAAAGCCAAGTTGTGCTCACCGTGGATTGGACCAGTTTGGCCTCAGGTTCAGACTACACTGGCCCCGGCTCCAGTATCCCCTCTGCTCCAAGACCCGGAGGAGGGAGAGGACCAGAAGAGGCAGTGAGATGGGGCAGAAAGAGAAGTGGCCTTGGCGCCAAGGGCTGGTTTCTGGAACCAGCTCTGGCTGTTAACTGCTACGTGACCTTGGACAAGTCACTTGCTATTTCTAAAGTCTTCTTCTCTAGGATATGAGGGAAATGCAGATGATGATAATTCCTGTTCTGTCTTGCAAGGGGAGTAATTGAAAAGAATGCCTCTTGTGAACCCAAGGGCCTTTTGCATGGGGATGGGGGAGGATTATTCAGTTGCCATGGAGCCGCCCTGCCCATTTCCAAGAACTCCAGCCAGGGGGCAGAGTTCCCAGGGGGCCAGGCCTTGGCTGAAATTTCTACCACCCCTGTCCCCATCTCATGAGTGACTGTGACCACAAAGCTTTTAAAATATTCCCAGGGAGGCAAGTAGGGTAGGGACAAGGGGGAAATGGACCCAGGATAGAAGGAAGCAGAGTCAGAGCAAGGATGAAGAACTGGGCTCTGCCCCACTCCCTGTGGGTGGTCCCGAGTGGGGGGACTGGATCCTCCAGTGTATGCCCATCTCTAAACCACCCCATTGCAGGAATCAAGGACTCATCCCGACTCCATATCCCAGCCAGGGGATGTGACTGACTTGGGGAAGTGGACCTGGCCCACACCCAGTCGGGGCAATTAGGAGACAACTTGGGCCTCCAGGCTGTTGGCATGCTCAAGGGGTATTCCTCTAAACTGCACTTCCACTACATCTCTGCCCTTGTTTCCCTCTAGCTTTCATCTTTGCTCCTCTCTGCCCCTGTGTACCATAGCCTCTGTGTCTTCATCCTCTCTGAAAGGCTGGCCCAAATTTTGCCCAACACCAGAGTCCCTGACTCCAGACAGAGCCTCTGGCACCTAAGGGCTCTCCATGGCCCCAACCCCTCCATCATCACTGCCACCAGCAGCAAGAAGGGTTTATGGGCCTGGGTTTGATTCTAAAAATAAGTTTTCAATTAAAGTTGAGAGGTGTGAGAGAATGCTGCCTCGGGCAGGCAGCCCCTCTCAGAGGCTTCCTCTCCAACAGATGGTTTGTAGCATTTTTAATTAATGAGAGATGTGCAGATGGGGACCCTTAATAGCCTGCCGCAAAATGTAGAGGCTGGGGAGGGGTGGAACGGAGCTGGCCCGGGCAGACTCTGAGCCAGGGAGTCCTGTCCAGGTTGGAGATGGGAGCCCTGCTCTTAGTCCTATCTCTCCACAGCCAGCCCAGTATGCAGCACCGCACCAGCCCTGGGCTTTCTCAAGCCCAGCATGAAACCTTGGGTTCTCTGGGCCCCACACCAGCACACAGGAAAGGAAGGCACATGGAAGGGCAAGCAGCTCTGTAAAAACTAGAAGTGCATGAAGGGCCTCTGCACACCTTGCTTCAGGATATTTTATGTCCCTCTCATCTGAACGACCCCTTTCCCCGGATCTACAACTTGAGCAAGTCTTTTAATGTCTCTGAGCCTTAATATTCTCATGGGGGAGATAAGGATTGGAGAATCATAAACCTACAGGCTTGGAAGAATCATAAAATCCATACTATTCTACCCCCGGGGCTTGAATACCTACCAAATTTCTCCTGCCAAGAGGTGGCCTGGTCACCAAGGCCGAGGCCCCACTTCCTCCAAGTGTCACACAGCAGCCAGTCTTACCCACAGTCAACTCTGATACAAAAGTCAACCTTACGATAAGGTGGACTCTGCCTCCCTAAGTATGATCATTGTGGAAAATTAAGAAGGAGACGTGGTATACAAAGTTGCTTTGCAAACTGACTGTAACTATCTTTAATTATGAGAAAAGATGATCTGGGGCCAGAAGCAGAGAAAGTAGGGGTGGTCAGCCAACACAGAGTCCCCAAACAGCACCCCAAGTCTTGCTACAGAAGCCCCACCAAGCGATAACTCACCACCCCCTAATCTACCTCAGATGCCTCTTGGGCTCAACAAATGGGAAAACAGCCACATTAAGTGTGCCTGCTGCTAAGTCGCTTCAGTCGTGTCCAACTCTGTGCAACCCCATAGATGGCAGCCTACCAGGCTCCCCCGTCCCTGGGATTCTCCAGGCAAGAACACTGGAGTGGGTTGCCATTTCCTTCTCCAATGCATGAAAGTGAAAAGTGAAAGTGAAGTCGCTCAGCCGTGTCCGACTCAGCGACCCCATGGACTGCAGCCTACCAGGCTCCTCCATCCATGTGATTTTCCAGGCAAGAGTACTGGAGTGGGGTGCCATTGCCTTCTCCGAAAGTGTGCCTAGGTCAGCATTAACTAGCCATCACTAGATTAACAAAGATTGCTGGAGCCCCTACCCTGAGCCAAGGACTGTTCTAAGCACTGAAGATTCAGCTGGGGACAGAAAGCCATCTTCCATTCTGGTGCAAGGGAGGTGAACAATGGACAAATCAGCATTTTATTCAAATGTCAGGAGGGGATGAGTAGTCTGAAGTAAAATAAAGCAGACAATACAGAGCATGGCAGGAGGCAAGGTACTTCTTTTTTTTAGCAATTAAAAAAATTTTTTTGGCTGTGCTCGAGCTTTTCTCTAGTTGCAGCAAGCAGGGGCTACTCTCTGTTGCAGTGTGCGGACTTCTCATTGCTGTGGCTTATCTCGTTTCAGAGCACAGGCTCTAGGGCCTGGAGGCTTTGGCAGTTGCAGCAGGTGGGCTCAGTAGTTGTGGCTTCCAGGCTCCAGAGCACAGGCTCAATAGTTGTGCTGCACGGGCTTAGTTGCTCTGCATGAGGGATCTTCCCAGACCAGGGAAGAGGGTGTCTTCTGCATTGACCACCAAGCCACCAGAGAGGTCTAAGGCAGGGTACTTCTTTAAAAAGGGAAATGTAATTAAATTAAGTGAGGGAGCAGCTAGTCAAGGGTCTGGGGGAGGAGTGTTCTAGGCTGAGAAAAAGCCAGGTCCCTAAGACAAGCTTGACAGGAGGAGCAGGAAGGAGGCCAGTGTGGCTGGGAAGAAGTAGAGGGGCTGTGGAAGGTGAGAGAGGCGGCAGGAGAGGCAGGTGGGGCTGTGTGATGTACGGCCTGAGGTCACTGTGATGGTGGGTAGGGGCAGGGGATACAGGAGCCCCTCCTTGGCAGGAGTCCCCCTCCCAGTCTGGCCACAGCAAAGCCTTCCCACTCCCAAGCTCGGGCTCTGCAGCTGCTTAAGATTCTGCGGGGACAAGGAGGTGGCCAACTATTTGTCATCCACTGGGGCATCACCAAAGAGAAGCGGAATGGTGAGGGGGAGCTGACTGGACGGTGCAAGGACTGAGGAAGAGGTGCTTCATCATTCATGAGACAGGGGTGTGAATTTCAATGGGGAAGGGAAAAAATAAAAAACATTTTAAAAAACAGTAGACAAAGTAGGCTGAGAGAAAGAGAATGCCAAATAATAATAGCAGCTAACACCATGTGCCAGGCACTCTTCTTAAAACTTCAGTCTTTTCGCCTTCCAAACAATCCAATTAGGTGCTATTTTATGATTCCCATTTTATAGATGAGGAAACTGAGGCACAGAGCAGTTCACTGAGTCGACCTGTCGAGTGAGAGAATCGAGACTCAACCCAGGCAAGCTGGCTTCAGAGTCCACACTCATTAGCTCTGCAGAAATAGAACAAAGACGGAGTGAAGAGAAGCAGGCTGAGCAAGGAGGAGGGAACCTCAGGGGACAGATTTTGCCTCTCATACTATTTCCTCCCCATAAAAGTCAATGGTGAGGCTACCCATTCAGTGCTTGGGAATTTAACAAAGTGCTTTCCTATTTGATCCAAAATGACTATGAAGCAGGTACTATCTTCCTCTCCAATTTATAGATAAGGACACTAAGACTCAAGAGGTTAAGTAACCTTAACTAGGAAGTGCTAAAGCCAAAATTCAAATACAGGTTTGCCTGACTCCAAATTCCACGCTCTTTCATTTATCCAAAAAGCATTTACCAACATTATAAAGTGGCAGGCACTTGACCAAGCATTCAGTCGTGGGAAAGGCAATGCCTTTGGGAGGATCCCTTAGTTAGTGACCGACCCTGTCTCCTACACTCTATGCTCAGCCTCTCTCTATGAATAAAGGACATTCATCTTACTCCTGGCTAAAGCACTCTAGAGCCAGGGGGAAGGAAGGAAAGAACACTCATGAGCTGGTCTCTGCGCTTGGTACTTTCAGGGGTGACATCACTGAGCCCTCCATCAGCTCAGCAGGGGAAGATGTGGCTGGGACTACTTTGTCTACCCAGAGTCATTTATGCTTCCCTACCTCTCATCATGAGAACCCTGGTCTTATCTAGAGTGCCCACGTGCCTCACTAAACACGACATTTCAAAGTTTTATTCCAACTAGGTATGGCCATAAGTCTAAGCTGTGGCTAACAAACTACAGAGGAAATCACTGGGGGGACTTCTGGAAAGGCTCCACAAAACAATGACAGACTCATGAGGTGGGCTCTTTGCACCCTTTCTCCTTTTCCTTCTGTTTCCTGTTCCAAACTGGTTATGATGGTTGAAGTCCTGACAGACATCACAGATCATAAAGGCAATTTTAAAAATGGAAATCACATGCACACAATGGTAGAGCAAAAAAGATTAGGGGCCTGGGTCCCAGAGGATACTCAGTTCAGTTCACTTCAGTCGCGACCCAATGAACCGCAGCATGCCAGGCCTCCCTGTCCATCACCAACTCCTGGAGTCCACCCAAACTCATATCCTTTGAGTCAGTGATGCCATCCAACCATCTCATCCTCTGTCATCCCCTTCTCCTCCTGCACTCAATCTTTCCCAGCATCAAGGTCTTTTCAAATGAGTCAGCTCTTCGCATCAGGTGGCCAAAGTATTGGAGTTTCAGCTTCAACATCAGTCCTGCCAATGAACACCCTTAGAATCCTACCAATGAACAAGTCCTGCCAGTGAACACCCTCAGAATCCTGCCAATGAACAAGTCCTGCCAATGAACACCTACCAGTGAACATTCCTTAGAGGATACTAAGGAACCACCATTCAAGCCCTGAGCTCCCTGTTGTCAAGACATAAACTCCTACATGGCTAAAGTTACTTACTCCAGTTGCTCAAAGTCAAGTGCATGTCTTAACAGATACAGTAGTCATTACCATCATCCCATATGGAAACTGAAGCTGGCAGTTTGCTCCAAATCCCACAGCTAAGCAAGGGAAAGCAGCAGCTTTCAAACTTGAATTTGCATGGTTCCAAAAGTCACAATTCTCCCATACCTTTGGTAAGAGCCTGTTCACTCTAATTCATGAGAAGGCACAAGCAATACAGTAGAGAAGTTTTTTAAAACTGTTTATTTGGTTGTGTTGGTTCTTCTTTGCTTTGCATGGGTCTTTCTCTAGTTGCGGAGGGTGGGGGCTCCTCTCCAGTTGCGGTGCAGGGGCTTCTCATTGCAGCGGCTTCTTTTGTTGCAGAGCATGGGCCTGACAGGTGTGCTACACAGGCTTAGTTGCTCTGTGGCATGTGGAATCTTCCCGAACCAGGGATCAAACCCACGTCACCTGCGTTGGCAGGTGAATTCTTAACCACTGGACCACCGAGGAAGTCCACAGTAGAGTTCTAAATGGCCAGCAACCCCTACATCCCCTGCTCTGGTCTTAAGGATGCCCAGCAGAGCAGACTGTCCTCCTCCCCAGTACACACTCTAGTAGATCAATTAACTCTATACTGGACAGAGGACAGATTTCTTATCTCCCATGTAACATCTCGTCTACCTCCAAGGCCCAAGTTGCCAGGCCTTTTCAGGACTCCTGGGAAAAAGTCCCCTAAACTCATTCTTGTGCAGACTTGACAATGTGCTCTACTCTAAGTTAAAAACTTGTGTATATTAATTCCTTAGAAGTTTCTAGATGCCAGATAGTGGTGTCTGAGAATAAACATAGTTCTACTTCTTCCTTTGCAATCTGATGCCTTTTATTCCCTTTTCTTGTCTACATGCACTAGCTAAACCTTAGTGATATGATAAATCAATGAGGTGAGAGTGGACATGCTTGCTTAGCTTTTTTCCTGATCTTAGGTGGAAAGCACCCAGGCTTTCACCATTAACTATGTTGCTTCCTGTCAGTTTTTTTAACAGGTGCCTTTTATCAGGTTAAGGAACTTCCCTTCCACTCTAAGCTTACTGAATCATATCAAGAATTTTGTAAATGACTTTTTGTGTGCATGTTGAGGTGACTGTGGGTTTTGTCCTTATCCTACTAATATGGAGTATTATATTCATTGATTTGAGGATATCAAAACCACCTTTCATGCCTGGGATAAACCCCAGTTGGTCATAGTGTATAATCTTTTTTATGTGATGTTGGATTTGGCTTGCTAATATTTTATTAAGGACTTTGGCTCAGATATTCTTCTGCAGTTTTCTTAGATATCGGGAATATTGCTGTGTTGGAGAACCCCCAAGACCACCCGCACCCAGGTTCAATGATTCACTAGGAAAATTAAAGGGCACAGCACAGTCGTACCACAGCTAAAATTTATTACAGAAACAGGATACAAAGCAACATCAGCAAAGGAAAAGGCGTATGGGATTAAGTCCAGAGGAAGCCAAGTACAAGTTTTCAAGGACTCTCTCAGTGGAGTCAGAATGCTCTTAATTCTCCCAGCAAGAAACTGTGACACCACCTTGACATGTTGCCAACCAGGAAAGCTCATTAGGGACTTGGAATCCAGGGTTTTTATTAGAGTCTGGTCATATGGGCATCTGGTACCTGACACATACCCAAACTCCAGATTCCCAGAGGAAGGCAAATGTTAAGCTGTCTTGCTGACAGTTAAGGCACAGTGAGCCTCTCTTATCAGCTAGGGCAGTGGGATACTCCTCAAATCCAAGGTACCAGATGCCAACCAAGGACCTACTATGGAGGCCTTTCAAAGGACAAGCATCAGGCCTGCTGTGTTAACTCTTGTCTGCACATTCGTATTTATAACAAAAACCCAGAAAGCAGATAATGCTTAATACAAACGAATTCAATGCTAATGTTGGAATTTTAGCCACAGGAGGTCAGGAGGATTGAGTATCATAACGTTCTTGGTGCCATGAATTCACTTCCTTTAGCTTACCACATGAAAGTGGAAAGTTCAAGCCTGTGCCTCTGGAACATTCCATCTGGATTGACAGAAAAAGGCCCCTCAGTTCATGTTGTACATTGTCTGGGGAGAAATACTTTCCCAGCACTGTAGGGGAAAATGGATTTACAGGCCTTTGGTCTTTCAGCAACATTAGTCTCCTACCCCCTTGCCCAGAGCTGCCCAAATTTCATCAGTCAGAGTCTGGGGTAGAGATTAAGGTGTGCCCAAGGGGAAACAGGAGAGTAAACACTCATTTGGCACCCCCTTTGGCACGTGGCCAGGCATCCAACCCGCCTCCAAGCAGCGTGATCCTGGTCCTACAGACAAAGGGATGCTGACCACTTACTGAGTTCTACTGGCGATAGCCAGACGCTTGCAGGATTATCCTGCACTAGTCGATTTTACTCTATGTGTGTCACAAACTGTACCTCTAACCCTTCTCTGACGCGTATCATTGATGGTCATGAAAAATAATAATGGCTAAGCAGTTGTCAAGCACAAAGTATGAATTGAACAGTCTGCGAAACAATTTGCACAAACTTATCCCCTCAACAGTTCTGTAAGATAGGAACAATATTATCCCCCTTTTAAAGATGGAAAAACTAAAAAAAAAAAAAAAAAGATGGAAAAACTGAGGTTAGGTAACTGGCCTCAGGTCACACAGCAGATAGGTAGCAGAGATGGAGTGAGATCCCATGCACTCTGTCTCCCAAGTCAGCATACTTAACTGCCAGCACAACCCTACTTTACAAAGACAACACCGCGACCTGGGGTTTCCAACACTGTCCTCCCCAGAGGATAGCCTGTCACATCCTCTGACTGGGACTGGGGGTGAGGTCGAAAGAGCACTAATTGAGGCTGAACTTTAGTGAAGACAAAGCATACAAGCAATGATACACAAGTGAGCAGATCATAGACAGTTCAAGCTTCCTTCAGTGGGACCATCTTCCAGAGGACCTCTGGAAATGCAGGGGCATTCTTGGCTGTCACGAAGAATAGAGGTATACCAGCCATTAGTGCCCAGGCGCCAAGAATATGAAACATTCCACAGTGGATAGAATAACAACACAATAAACAGTGCCTCCCAGACGTCAACAGCACTGTCACTAACAAACACAGCACAGCAAGCCGGCTCTTGTACACAGCTCCAGGGAGATAGCAGGAGCAATGGGAAAGATCCTCTGAAGCTCACTGCTTTTAAAGCCTTACTTTATTTATCCTGAGCTTTTGTGAAGCACCTGCCAGGCAAGCATATGGCCCAAACCTGTTCCTCAACCTCACATCAAGATTTATCTCCAAGGTATGGAGAGGAGCCAGATTCAGGCCCACAGGCTATTTGTCCAACAAGACACTTGGCTCCATCCTGGCCCAGGCAATGAGTAGACACAGGGCTATGCCAGCTGACTCTTGGACTAAGCAACTGAGAAATGTTGAGAAAGTCCCAGAAGGAATGAGACTGCGGTCATTGCTCATTGTGATTTGTCATCAGCTCAGTTCTGTACTGTCAAGGACTCTGCTGAGCATGGAGAAGGTGGCAAGTCAGGTCATGAGAAAACAATTCTGACCATCTGTGGGCTCTAGGAAAATACCAGCACCCTGGTACTTCCCTTCCCTCTCTGTCCTCTAACAAAATGCCCTGCAGTAAAGGCTCCAATTCAGGTCCCAGAGTCTCCTTTTTAAAGAAAGGCTAATATTCATGAAATAACTAAAGAGCAGCATAGTTAAGAATCCACAATCAAGTTCATGTTGCAAGGCAACCTGTATAAGTAGCTTAGGAGCATATGTTTGTTTTTCACTAAAGCACTAAATCAGTGATTTTCTAAACACAACAACACTGATCTTCCAGTTTCCCATCTCGGTCCCTTTCCTATGTGGCCTAAACATCTGACCAGGTAAAGTATGATTGAAGATTACATCTAATTCATGAGACACTTGGTTTCCAGGTTGATAAGCTTAAAGACCTCCATCTAGAATAGGATAAGGAAAGCACGGCTATTTACAGAATCACTGGGGATGTCCCTAATGATTATACCCTTGTTCCTCTAGATCTCGTTGACAATTATATGGGCAGCTATAAAGGAAGAGTGAATGGATTGTTACAAGGCCTTAATACTTGGTGATATTAAACTGAATTATGTTCAAGAGCCAAAACCCTGGGATGACAGTGGTATTGTGGGAGGGCAGTAATGTATGACTATCAGACAGGATCAAAACATAAAGCAATAGTGATGGCACCAATAAAGTGATCTCAAAGAAACAGTACTGTCATGGAAAGGACAGTAAAAAAATATATAGGTAGGAAACAAACTGTTAGTGGGAGAATGGCAGGCGGGGGATAACAGTTCTTGGCTCATGATTCTTTAAGTGAAAGTCAGAGATTTATGAAACAAACTTAGGATAAAGTCTTTTTTATTTTTAATGGAAGTGTTATGAATTTTTTATGTACTCAAAAGTTGGCTACTCTCCAAAAGAGAAAATTAGTTAAACAATCTGCATTAAAAATAGCTAGGCCCGGCAGTTGTAACACAAAGCAGATTTAGCCAATGTGGACAACCCTCCACCTCACCCTCAATTCACAGACACAGGAAAATGCCACATAAGATGCAGCGTGTTTAAAGCTACGTGGCTTATTATGAGAGGCCACTTCACACTCATCATGTGTGCTCAGCCGCTCAGCCACGTTCGACTCTTTGCGAGCCCATGGATTACAGCCCTCCTCTTGCCTACGGAATCTTTCAAGCAAGAATACTAGAGTGGGTTGCCATTTTCCTCCTCCAGGTGATCTTCTCAACTCAGGGATCAAACCCACATCTCTTTTACCTCCTGCATTCACAGGCAGAGTCTTTACCACTAGTGCCACCTGGGAAGTCTTCATACTCATTAGGATGGTTATTATTTTTTAAAATCAAATAAAAAATGCTAAGTGTTGGGGAGGATGGAGAAAAATTAAAACTGTTGTAAACTGTTTTTTTAAAAAATCAACTCTACTTCAATTAATAATTTTGAAAAAAAGGAAAATATATGGTAGTTCCTCAAAAAATTAAACACAGATTATCAATATCTAAAATTTTCACTTCTAGGTATACATCAAAAAGATGAAAATAAGGACACAGATACTTACATACATGTGTTTATAGAAGCATTATTCACAATAATCAGAAGGTAGAAGCTGGACTTCCCTCGTGGTGCAGTGGAGAAGACTCCGCCTGCTGATACAGGGGACACAGTTTCGATTCCTGGTCTGGGAAGATTCCACCTGCCCTGGAGCAACTAAGCCCATGCGCCACAACTACTGAGCCCACGTGCTAAAGCCCTCGAGTGACAACTACTGAGCCTGTGCTGCACCTACTAAAGCCTGTGAGCCTAGACCTGTGCTCTGCAGCAAGAGAAGACACCACAATGAGAAGCCTGCAGACCACTAGAGAGAAGCCCTGCATGCCTCAACTAAGACCCACAAAGTCAGATACATAAATAAATTACTATCCAGTAGCTGAGGGCAGCTAGGGCCTTTAGAGGGAAGAAACCCTGCGAGTATTACCAGCAGATCCGCACTAGGACTAGGATATACATCAGAAAGAAAGAAAGTGAACCCCGCTAGAAGGGTCCAGTTGCAAGGAAGAACAGCAAACAAAGAAGTGAACTGAAAACAAATGGAAAATATAAGCAGAAACTGTTTTATTGTTGTATGAAATAATAATTATTATTATTATGACTAACTTAGGGGATTTAAAAGACAGAACGGAAATAAAAAATTGAATAAGAACACATGGTAAACAAGAGAGGATAACTATATTTAAAATGTTTTAAAGATTTTGTATTGTTGGAGGGAGCAGAGAGTTATTAACTATATTAAGTTAACAAGTTAAAATTTTTAAAGTAATAAATAAGATATATCATTTCCAAACTAGCAGAGGGAAAAGAAGAATTAATAAACTAAATTTCAAAATGTGGTCAATCCAATAGAAGGTAGTAAAGGAGAAAAAGTATCAAAAAGGACAAACAGAAAGTATTAAAATTGTATGATAGAAGTAAATTCAGTAGGTCAGTAATCATAAAATATTAACTAAACTTGCCAGTTAAAAGAAATGTCAGACTGAAGTGATTAAAATAATAAAAATCTAGCTATAGGCTGTTTTTTGAGACATTCTTCTCAAAACAAAGTACTTCAATTAAAATAAACTATTTTTAAAAATCAACTATACTTCAATTAATATTTTTTAAAAAAATAAATAAAAACAAAGAAAGTAAACAGACACTAGAAAAATCTTACCCTCTCTCAACCCCAACCCACCAGCTCACCATACCAAAAAGAGACAGCATCTCTAGAGTAATACACAAAGGGTAAAAACATCATTTTATAGAAGATTTCCTTTAAAATATAAATTATTAAAACAGACTCAAAAGTAAACAGAAAACTCAAGACCTAAAGCAATGAAGAAAATTTTATCAAGAGTCAAAATCTATCCCTCCCATTAAAAAAACTACTGGGCCAAGACCAAGCTGTCAAGAAAGAGATAATCCTCCATCTTACTGACTCAGACTGTTTCAAAGAAAAGAAAAAGAAGAATAATTGTCCATCTCATTTTATGAGGCTAGTATGTCACGGATAACAAAACTGGACAAGGATAGTGAGTAAGTAAAATTATAGACCAATCTTGCTTATGAATACATACAAAAACCTAAATAAAGTATCAAGTCCAGCAATATATAAAATGTTAATACTATATTTCAGCACATCAGAAATGTCACTGATTGTAAGATATACCATTACTTTTATACTAAGAAAGAAAAATCCTGTCACTTCAGCCATAACATAATGCTTTCTTATCACCCACATTTTATTTTATACTCACTGAAAGGGTTTTTTAGACTTATTTACACTTACTTTTATTATCTATCACTCTTATACATTCATAATGAGGAAAATATAAGCAAAGTAAATAATGTTAAGATCTTCATATTGGAGTCCAACTCTTCTAAGTCACTTTCAACTCAAAGGCTTTCATATTTATTCTTGCCATCAAGAGTGGGTGGTATGTAATATTTCATAAAATAGTTTCTGCATTTTCTTCTAAGTCCCTGATGCATATTCAGAAAGTTTTGCTGCTGAAATTTTCTTTACCAGAAGTTAACAACAGAAAGTTTTCAGGCCACAGTTAAGACTCCTATTCCTTCCTCAAATGGTTGTTAACTAAAACTACTCAAAGCATCACCAGCTCGATAGACATGAGTTTGAGCAAGCTCCGGAAGTTAGTGATGGACAGGGAAGCCTGGCATGCTGCAGTTCATAAGGTCGTAGAGTCGGATACAACTGACCAACTGAACTGACCTGGTAACCAAGTTCAAGCAAGAGCAATTAGAAGATGCCACTGACTGTAAAACATATTCTAATTACAGAAATGTTAAAATGTAAAAAGTCTGCATCTTAGAATCAACAAACATGATCAAACATCACAATCAAAAAGGACTTATCTCAGGAATACAAGAATAGTTTAACATTAGGAGACTTATTAAACAAGCAGGCTTGCTTAGCAATAAAACCATGCAACAGAAGCACAGGACATGCCCCAAACAATAAACAATGGTGGCATGAGAGCCACACATCCTGACCCGTGAGCTCAGCAAGTTCATGATCCCTAGGACATGCTCTCTGCACACATGAAAAGCCGTGATTTGCGGACTAGTCTGACAATGTAGGAACAAAAAAACTTCCCTGCTCAACCTGGAGGAGCAACTGATGATGGAAGCATGACATCTACTCAAGAAAGACAAAGAAGTTCTTCTCCCCCTCCCCACTTTTCCTTTGATTATAAAACTGTAGCCCAGTGAGTTCCCGGGGTGTGGCATTTCTCACCTGCCCGCTTGTAAGCCTCACAAGTGTCCTAATAAATCACTTATCTATCAAAAAAAAAAAAAAAGAAAGAAAACTTATTAAAGAAAACAACTCAAAGCATGAAGAAAATCATTCGATAAAGCTCAACAATCAAAACATTTTTAAAAAACCTCTTATCTAAACAGAAATACAAAGGAATAGTCTTAACTTTATGCAGCTGACTACCCGCCAAGATTTCACAGCAAAAACAAAATGAACAAAAAACAGTAAAATGCTAGAAACATCCCCTTTAAATGCAAGAACAGGATAAACATAACTGCCATCATTGCCTCTGTTCAATATCATACAAAGGTCTTAGGCAGCTCAATAAAACAGGAAAATACTAGAGATAATACAAAAAGTGGGAAAGAAAAAAGAACTAACCTGTTATGATCAACCCAGGTAATCCAAAATAAACTACAGACAAACTATTGCACTAATAAGACAGTTCAGCAAGGTTATGAAATACAAAAGCCAATATATTAAAGCCCACAGAAGGCCCATAGTACAGCAATGTACAATTAAAACTATAAATTTTATAAAAGATGGTATTTATAATAGCTTTAAAAAATATATAGGAATAAATTTAACCAGAGATGTGATACATTTTTATAGGAAACACTTAGAGCTTCATGAAAACATTTACTAAAATTTAAAAAAACAAATGAAGCACTTAGTAAGATACAAAATGATATAAAATATTTATGAGTGGGAAGAATACATATATTTCTACCTGATATAAACTATAAAGTCATTGAAATTCTAAAATTCTAATCAAAACATACAACAAGCTGATCCTAAAAGAGGGAAAACAGATCTAGGAATAGCCAAAACAATTTTGAAGAAAATAAAGAAGGGATTGGTAACCTCATCCTACCACACATCAAGACTTTATTTATAAAGTTTGAAGAATCAAAACAATGTGGTATTGATATAATAACGATTACTAGACCAATGGAACAAAATATTTAAATGAGAAACAAAAACCCAAGTCAAGATAATTCAGTCAAATGGAATGCAAAGGACACTGGTATATATTCACAAATCAACAGGTGTAAGAACACTTGGTTAACAATATGGGGGGCGGGGGGGAGAAATGGATCCATAACATATACCATAGAATACAAAAATAAATTCCAGATGAATTAAAAGCCTAAATGTGACTAAACTTTTAAAACTGATGAAATATAAGAAAACATTATGAAGCAGTAAAGAATTTTTCATAGAAGCACAAGAAATATAAACTAAAAAGAAAAAATGATAAATTTCAGTATATAAAAGTATGTGTATGTACCAAATTCTTTTGTATACTTTTCAAAAGTGAAAAAGTTTCAATCTGGGAGAAAATATTGTGAAATATAGATAGATAGATAATCTAATTCCAGAAAAACAAATCCAAAAAAATAAAATGGGCAACAATATGAATAGATAACATTATAGAACTGAAAATGGTCAAAATATTCATGAAAATATGTTCAATTTCACTAGTAATCAAGGCAATTGCTGTTACGAGGGGATATAATTTTATATTCTTTAGATTGGCAAAAATTTGAAGTTTAAAAATACCAAGACTTGGCAAGGTTGTAGGGACATGGAACTAAACTGGGAAGAATGTAAACTGGTATAACCACTTAGTAAATATAAAGATGAAGAGCTCTAAACCCCAGCTCCACTTCTAGGTATAATCTCTACAAACACTCTCACATGTGTTTCCAAGGAGACACGTAGATAAAAATTCAATGCTATGATGTTTAAATGATGTAAAATTGCTGCTGTTGCTTAGTCACTAAGTCGTGTCCAACTCTTTTGCAACCCCATGGACTCTAGACCACCAGGCCCCTAAATCCATGGGATTTCTCAGGCAAGAATACTGGAGGGAGTTGCCATTTCCTCCTCCAGGGGATCTTCAGGACCCAGGGATAGAACCTTTGTCTCCTTCTTTGCGGGCGGGATTCTTTACCACTGAGCTACCAGGGAAGCCCTGATGTAAAATTAGAAATAATCAAAAGGCCCATTGATGTATAAATACATTATAGTACAGACATACACTGGAATACTCAGAAACAGCTAAAAATGAAGTGAATGGATGAATGAACACATAAATTTCAAGTGTAGCTATTAACTTGCAAAGATACTGACAACACATTAAGTGGGGGAGAAAGACTATAGGACTACATGCTTTCAAGTAAGGCATCAAATGGTTAAATGAACTTTGCCCTACATGCACTAATAGGCCAACATTCCATTAATGCACCTTCCATATTTTAATCTCATCAACTTGCATCCACAGATAGACATTAACCAAAATAATAAAAACTACGATATATTAATTCTAGTATTTTGAATAAGAAAGAGATTGTAATAATACTGATACAGAATAGCTATATTCAAAGCCAAAAAAAAATTTCCCAGTGTTGGTGCCAACAATCCCAGCCTTTCCGGATGAAACTTGTTCTATCTAATCATCCAGTCAGAGAGCTACCAGAGCTATTAATAGAACAGTGACGTAAGTTGCTGGTCATACACACCAAAGAGCAAGGTAAAATCTAATAAAACTATACTTAGAATAAACTTTCAGGGATCACTAAAGCAAAGCTATGCTCACAAAGTGATGTCATGTTTATTAGCGGAAAGAATGGCAGCAGGAAGTTACTGGAGGAATTTTGAGAGAACAAAACATTTTTCTCTGAGACTCTGACAAATTGGAAATTGACTTGAATGCTCTAAAACCTGTGCTCCATATTTTCTTCATTAAAAGTTGCCCAAAGGCTGCAAGAATCAGAATAGATTATATTTTATGGAAACTGCAATAGCATATTAAAGGAAAATTGTTTCCTCTACTCACAACATTTGAAACCAAATGTGTGGGGGTTTTCCCACACCAACTAATTCTCTAGCTCTCCAGACACAACTGAGTGTCCTACAATTCAATCTGACACTAACTACCAAGACTTGGCAGAGACTCCACAGGTTAAGGGCTCAGTTCCACAATATCACCCCCTACCTCAGACACCAATCAACAAGCAGTGGGTCCACATGTTACTCACACCTCTGTCCAACTTCTGTTCCCATAATCCCCTCCATCTCAGGGTTGATAATTTGCTATGGCAGCTCACAAAACTCGGGGAAACACTTACTTACACTTACCAGTTTATTGCAAAGGATATTATAAAGAATATAAACAGCCAGATGCAGAAGTATATATGGGGTGGTCCATAAGCGTCCTGAGTACAGCAGCTTGGTCTTCATGGAGTTGGCATGCACCACCCTTCCAGCACATGGATATTTGCACTAACCTCTCCAAAAGCTCTTTATGAGGCTCTCCAAACCCCACAGTTTAGGGATTAGTCTATAGAAGCTTCGTCATGTAGGTATAATTGATTAGTAACTCAATCTCTAGCCCCTTTCCCTTACCTCCCAGGGCAATGAGGCTTAAAGTCCTAACCCTCTGATCACATGGTTGATTCCTCTGGTAACCAGCCCCCAGCCTGAAGCCATCTAGGGGGCCATCAAGACTCACCTTATTAGCGCACAAAAAGCACTCATGAATTCCAGAGATTTCAAGGGTCTTAGAAGATCTTAGGAACCAGGGACAAAGACTAAATACTATAATAAAAAATGTTCCCATCACCCCCATTACTCAGGAAATTACAAAGGTTTTAGTAGGTCTTGTGCCAGGAACTAGGGATAAAGACCAAATATGTTTTTCTTGTTATATCAAAATATCATACATACAATAAAGGGTAGGGAGTTAGAACTTCTAAGGGAAAACTATTTTCATCAATATTTCTTTCCTGTGAAAATATTTCTTAAGTTCTTTATACCTTGATGAATAAGACCAACAAATATAAACTGCATTTATTGTGTAAAAATTAAGAATGGCTCAGGCTCCATAGTGGGAATTGGATGTAAGACGTGCTAAGTCTCAGCTTCTAGAAGAGTTGATTTTGAACTCAGTCACCCTTTGAGAGAAGACATACCAGCTCGCATAATTTCGTCAACCAGGAGAATATTGGTGGCAATCACAGTGCTGAGGGAAAAGATGACAGGGTGAGTAAAGCTCACCAACTCACTCTTACCTTTCCCCCCAGAAATCTCCAGCTACCAAAGGCACTTTGTTCTGCAATGATGTTGGTGTGAGATAAGACAAAGACATTATAAATAAAGACTCCTGTATTATAATTCCATCTCCTTTGCTGATAAAATAGAAGCCTAATCTTATATCCCAGCAAAACTGAACTCATTTTTAGCACATCATTTGATTTTTTACCCACTATGCATGTGGTACTATTTCAGTAAACTTCCTTTCCCTCTCAAATAAACAGTAATATTAACATTTCCTATAACTTCCACAGCTAGAACTAAAATGTAAAAGGAACTGGAAAACAACAGAAGCTGGTTTTAATAACTGGATACCATGCCTTTTCACCATTTTCCACTGTAGCGTGGCAAAAATAATAGAAAAATCTTAATGTTAACAATTATGTCCCTAAAAGTCTTTCTCTTCTTATTAATACAAACTTACCAAGAGTGAAGAAGTTGTTTTTTCACACAATAGTTATCCCACACTCCTGCATCTGCTGCTACCATTGGCTCACCTGCAAAGCAAAAACAATTTCAATACTACAGTCTTGACATATTCTGTTAATACTGACTATATATTCTAACAATATCTCATATACCGCCAAAACTACTATTGTCAGGGTCACCGATGGCCTCCATGGTGCCGAACCCAAAGGTCGAGTCTCAGGCCTCATCCATCAGCAGCACTTGGCACAGCCAATTGCAGCCTCCTCACTGCTCTTTCCTCACTTGTCTTGCAGGGTGCCACACTGCCTGGTGTCTCTCCCCGGCACTAGTGGCTCCTTTACTGTCTGCTTTGCTGGTTCTTCCTCTTCCTCCTGAGCTCTTGATGCTGGAGTACCCAAGGCTCAGTCCTAGATTCTTTTCTCTCTCTATACTCACTCCCTAGGTGGTCTCACCCAGTCTACTGGATTTGAAACACATACACTCTGGGGCTTCCCTGGTGGTCCAGTGGATAGGAATCTGCCTTGCAGGTGACAGGGATCTGATCCCTGGTCGGAGAACTAAGATCCCACATGCCACGAAGCAAGTAAGACTGACTGCCGCAATGAAAGATCTCACGTGGTGCAACCAAGACCCAAATTAAACAAAAGATCTAATGTTAAATACACACACACACTCTCTGACAACTCCCAAGTTTTCATCTCCAATCTGGGCCACCTTCCTGAGCTTCAAACTTATACATCCAACTGTCTATTTTAAAGTCAACAGATAACCTCAAACTTAGCCTTGTCAGAACTCAACGCTGACCTCTAGCCACAACCTGCTCCACAGTCCTCCAAAGCAGCCAACGCCAATGGCAATTCCTTTCAGTTGTTCAGTTGACTCCTTACCACAGAATAGCAAGACTGATCCTTTTAAATACATTCAAGCCATGTCACACCTCTGCTCAAAATTGCTCCCTGTTCCACCACAGAAAGTCAAACTGCACACTGGTCCACACATCCTCTTGTGATCTGACCTTCTATCACCTCTCTCATCTCCCATCTCCTCCTCAAAAAACACCAGACACTGGCTCTCCCACCGGCTATTCCCTCTGCCTAGGACATTCTTTCCCTAGTTCCCACGTAGCTAATTTCCTAATTTTCTTTGACTTTGTTCAATAGGCATTCTCACTGAGGCTACTCTGATCATTCTCTTTAAATTAAAACACCCTCCCCATGCTCTGTTCTAGGATTCACAATCATCCTTATACTGTTCCTTTATTTCTGTCATATAATTTATTACCTTTAAAAATGTTAAAGGTACTTACTTATTAAGGCTATCATTTACTGCCTATCTTTTCCTGCTGCAACATAAGCTCAGAAGGGCAGGGACTTTTATCTATTTTTGTTCTGTGTGAATCCCTGGTCAAATACAAGCACTCAATAACTATTGCTTAAATAAATGAATACCTGCTTTTAAGAAGTTCAAAAGTAAACTAAAGGCACCCATTCTTTAAATATAAAAGTCAGGGCTTCCCTGGTGGCTCAGTGGTAAAGAATCTGCCTGCCAATGCAGGAGATACAGGTTCCCTGCATCCGGGAAGATCTCACATGCCTCAGAGCAGCTAAGCTTGTGAGTCATACTGTTGAGTTTGTGGTCTCAAGCCTGGAAGCCCCAACTACTGAGCCCATGTGTTTCAGCTACTGAAGACTGAAAGCCCTAGGGCCTGTGCTCTGCAACAAGAGAAGCCACTACAATGAGAAGACCAGGCACCACCAAAAGCGAGCAGCCCCTGCTCTTCACAACTAGAGGGGGGAAAAAAAATTAAAAAGGCACTCACAGCAATGAAGATCCAGTACAGCCAAAAATAAATAAATATAATTTTTTTTAATATACAAAAGTCATCCAAACCTCCACATCTCCCCCTTACTATAAATTCTGGGTCACTGTAGCATAACCTCTTTTTTATGAAGCAGCTAAGTTTTCCTCACTGTCTTACCTGTGTTCAGATCTATGCCAACAGGTTGTTTTGAATCTGAATGCTCAGCCTGAACTTTTACTAGTGTTTCCTGCAGGTCATAACCAGAATTCTGAGCAAGAACCTGTACAAATAAACATAATAATAAATATATGGATAGAATGTCTTCATATATATTAGAATATCAGATAAAACATAAGGCACTGCTTTCCAGTCTTGTGAAAACACACCCATAATGTAGTAATCATCACCTTTCAAAGAATTTCATTCTTAATGTAAATTTAATTATTTTGTGTACCTAGTAATTACTATATTCACTTCAACATTTCCCCTATGTACATCACACTAAATTCTGAAGACATTAGAGTTTCCCCAACCCCAGCCTGCTAAATTAATTTCCCTCTGTTAAGGACTAAACCAGCCACCCTGGACAGGCATAAAAATAACCACTTGCATAAGTTGTTTCACAACAGGAGGTCCCGACAGAGAACAGGCAACTGACAAGGTGCCTCCAAGACCAATCAGAAGACTCTGGGAGGGGCCAAAAAGAGGGACCACATCAGCCCACAATATGTCCTGACAACCTCCCAGAAACTCTCCATCTTGACTGAGAGATGTGCACGCCCACCAGGAAAGGGCCCTGGGCTGGACCAAATAGGAGCACAAGCAAGATGACTGGCCGCAGACAACCTGGAAACTAACCCCAGCACCAGAAAGCCGAGACTGAGTCAAGAGGAAGAGCAGGTCTCCCGGGTTCCCATACTCTGCTCTCCGCTTGGCCACTCCTTCCCAATGCAGTCTTCTGCTTTGTCAGTGCATGTGTCTCCGCGGACAACTCGTTTCCCAGGACTAGGCAAGGGCCCTTGACGGGGTCCGTCTCCATAACAACTCCTTGCAAAAGACTTTTTTTTTTTAATGGAAAGAAGTAGGAAGGTATTGTTGTTTGCTTGGTCCCTCTAGCCACACGTTTTCTGGTTTTTCCTGAGCATTTGCTAAAGGAAATCTGCTTATTTGTAATATATCTGTGCCCTTTGTTCACATGAGTCATGACTCCTAGCAACAGAGATGGTGATACCTGCAATGCAAGCCAAGTTCATTCCCAAGTGGTCCTAAACCAACAGCAGGTGAGTAGAGAGGTACCACTCAATGTATACTCAAATCTACCAATGTGTAGCAACTACTACTGACTTTGCCTCTTCAGAGAAAGAAAACTATGGATATCTAATTCACAAAAATTCAACAAATTATGAATAATTTTAAAGCAATTATCAAAGAGATTTTGCTAATATTTTAGTAAGATGGTTTATTTAAGTCATGTTAATAGTATATTTGAAATAGTTTTCTGTATTTCCAAGTAGTTCACAAACAGATTAAGGCAAAGGGGAAAAAAATGGTAGTTTTCCATCCTTCTGTTGATACAGAGAAAAAAAAAACAAAACTGGTTTCTCTCCTTTTCTAGTACTGTATTTAGAAGTGCTAAACAGCCAAAAGTTCTCACTTCCCATAATTTAAAGTGCTCGTACTTTGGATACCACCAACAAAATAAAGATCTACTCAAAATCTAGTTAAATTTTACATTCTAAACTTCTCCATTATGATTAATCATGAAGTATTTTTGAAAGAAATTTCTGGAGTTAACTTCAAATTTTGGAGCTCAGAGACAGAAGCAAAGTAGCAATTTAGCCATTTCTTGAAACTCCTACAAGTATTCAGAGCTGTTATACTGAAAACTTTGCTGCTTCATCTAAAACTATGTAGGGAAATATAAGCAAACACCTGTCTTTCTACTCTACTGTGATACCTAATATGGGTAATTTCATTAGACATCTTATGTCCAATCAATTATTCTTTGGCCATTAGGATAGTTGTACCTTAGGGATAATGAGTAAAGCATCAGCAAAAGCTTGGACTCCGAGACGAGCTCTTCCTTGTATCGTGTGCTTGTATGTAACTAGAGCTTCAGCTATTGCCACTTCAACGGCACCTGCTCCTGGAACAACACAACCTATTGGGGGGAAAAATGATTGGCAAGACATGCCACACAGAAGAAACAGAGAAAAATGCAACTAGATATTCATGGTCTATTATCTTGCCTGCATCTAAAATGTGTTTAAATACAGAGAGAAATAAAATAAGTCACACAGCTCGGTGATTACTCAGATGTCTTACAAAACATCCTAAAGTTATACATCATTAAATAATTAAGCACAGTACAGATGTGCTATGCCAAAGCCTTTGACTGTGTGGATCACAATGAACTGTGGAAAATTCTTCAAGAGATGGTAATACCAGACCACCTGACCTGCCTCCTGAGAAATCTGTATGCAGGCCAGGAAGCAACAGTTAGAACTGGACACGGAACAACAGACTGGTTCCAAATCGGGAAAGGAGAACGTCAAGGCTGTATATTGTCACCCTGCTTATTTAACTTATATGCAGAGTACACCATGAGAAATGCCAGGCTGGATGAAGCACAAGCTGGAATCAAGATTGCCAGGAGAAATATCAGTAACCTCAGACAGGCAGATGACACCACTCTTATGGCAGAAAGTAACGAAGAACTAAAGAGCCTCTTGATGAAAGTGAAAGAGGAGAGTGGAAAAAGCTGGCTTAAAGCTCAACATTCAGAAAACTTAGATCATGGCATCTGGTCCCATCACTTCATGGCAAATAGATGGGGAAACAGTGGAAACAGTGTCAGACTTTATTTTTGGGGGCTCCAAAATCACTGCAGATGGTGATTGCAGCCATGAAATTAAAAGATGCTTACTCCTTGGAAGAAAAGTTATGACCAACGTAGACAGCATATTAAAAAGCAGAGAGATTACTTTGCCAACAAACGTCCGTCTAGTCAAAGCTATGGTTTTTCCAGCGGTCATGTATAGATGTGACAGTTGGACTATAAAGAAAGCTGAGTGCCAAAGACTTGATGCTTTTGAACTGTGGTGTTGGAGAAGACTCTTGAGAGTCCCTGGGACTGCAAGGAGATTCAACCAGTCAATTCTAAAGGAAGTCAGTCCTGAATATTCATTGGAAGGACTGATGCTGAAGCTGGAACTCCAATACTTTGGCTACCTGATTAGAAAAACTGACTCATTGGAAAAGACCCTGATGATGGGAAAGATGGAAGGCAGGAGGAAAAGGGGACGACAGAGGATGAGATGGTTAGATGGCATCACCAACTCAATGGATTTGAGTCAGAATAAACTCCAGGAGTTGGTGATGGACAGGGAGGCCTGGCATGCTGCAGTTCATGGGGTGGCAAAGAGTCAGACACGACTGAGTGACTGGACTGAATTGAACAGGTAACAGCTGGATACAAACAGCTTATTTCATTGTTTATAAAAGCAGACATACCTTCATCCTTCTCCTTTATAACTACACTTAAAATGTAGTTACTTAAAATTTATTGTTGCAGACAACTAATAACAGCATTTGATTTGAAAAAAAATGCTAGGCCAACATAAACTGGCCATAGTTTTTGGTATGCAATTCTCAGAACTCAAGGAAGTATTTACTTCCTTGTACAAGCAGACCCAAACTGTTTGAGAAAAAAATTAGGTGTTATTATTCTAAGGCCAAAGCTCTGGTTAAACACATCAATTTTCAATTGAGGATATAACTCTTACACCTGCTGGTATGGTTTTATAAAGTTTATTTACTCTTCTTTGAATTAGTAAACTTGCTTTGGAATCATCCATGTTTAAAGTAATAAACACAAAGAGAATCTCTCCTTTTATCCTACATCATTCTTTAATTACAACCCCCTTTCTCTGCTTCATTGTACAACATAACTGCTCAAGAGAATTGTCTACCCACAAGGTAATTAGAGCCTCACCTCCCATTCACACGTTCTAAAAGCTCCTTGTTAAATACTGAATAAACACAAAAGAGTATTTACATGTATAAGATATAAAGAATAAATATACAAATAAATGTACCCATGTACCTACCACCCAGTTTTAGAAACAGAACATTACCAGTAGCTTTGAAAACTTCCCAGATCCCATTCTCCTGTAAAAACACACCATACCAATAAGTGTGGGAAGTTACTAAAGCAGTAACTGAAGAGAAATTTACATCACTAAACACCCATATTAGAAAAGCACAAAGGTCTCAAACCAATGAAGAACAAATGAAAACTAATGTAAGCAGAAGAAGGAAAATAGTAAAGATCAAAGTGGAAATCAATGAAATAAAAATGATCCATGAAATGAAATGAGAACAGTGCAGAAATCTGTCACTACAGATTCTACAGATATTAAAGGGATAATAAAGTACTATTACAAATAACTTAATGCCAGTAAATTTGAAAACAAAGATCAGGGGTTAGCAAACTTTCTGCAAAAGGCCAGGTAATGAATATTTTAGGCTCTGTAGGCCATGCCATCTCTTCTGCAACTATTCAATTCTGCCAGCATAGCACAAAGTCACAGACAATACATAGCAAACGGGGGCATCTATGTTCCAATATAACTTTATCTACCACAAATAGGCAGCAAATCAGATTAGTTCAGGGCAGTATGATCTTAACTTAGATGAAGTGGACACATTTCTTGAAGGGCACAAAGTACTAAAGCTCACTCAAGAAAACCAGACAACCTGAACAGTCCTGTATCCATAAAAGAGACTGAATTTGTGGTTAGACTCCTCCCATGAAGAAAACTCCAGGGCTTCCCTGGCGGCTCAGTGGTGAAGTCTGCCTGCCAATGCAGATGAGGGGTAGGGAATTCCCTGGCAGTCCAGTGGGTAGGACTTTGGTCACGGGTTCAGTCCCTGTTAGGGAACTAAGATCCCTCAAGTCACAAGCTGTGGCCAAGAAAAAAACAAAGAATTGATAAATAAAATGTGGTATATATCTACAATAGAATATTATTCAGCCTTAAAAGGAAGGAAATTTTGAAACATGCTAATAATATAACATGGATGAAGACATTATACTCAGCAAAATAGCCATCGACAAAAGGACAAAAACTGTATGATTCCATTCATATCAAGTACATAGAACAGTCAGATTCATAAAGACAGAATGTAGAATGGTGGTCTCCGGGGGTCGGGGGAGAAGAGATTGGAAAGTTATTGCGGGTACAGAGTTTCAGTTTTGCAAGATGAAAGATGTTCTGTGATAGATGGTGGTAGAGACTGCACAAACCGAAGACTGACAGTTCTAAAAGAAAAATGCTGCGACCTTGGGCAGATAAAAGATTTTTTAGACATCACCCAAAAGCATAATCCATGAAAGGAAAACTGATAAATTATACTTCATCAAAATTAAGAATTCTTCTTTGAAATACACTGTTAAGAGAATAACAGAACAAACTACAGAGTAGCAGAAAATATTTACAGATCACATATCTGAAAAGGTATTTGTATCCAGAATATATAAAGAACTCTCAAGCTCAACAATAAGAGAACAAACAACCCAATTTTTAAAAGGGCAAAAGATTTGAACAGAAACTTCACCAAAGATATGGATAGCAAGAAAAGCACATGAAAAGATGCTTAACATCAATGATCATTAAGAAAATGCAAATTAAAATTACAGTTTCGTTTTTTTAATTTTAGAATGGCTAAAGTTAACATGACTGACCATACCCAGTACTATTGGTAAGAATGCAGAACAACCAACAGGAATGTAAAATAGTACATGACAAAACAGTTGAGCAATTTCTAAAAAGTTACAACATAGCATTGCTTTCCTAGCCATTTACCCAAGGCAAATGAAAGCATCAGTTCAGTCGCTCAGTCGTGTCCGACTCTTTGCGACCCCATGAATTGCAGCACACCAGGCCTCCCTGTCCATCACCAACTCCCGGGGTTCACCCAAACTCATGTCCATCGAGCATATGTCCATACAAAGACTTGTACACAAATGTTCATAACAACTTTATTTGCTATAGCCAAGAACTGTAAACAACCAAATGTTCATCAATAGGTGAATTTGATGAAATAAACTGTAGTATATTAATGTAATGGAATACTATCTAGCAATAAAATGAATGAACCCTGATCAATATAATAACATCAATTAATTTACAATAATTATGTTGAGTAAAAGAAGCCAAGCAAAAAAAACAGAATACATAGCGTATTATTCCACTCATACAAGATTCTAAAAAATGCAAACTAATCTATAGCAACAGAAAGCTGACTTCCTGTTGCGCCCAGGAGGCTGCCTACGGGCAGGGTGACACAGGCAGAGGAGGAAGGAAGGATTACCAAGGGGCAACGGGGTAACTTTTCAGGGTGATAAATATATTCATTATCTTGACTGAGGGGACTGTTTCATGGCTGTATGTATACTTTAAACGTGTAGTTCATAATATGTCAATTACCTAGATAAATTATTTCTTAAAAAACTAAGAGGTTGAAGTGATTTTTTTTAATAATCCATTTTTCTTTGTATTCTAAAGCCTAAGAACCAAGTTGAACTACCAAAGCCTTCTTCTTTAAAAAATACTTTAAAAAATACTACTAGCTTTCATCAAAAGTGACTATAAGAAGTAGGCTCTCATACCAACTCCCATATTTTTTCAATTTAGGAACTGCTGTGATTTCTCCTTTTCAATAATGAAAACTATGTAGCTGATTGTATCTCTATGTTCTGGCAGATTAAATATTACAGTGACTATTATGTTTGCTATATCCATATTCTATTTTCCTAGGTTCTAATTTTCCATCTCAGCTTCTGTTCTACCATTATTTCACATTTATGCTTTTGCTTATCAGACAAATCTGATATATTGTTTATAGAGTTACTCTATTTTTTTTGAGATACAATTCACATACCGTAAAATTCAGCCTTTTACACTGGTGCAGTGGTTAAGACTCTACACTTCCGCCACAGGGGGCGTGGGCCCGATCCCTGGTTAGGGAATCCCAGATTCCGTGCTATGCAGCCAAAAAAAAAAGTGTACGTCCCAGTAGTTTCCAGTATATTCACATGACTCTGCAACCATCTCCATTCTAATCCCAAAATACTTTCCTAAAAGTACCCTGTACCCACTAGCAATCATCCCCTATTTCCTCTTCCCCCAGCCCCTGACAATCACAACTACTAATCTACCTTTTATGGCCTTGCCTTTTCTGGAATCATATAACACACAGACTTTCGTGCCTAGATTCTTTTACCTTATAGAATGTTTTCAAGGTCACCAATATTGTAGCATATATCAGTATTTATTCCTTTAAAATACTCCACTGTATAGACATACCACATTTTATTTATCTATTTATCAGCTAATGGATATTTGGATTGTTTCCACTGGCTGGCTACTATGAACATTCATGTGTATTTTTGGTGTGCACATACATTTTTACCGTACTTGTATGCACACCTAAGAGCTGATGTGCTGGTCATAGAGTAACTATATTTAATCTTTGAGAAACTGCCTGTTTTTCAATAGTTTCCACCAGCAACGTATAAAGGTTCCAATTTCTCCACATTTTCATCATTATTGTCCAGGTTTTTGATTACTGCCATCTTAGTCACCATGAAACAGTATCTCTTGGTGGTCTTGATTTTCATTTCCCTAATGAATAATGATGTTGAGCATTTTTTCATGATGGGTTTCCTATTCTCACTTACATAGTATGTTATTGAATTATCTAACCCTAACTCCTTTTAGAAGGAAGCTGGTAATAAATTATCAATAAATATTCTTTCCTAATCTTCCTTAAAATTATACTGCAATGAGGAAATGGAATGGGTCCTAAGCTGTAAAAGCATTTTCATGATTTTAAAAATAAATTTCTAAAAATAAAAAATGATACTACAATATTAAATCAGTTTTTTCATTTAATAAATAGAAGTTAATTAAAAAGGCAGCATACTATTAAGAATATTTCAGTACATCCCTGGTGGTCCAGTGGATAAGAATCTGCCTGCCAATGCAGGGGACATGGATTCCAACCCTGGCCGGGAAAGATTCCACAAGCTTCGAAGCAACTAAATCCATACACCACTAAGTCCGTGCTCTAGAGCCCGTGAGCCGCAACTGCTGAGCCACAACTACCGCAGCCTGCAAGCTCTAGGGTCCATGTGCCACAACTACTGAACCTGTGCACCTACAGCCTGTGTTCCACAACAGGAGAGGCCAACACAATGAGAAGCCCCGTGCACCACAGTGTACCACCCCTGCTCACTACAACTAGACAAAGACCCAGCACAGTCAAAAAAACATCTTTTTAATTAAATGAACTATAGAAAAGACTATCCCGAAGGAGAAAACTTCACTATAAACAGTCTGAAGTGAAATAAGAGAATTCAAAAGCAGAGACATTACTTTGCCACCTAAGGTCCGTCTAGTCAAGGCTATGGTTTTACCTGTGGTCATGTATGGATGTGAGAGTTGGACTGTGAAGAAGGCTGAGCGCCAAAGAATTGATGCTTTTGAACTGTGGTGTTGGAGAAGACTCTTGAGAGTCGCTTGGACTCAAAGAGATCCAACCAGTCCATTCTAAAGGAGATTAGTCCTGGGTGTTCTTTGGAAGGAATGATGCTAAAGCTGAAACTCCAATACTTCGGCCACCTCATGCAAAGAGCTGACTCATTGGAAAAGACTGACGCTGGGAGGGATTGGGGGCAGGAGGAGAAGGGGACGACAGAGGATGAGATGGCTGGATGGCATCACCGACTCGATAGACGTGAGTTTGAATGAACTCCGGGAGTTGGTGATGGACAGGGAGGCCTGGCGTGCTGCGATTCATGGGGTCGCAAAGAGTCAGACTCGACTGAGCGACTGAACTGAACTGAACTGAATCATTCATATCTTTTAAAATACTATGCATCCCATAATAGATTACTACTTTAAAAATATGTGAGGTTCGTATCTATCACAAAAAAGAGCTTACCATCTTCAATGGCATTTTTGATGGCACGAAGTCCATCCCTTACAGCATCCTTGATTTGTGTGAGAGTATGCTTATTTGGTCCCTTAACCAACAAGGTGACAGAGCGAGGGTTAATGCAGTCCTCAATAAAAGTGTACTTTTCCTCACCCTAAAAGGTAATATAAGGAGATATAACTTTAATACTTAAAGCCATTATGAAATCAAGACCTAGCTGATACTATCAGAATCCAAACTTTGTATGAATTTTTCTTATCAAGTATAACTAAATGTGGGCTTCCCTGATGGCTCAGCAGGTAAAGAATCTGCCTGCAATGCAAGAGTCGCAGGAAGCATGGGTCCAATCCCTGGGTTGGGAAGATCCCCTGGAGGAAGGCATGGCAACCCACTCCAGTATTCCTAGAGAATCCCATGGACATTGGAGCCTGGCAGGCTGAGGTCCACAGGGTCACAAAGAGTCGGACACAACTGAAGCAACTGAGCACATCACATAGCATTAACCAAATATGTGTTAAAGCAGTTAAGTTATATCTGAACTATTAAGAAACATTTAGAAAGATAAACTGTAAAATCTATCCTGTGGATTCTCATAAAATAAAATGTGAATTTAAAAGTTTAGTTTTTTTTTTAAGTTTCCTGTTCACATTATAACCACTGCCCACAGAAATACTCACTAATGTATACTCATATACAAGACCAGCATGTCCCAAGCAATCTATACTGAAGTCTTCAACAGAATTCACAGCCACTCCACCACAAGCAAGAGAGAGTCTGAAATTACATATATGACACCATAGCTTTGGTTATGAAAAATATACAGACTAATTTGTTAAAGCTGAAAAAGATAATCTAACACAGAAGACTGCATTGTCATTATATTGTATTATTTTCAAATATGTTTTAAGAAAATGAAAACCTTCTGAGGATCTCATGAGAAAAAGTTGAGATGTATTAACAACCTTGATTTTGAACACTTCCATTATTTACTGAAATTATGAACAAAATTTGAAATGTGTATGCTACTATTTGATGCTTGGATGGCATCACTGACTCAATGGACATGAGTTTGGGTAAACTCCAGGAGTTGGTGATGGACAGGGAGGCCTGGCATGCTGCAGTCCATGGGGTCAAAAAGAGTCAGACACGACTGAGCCACTGAACTGAAGTGAATGTTACTTTTTGTTCAACAACACTGACATAAAAGCTAAAAGGAATACACACGGATAATTTCAATTTAATCTATAAAAAAACTTAAAATACATAATTATCAGCAAGCTTACCTTTCCATGTTTCTTCTTTTTGCTCTACGAAGAGCTAAAATGCCATGTTTTGCAAGAGCATCTAAGGAAAATGGATCAATTCCCTATAATCAAATTAGCATAAAAGTTATAAGCATGTTTTAAGCCAACAGTTCTCAAAGTTTTTGGTCTCAACACTGCTTCACAATATTAAAAATTACTAAGAACCCAAAGAGCTTTCGTTTATGTGGTCTGTATCTATAATACTTATCATATTATAAGTTAAAATTATACTGTGGGAAAAAAGATAGTGGAGCAGAAGGACGTGCACTCATCTTCTCCGGCGAGAACTCCAAAATTACAACTCGCTGCTGAACAACCATCAACAGGAGAATGTGGGATCCCCCCAAAAGAAGATACCCCACGCCCAAGGGCAAAGGCGAAGCCCCAGCAAGATGATAGGAGGGGCAAAATCACATTTAGAATCAAACACCATACCCACCAGAGATGCTCTGAGGGCTCAAATAAAACCTCTGTGCACACCAGGAGACCCCACAGAGACTGAGCCTGCCTCTGAGTGTTTGAGTGTCTCCTGCAGGGGTACAGGGCAGCAGTGGCCTGCCGCAGGGGCAGGGGCTCTGGGTGCAGCAGACCTGGGTATGGCATAAACACTCTTGGAAGAGATCTCCATTAACCCCACCATAGAGCTGGCAGAACTTACACAGGACTGGGGATAAAGACTCTAGGAGGGCACAAACAAAACCTTGTGTGCACCAGAACCCAGGAGAAAGGAGCAATGACCCCACAAGAGACTGACTGAGACTTGCCCGGAGTGTCCAGGAGTCACCAGCAGAGGGATGGGTGGTCTACTGCAGGGTCGGGGTCGGGGAGTGCAGCAAAGCCTCCACCAGATCTTTTGAAGGAGATTTACCTTCATTACCATTATCTTTATTACCTCCACCATAGTTTGGCCTCAGGGAGGGAACACAGCCCCGCCCATCAACAGATATTGAATTAAAGATTTACCGAGAATGGCCCCGCCCATCAGAATAAGACCCAGTTTCCCCTTCAGTCAGTCTCTCCCATCAGGAATCTTCCATCCTTCTCCATCACAGGGCAGAATGAAAACCACAATCACAGAAAACTGACCAAACTGATCACATGGACCACAGCCTTGTCTAACTCAATGAACTATGAGCCATGCCATATAGGGCCACCCAAGACGGATGGGTCATAGTGGAGAGTTCTGACAAAACGTGGTCTACTGGAGAAGGGAATGGCAAACCATTTCAGTATTCTTGCCATGACAACTGCATGAACAGTATGAAAAGCCAAAAAGATAAGACACTGAAAGATGAACTCCCCGGGTCGGTAGGAGTCCAATAGGCTACTGGAGATCAGTGGAGAAATAACTCAAGAAAGAATGAATTGACGGAGCCAAAGCAAAAACACCACCCAGCTGTGGATGTGACTTGGGATGGAAGTAAAGTCCGATACTGTAAAGAGCAGTGTTGCATAGGAACCTGGAATGTTAGGTCCAAGCAAGAGAGAACATTGACTTTATAGGAATGAGTGAACTAAAATGGACTGAAATGAGTGACTGTAACTCAGATGACCATGATATCTACTACCGTGGGCAAGAATCCCATATAAGAAATGGAGTAGCCCTCATAGTTAACAGAAGAGTCCAAAATGCAGTACTTGGATGCAATCTCAAAAACAACAGGATGATCTCTGTTCATTTCTGAGGCAAACCATTCAATATCACAGTAATCCAAGTCTATGCCCCAACCAGTTGCTGAAGAAGCTGAAGTTGAATGGTTCTGTGGAGACCTACAAGACCTTCTAGAACTAACACCCAAAAAAGATGTCCTTTTCATTATAGGGGACTGGAATGCAAAAGTAGGAAGTCAAGAAACACCTGGACTAACAGGCAAATTTGCCCTTGGAGTACAGAATGAAGCAGGGCAAAGGCTGACAGGGTTCTGCCAAGAGAACACACTGGTCATAGCAAACACCCTCTTCCAACAACACAAGAGAAGACTCTACACATGGATATCACCAGAAGGTCAATAGCAAAATCAGACTGATCATATTCTTTGCAGCCAAAGATGGAGAAGCTCTGTACAGTCAGCAAAACAAGACCAGGAGTTGACTGTGGCTCAGATCATGACCTTATTGCCACATTCAGACTTAAATTGAAGAAAGTGGGGAAAACCACTAGAACATTCAGGTATGGCCTAAATCAAATCCCTTACAATTATACAGTGGAAGTGACAGACAGATTCAAGGAATTAGATCTGATAGACAGAGTGCCTGATGAACTATGGACAGAGGTTCATGACATTGTACAAGGAGGCAGTGATCAAGACCATCCCCAAGGAGAACATGCAAAAAGGCAAAATGGTTGTCTGAGGAGGACTTACAAATAGCTGAAAAAAAGAAGAGAAGTGAAAAGCAAAGGAGAAAAGGAAAGATATACCCATTTGAATGCAGAGTTCCAAGGAATAGCAAGGAGAGATAAGCCTTCCTCAATGATCAATACAAAGAAATAGAGGAAAACAATAGAATGGGAAAGACTAGAGATCTCTTCAAGAAAATTAGAGATACCAAGGGGACATTTCATGCAAAGATGGACACAATAAAGAACAGAAATGATATGGACCTAACAGAAGCAGAAGATATTAAGAAGAGATGGCAAGAATACACAGAAGAACTATACAAAAAAGATCTTCATGACCCAGAGAACCATGATGGTGTGATCACTCACCTAGAACCAGACATCCTGGAATGCAAAGTCAACTGGGCCTTAGGAAGCATCACTACAAACAAAGCTAGTGGAGGGGATGGAATTCCACTTGAGTTATTTCAAATCCAAAAAGATGATACTGTGAAAGTGCTGCATTCAATATGCCAGCAAATCTGGAAAACTCAGCAGTGGCCACAGGACTGGAAAACGTCAGTTTTCATTCCAATCCCAAAAAAAGGCAATGCCAAAGAATGTTCAAACTACCACACAGTTGCACTCATCTCACATGCTAGCAAAGTAATGTGCAAAATTCTCCAAGCCAGGCTTCAACAGTACGTGAACCATGAACTTCCAGATGTTCAAGCTGGATTTAGAAAAGGCAGAAGAACCAGAGATCCAATTGCCAACATCCGCTGGATCATCAAAAAAGCAAGAGAGCTTCAGAAAAACATCTACTTCTGCTTTATTGACTACACCAAAGCCTTTGTGTGGATCACAACAAACTGTGGAAAATTCTTCAAGAGATGGGAATACCAGACCACCTGACCTGCCTCCTAAGAAATACGTATGCAGGTCAGGAAGCAACAGTTAGAACTGGACATGAACAACAGACTGGTTCCAAATCGGGAAAGGAGTATGTCAAGGTTGTATATTGTTATCCTGCTTATTTAACTTATACGCAGAATACATCATGCGAAATGCCGGGCTGGATGAAGCACAAGCTGGAGTCAAGGCTGCCGGGAGGAATATCAATAACCTCAGATATGCAGATGACACCACCCTTATGGCAGAGAGTAATGAAGAACTAAAGAGCCTCTTGATGAAAGTTAAAGAAGAGAGTGAAAAAGTAGGCTTAAAATTCAGCATTCATGAAGATGAATGATCATGACATCTGGTCCCATCACGTCATGGCAAATAGATGGGGAAACAATGGTAACAGTGACAGACTTTATTTTGGGGGGCTCCAAAATCACGGCAGATGGTGACTGCAGCCATGAAATTAAAAGACACTGCTCCTTGGAAGAAAAGCTATGACCAACCTAGACAGCATATCAAAAAGCAAAGACATCACTTTGCCGACTAAGGTCCATCTAGTCAAGGCTATGATTTTTCCAGTAGTCAAGTATGGATGTGAGAGTTGGACTGTAAAGAAAGCTGAGCACCGAAGACTTGATGCCTTCGAACTGTGGCACTGGAGAAGTCTCTGGAGAGTCCCTTGGACTGCAAGGAGATCCAACCAGTCAATCCTAAAGGAGATCAGTCCTGAATATTCATTGGAAATACTGATGCTAAAGCTGAAACTCTAATATTTTGGCCACCTGATGGGAAGAACTGACTCATTGGAAAAGACCCTGATGCTGGGAAAGATTGAAGGTGGGAGGGAAAGGGGACGACAGGATGAGATGGTTGGATGGCATCACTTACTCGATGGACATGAGGTTGAGTAAGCTTCAGGAGTTGGTGATGGACAGAAAGCCTATGTTGCTGTAGTCCATGGGGTTGCAAACAGTCGGACACAACTGAGCAACTGAATTTCACTGACTAAAGTTTAAATGGACATTTTTGCAATATTTATTAATCCCTTTAAAATAAAATCATTCAGTTCATGTCAGTCACTAGAAGCCTCTCAAGAGTCTTCTCTAGCACCACAGTTCAAAGGCATCAATTTTTGGAGCTCAGCCTTCTTCATGGTCCAACTCTCACACCCATACATGACTACTGGAAAAACTATAGCTTTGACTACATGGACCTTTGTTAGCAAAGTGATGTCTCTACTTTTCAAGATGCTTTCTAGGTTGGTCAGAGCTTTCCTTTCAAGGAGCAAGCATCTTTTAACTTCATGGCTGCAGTCAGCATCCACAGTGATTCTGGAGTCCAAGAAAATAAAATCTGTCACTGCTTCCATTGTTTCTCCATCTATTTGCCATGAAGTGATGGAACTGGATGTCATGATCTTAGTTTTTTGAATGTTGAGTTTAAGCCAGCTTTTTCTCTCCTCTTTCACCCTCGTCAAGAGGGTCCTCTTCACTTTCTGCCATTAAAGAGATATCATCTGCATATCTGAAGTTGTTGATATTTCTCTTGGAAATCTTGATTCCAGCTGGTGAGTCATCCAGCCTGGCATTTTGCATGATGTACTCTGCATGTAAGTTAAATAAACAGGGTGATATACACAGCCATGTCATACTCCCCAAATTTGAACCAGTCTGTTGTTCCATGTAAGGTTCTAACTGTCGCTTCTTGAATCACATACAGGTTTCTAAGGAGACAGGTAAAGTGGTCTGGTGTTCCAATCTCTTTAAGAATTTTCATGGTTATACAACATCAAAAATATCACATTTGCTAATATCATCACTAATATCATCAGAGGAGTCTTTCAAGTATTGGAAAACTGTCAAGCTCAAAGTGACAGGTACAAGTTTTCCAAAATTCTAACTTTTGTTTGAAAGCTCAAATGTTATTATTGCCAATACATACTGTCTATTGTTTCCTTGAAGGGGCAAGACTGTTTCAGTCATTTCTGAGAAAAACCTACCAAATACCCATGTCTAAACAACCATCCTGTCAGTCATTCTTTCAAGTAAAAATGGCATTCCATGAAAAAAGTGGCTATGCTAGCTTGCAACTCAATTACACAAGAGCTTCAAGACCCTTATTTTGATATGTAGCAGAAGTATTTTGTCCATCTTTCAAATTTTGTGACACAGAATTATAAAAGGATACATCCACTTCTGGGTATATTTCCAGAAAACACTAATTCAAAAAAATACATGCACCCAATGTTCACAGCAGCACTATTTACAACAGCCAAGACATGGTGGCAACCCAAATGCCCATCAACAGATGAATGGATAAAACTGCGATATATATATATGCAATGAAATATTACTGAGCCATAAAAAAGAATGAAATACTGCCATCTGTAGCAACATGAATGGACCGAAAGAATATTGCGTTCAGTGAAATAAGTCAGAGGAAGACAAACACTATATGACATCACTTACATGTGGACCCAAAAAGGAATACAAGCCAACGTATGTGCAAAACGGAGACAGAGTCACAGACGTAGAAGAGAAGCCTGCAGTTGCCAAAGGGAAAAGGGAAAGCGAGGAGAACCAGATCAGGGTGTGGCATGGACACATACAAGCGACTACACATAAAACAGATAAGGGCTTCCCCAGTGGGTCAGCAGTGAAGAATCTGCCTGCCAATGCAGGAGACACGAGTTCGATCTCTGATCCAGGAAGATCCCATATGCCATGGGCTAACTCCCATATGCCTGTGTGCCACAACTACTGAGCCTGCGCTCTAGAGCCCATGCTCCACAACAAGAGAAGCCACCAGTGAGAAACCTGTGCACTGCAGCTAAAAAAAAATGCCCAACGAAGACCCAGCAGAGCCAAACATAAAAAGAAGTCTTTAAAGTTTTTAAAAAATAGATAAGCCTTCTATCTTTTATATCTTTTATCTTTTACATATATCAACAAGGATATACCGTATAGCACAGGGATGTACCTATTATCTTATAATAAACTATAATGGAGTATAATCCACAAAAATCAGGCGGGTACTTTACCATCTGAGCTATCAGGGAAGCCCATTATGCTGTACACCTGAAATTAACACAATGTTGTCAACCAACTATACTTCAATTAAAAAATAAAAAGGTGCAATTTCAAGGATCAAAATTTGATAAAATTTTTAAGTTTTCCCATTTCATCAAAACAATCTTAAATGAAACTGCCCTTTTTGTATGTGGGTGATGTGGCAATAAAGAATATGATGACTAGTTCAGTTCGGTGCTACTGCTATGATTTGTTCTAAGGTGCCAGTGGTTTTACCTATCGCTGCTTTGCATCATCATTGCAGACACCAACACAATGTAAAAGGCATTATTATTACTATTATGAAAATAGTTTTGACCTCACAGATATGCCCTAACATGGGGCCCACAAACCACTCTTGGAAAAACACTGAGGAATATTTACAAACAGTTAAAAATCTAAACTTTTTTCTCACCTTTTGATTAATGACAACAAATCCTTTATTAGACTGAGCACAGACTTTGTCTTTCAAGTCTATTATTTTTTGTACTCTGTCTTCAATAAATTTTCTTTCCGCTTTTACCAATTTCTCTTTCTCTTCTGCAGTTTTATAAAAGAAACCAGAGCTCACCTCACTAGAAGATTAATAAAGACAAGCTAGTAAAAGTAAGGCAGGGAAAAACAGGAAGGTAGAAAGGGTTTATAGTAAACATTTGGTAGGTAAAAATAGGGGTTAAAAAACAGTTTTAGAAAAAAACAATTGCAAAGAATACAAAGAGTAACTGGGACACTTACGTTTTTTCATATTCTAGTGATACATTACAGGTAAGGATAAATGCATCATCTACTCGTTTCTTCATATCTGGATGACGGGCACCATGATCCAGAACTAACCCTTTGATCAACCTAGTAAAAATATGCACTGTTTCTTATTTTGAATATACACTCTAAATTCAGTATAAAATTAAAATTATACTCTTAAAATGGTAACAGAACTGCCATAGCAATTGTTAAACAGTATTGCTTTATACCAGCTTTAAACCCAACACATAACTAATAAAATTAGAAAAGAGAACCTATTTTAACACAGTGTGACTGTGAAGTGACAATGAAAAGTCAATCCAGAATTATTCTTTAAATTATGTGCCTCAAAACATGTGACACAGCTGATCAAGTAATGAAAGGGAGACACACAATGAGTTTCTAAGGAACATTTGTTCAAACTAATTATATGGAAAAACTAAAAACTGTTAACCTAAATGTCCAACAATAGGACATTGTTCAGCAGACAATGACTTGACTATGGGCTAGTCATGAAAACCATGTAATAACATGAAAAAAATATTTACAGGGGTAGCTTTATTTATAAGCAGAGAATGACAAATTACCTATAAAGTATGATTATCACTATTCTTAATAAGCTCCTTGGCATTGAAAAGGAAAAACAGAAGAAAACTAAGAGTAGGATTATGCTTGGGTGGTAGGAACAGAGATAATTGATGGGGGGCGGGGGGGAGCGGGGGGCTTTTTTCCTGTTTTCCAAATGACCTTTCAAGAGCAAATATTTCTGTAACTTTCAAAAATTCACTTTCACCCAACTAGGAAATGCATTTCTACTTATGAATCTTTTATAACCAATATTTGTTATTCATTAATGTAAAGAGGTGATTTTTTAAATAGTTGAACATAATTATAGGGAAGTTTACAAAATTTTCCTCTAACTGGATTGCTCCAACTCCTAACTGAATGTGAAGACATTTTATTTAGGAAGAAAGAAAGAAACTACATGTTCAGTATTCTTCACTCTTCAAGTCTCCTTCACTCTTCTACTGCTTCTCACCCTCAGCAAATGACTTTGCTTGAGAAAATAAACACTCTGTCCCATCACGACCTCTACCAGCACCTGAACCTCAAGCTCCTAGGAACAGAAATGACATGCCCATGCTCCCTCCTCTCTAAGGTCGACTCCCCAACCTGTGGACTGAATTCCATTTCCCCTCTTGGCTCCTGCAACTGTCCCTTCTTCCCCTGCATCAACTGTTCCTGCCTCCACGAGCATCCTCATGAGGGTACACACTTGCCATAGTAATTCTCATCTTTAAAACAAAAAATTATTCCCCCTCGACCCCATTCCCATGTTCCATTCGAGCTACTGCCCCACTTCTTTGCTCCCCGTTAGAGCTAACTCCTCTGAGTTGCTGGTGTTTGCATCCTCACTTCTCTCCTAACCATTCTCTCTTGAGCCCACATCAATCTGACTCTCACCCTCACCCCTTAAACATTCTCCAAATCTAATGGCCAATTAGTTCGCAACTTGCTCGAGCTGTCAACAGCAGGTTACTCTCACCTTCTTGAAACCCTTTATCCTCTCAGCTCCTGGAACACTGCTCTTTCCTGGCTTTCCTCCTTTCTCACTGACCACCCTTTTTCAGTCTCCTTGTTCAGTCCTCCTCATCTTCTCAGTTTCTAACACTGCAGTTTTCAGGGCTCAACCTTTAAACTTCCTCTTTTCTCTACCTTTATCACTTTCCAGATGGTCTAATTAACTCTCAGAGCTTTCAGTCATCCATACACCAATGACTGCCAAATATATATTTCCAGTCCAGACCTCTAACCTGAATTCCTGACACCTCCCTCCAAATCCCTACTCAGCATCTCCACATGGACATCTAATAGGCACCTAACACATAACAGTCCCCAAACCAAGCTCTTGATTATTGCCTCACACCTGCTCCTTCCCAAGAAATGGCATCTCTGCTTTTCTAGCTGCTCATTCAAAACCCAAGAGACATCCTTGAATCCTCTGCTTCTGTCACATTCTATGTGGAACCATCAACAAATCCTGGGGCTCCCTCCTTCTAAGTGTACCCTGATGCAAACCTTTTTCCATCTCTCACCTGTATTACAACAGATTCCTAACAGATCTCCTGCCTCTGCCTCTGCACTACACTCCCTGCTCCACAGTGTCCTTGCCACAGAACAACCACTGAGATTCTTCTGAAATACAAACCAAGAACTTCTTGCCCTCAGCAGTAGTAATTTGGACCAACTTTACTACCAAAAACGACTAAAGATGCTGGATTAAAAACAACAACAACCCTTAAAAACACTGGAGAGCCACAAAACATACAGAGCCACAAAAGTTTTCTTTCCAAAACAGAAAACAAAATAGAAACTCCAGAGGGTAACTAGAAAACTGCAGGTACTCACCCTAAAGCCATCTCACAATTCAAGCATATCTGAACTTTGATCTTATAATGAGAGGGGGAAAGAATTAAAAGCTCAAGGATTACCCAAAGTAGAGAGTATTGTAGAAGACTCTTTTCACATTAAGTGAACTTAAAAGGCTACATACTCAGGGTATAAACCAGCAGCCCTCATGTGAACTTGTAGTTAGAATTCGCAACAACTGGATATTCAATAAAAACCTCAAGCTGTGGCTTTAGTTTAAAGCAGTCTCTGGGCTTCTTGAAGCAGCAAACTCAAACCCTCTTCGAACAAAGGCAGCTTCAGCCTAGGTCTCTTATTTCTACAAATACTTTTTTCAGCACAATCAATGGCACACATTGGAAACAAAGCACAATGAGTGAGGACCAACAAAATACAGTAAACAACAGGAATAGAAAGGACAAAACTTTAAACATTGTAATATTAAACGTGAACTCTGTTTAAAGAAGTGAAAAGTAAGTTTGAAAAGATCTGCATGGAACAGGAAACCATACAAAATGAAAAGGCAGATTAAAGGACAAACCAAACAGAACTTCTATAAATACGTAAAGACACCCACACATATATTGAAAAAGTATTTACAGATAAAATACAACATCTGAATTGGCTTCAAAATAATCCAAATTTGGGACAAAATAAAGGAAAGAGAAGTATAGAAAGAAAGAGAAGGGTGCATATAAGGTGAAAATAAGACAAACCATATGTTGAAAATTGATAAAGATGAGTGACAGATATGTGGGAGTTCATTCACTATTCTATTCTACTTTTGTATGTGTTTAGACTATTCCAGAATAGAATGTTTAAAATAAGTTAAGTCCAAAGTCAACAAGGTGCTATTCACTCTGAGTACATACTACATACATACTTAGACAATGTTGACCATCTTACCTCTCTGACCTCATCTTCTCCTTTTTTTCTCTTCCTAT
This sequence comes from Ovis canadensis, assembly GCF_042477335.2. Lineage (NCBI taxonomy): Eukaryota > Metazoa > Chordata > Mammalia > Artiodactyla > Bovidae > Ovis > Ovis canadensis. The sequence continues at coordinate 23,519,365 of NC_091255.1, read as the reverse complement.
GACCCAGGCACGCTAGAACACCTCAAAACACACCTACCTTGGGACATTTTCCACTGTTATCCCCTCTGCTTAGAGCACTCTTCTTCCAGATGTTCACACGGCTATCACCCTAATTTCTTCAAAGACTGCTTTAGATATTTAGTTTACTTTCTCATCACAATGTTCTTCCTTGACTATCCTAAAATCACACACATGCTCACACACACAACTGCTCTAGCCTCTTTACAGCACTTATTAGCATAATGTGCTCACTATCTCTTTCAATTGGAAATGTAAGATTCTTAAAGAAACTGTTTTGTTTACTCTTCATTCCTAGCACCTAAAACAAATGAATGGTTGCTGGTTAAGTATCCAATTAATATATGCTAAACAAATGGAAAGATGTTGAATAAAAGTAACTAAAGAAATTAATGACAGAATCTCTGCAGATAATCAAGTATTCTAGACTCTATGCACTGTCAAAGTTTATGTCACTTACTTTGTATCTGTTTCCGATTTATGCTTCATCTCCATGATTTCTACCATGAAGAGATCAATAGGATAATTCGGTCTCCTAATTGCCAAAACAGAATCCACAACAGCCTGAAAGAGAAATGAATTACAACAGTCAACTATTTGGTCTACTGAAAGAAACCACTGGCCCTAGTAATTGATCACTAGACTAAGCAGATAAAATGCTTCAGGCTCCAAAACACAGGGCAAGTCAAAAAAATACCACTTTCTCAGGGACACTTGGAGAAGGCGATGGCACCCCACTCCAGTACTCTTGCCTGGAAAATCCCATGGATGGAGGAGCCTGGTGGGCTGCAGTCCATGGGGTCGCTAGGAGTCTGACACAACTGAGCGACTTCATTTTCACTTCTCACTTTCATGCATTGGAGAAGGAAATGGCAACCCACTCCAGTGTTCTTGCCTGGAGAATCTCAGGGATGGGGGAGCCTGCTGGGCTGCCGTCTATGGGGTCGCACAGAGTCAGACACGCCTGAAGCGACTTAGCAGCAGCAGCAGGGACTCTAATGATAACCAATGCCAATGGATATTTCAGAGCCTACATGAACTTCAGAGATTATCAGGTCCAAACCCTTTAAGAATTATGGTCTTAAAACAAAGTCTAACAGGTAGTAGTGGAGTCAGGACTAGAAATCAGAGGTGTCTTTAACTGCCAAGCCTTCTATACCAACACTACTCAGACTTTTCCACCAAAGGACACCTTAGTGGAAAAGAAGGAAATGTAATCTAAGGAAAGAGGGTCAAATTTGCTCACTCTAACAACATGAAATTTTTAAGTCTTCTCTTTTACCATGAAATTTTTCCCTGTCATGCCACAATATATACATTTGGTTTTTGTTTTTAATTTTTACTGGAGTATAGTTGATTTACAGCATTGTTTTGCACATTTGTTTTAACGTGAAAATAATGCTTTTTCTCAAAATCGTAAAGTAAAATTGACACTCCAGAAAGATATGTCTCATTTATTCTGCCAAATATCCCCAGGGGTATGAAATTTGAGAAGCACAACACAACACAGCCTATAGCTTAACTCAGGAAGTAATATGAAAATAACTGACTAAAGAAATCAAGTGCAATAGTATAACCATCCTAAAATATAAATAAAGGGGAAAAAATCTGTATTTTCAAAAAGTTTACTGAGGGAATATGATTTAGGGGTTTGATGCCTAATGAGGAATAATGATAAACCACTGGAAGGTGAAAGTATACAGTGTTTTTATAGCTCCAAAAGAGAATGGGGGCCCTAATTAGATAGCTGGAGGATGCTGGGCGAAGTGATATATGTAATCTAACAGCAGAAAATATAGCAGTCTTTATATAGACTCTGCTTAGCAAGAAAATGCCTTAACTTCTTAGTTTGATTTCCCCAGTCAGTTTTCTTATTGGTAAGCAACAGTGAGGGAACACAGCCCTGCCCATCAAAAGAAAACTGGATTAAAGATTTACTGAGCACAGCCCCGCCCATAAGAACAAGCCCCAGTTTCCCCCTCTGTAGGTCTGTTCCACCAGAAAGCTTCCATAAGCCTCTTACCCTTCTCCATCAGAGGGCAGACAGAATGAAAACCACAATCACAGAAAACTAACCAAACTGATCACATGGACAACAGCCTTGCCTAACTCAATGAACTATGAGCCATGCCATTAGGGCCAACCAAGATGGATGGGTCATAGTGGAGAGTTCTGACAAAACATGGTCCACTGGAGAAGGGGATAGCAAATCACTTCAGTATTCTTGCCTTGAGAACCCCATGAACAGTATGAAAAAGCAAAAAGGTATGACACTGAAAGATGAATTCCTCAGGTAGACAGATGTCCAATATGCCACTGGAGATTAGTGGAGAAATAACTCCAGAAAGAATGAAGAGACAGAGCCAAAGTAAAAACAATACTCAGTTGTGGATGTGACTGGCGATGGAAGTAAAGTCTGATGCTGTAAAGAATAATATTGCATAGGAATCTGGAATGTTAGGTCCATAAATCGAAGCAAATTGGAACTCGTCAAACAGGAGATGTCAACATTTTACGAATCAGTGAACTAAAATGAACTGGAATGGGTGAATTTAACTCAGATGACCATTATATCTACTACTGTGGGCAAGAATCCCTTAGAAGAAAGGGAGGAGCCCTCATAATCAATGAAAGAGTCCAAAATTCAGTCCTTGGATGCAATCTCAAAAACAACAGGATGATCTTGTTCACTTCCAGGCAAATCACTCAATATCACAGTAATCCAAGTCTATGCCCCAACTAGTAACGCTGAAGAAGCTGAAGTTGAATGGTTCTATGAAGACCTATAAGATCTTCTAGAACTAACACCCAAAAAAGATGTCCTTTTCATTATAGGGGACTGGAATGCAAAAGTAGGAAGTCAAGAAACACCTGGACTAACAGGCAAATTTGCCCTTGGAGTACAAACTGAAGTAGGGCAAAGGCTGACAGGGTTTTGCCAAGAGAACACACTGGTCATAGCAAACACCCTCTTCCAACAACACAAGAGAAGACTCTACACATGGACATCATCAGAGGGTCAATTCTGAAATCAGATTGATTATATTCTGTGCAGCCAAAGATGGAGATGATCTATACAGTCAGCAAAAACAAGACCAGGAGCTGACTGTGGCTCAGGTGAACTCCTTATTGCCACATTCAGACGTAAAATTGAAGAAAGTGGGGAAAACCACTAGACCACTCAGGTATGGCCTAAATCAAATCCCTTACAATTATACAGTGGAAGTGGCAGACAGATTCAAGAGATTAGATCTGATAGACAAGGTGCCTGAGGAACCATGGATAGAGGTTCATGACACTGTATAAGAGGCAGTGATCAAGACCATCCCCAAGGAGAACAAATGCAATAAGGCAAAGGGTTGTCTGAGGAGGCCTTACAAGTAGCTGAGAAAAGAAGAGAAGCAAAAGGCAAAGGAGAAAAGGAAAGATATACCCATTTGAATGCAGAGTTCTAAGGAATAGCAAGGAGAGATAAGCCTTCCTCAATGATCAATACAAAGAAATAGAGGAAAACAATAGAATGGGAAAGACTAGAGATCTCTTCAAGAAAATTAGAGATACCAAGGGGACATTTCATGCAAAGATGGACACAATAAAGAACAGAAATGATATGGACCTAACAGAAGCAGAAGATATTAAGAAGAGGTGGCAAGAATACACAGAAGAACTATACAAAACAGATCTTCATGACCCAGAGAACCATGATGGTGTGATCACTCACCTAGAACCAGACATCCTGGAATGCAAAGTCAACTGGGCCTTAGGAAGCATCACTACAAACAAAGCTAGTGGAGGGGATGGAATTCCACTTGAGTTATTTCAAATCCAAAAAGATGATACTGTGAAAGTGCTGCATTCAATATGCCAACAAATCTGGAAAACTCAGCAGTGGCCACAGGACTGGAAAACGTCAGTTTTCATTCCAATCCCAAAGAAAGGCAATGCCAAAGAATGTTCAAACTACCACACAGTTGCACTCATCTCACATGCTAGCAAAGTAATGCGCAAAATTCTCCAAGCCAGGCTTCAACAGTACGTGAACCATGAACTTCCAGACGTTCAAGCTGGATTTAGAAAAGGCAGAAGAACCAGAGATCCAATTGCCAACATCCGCAGGATCATCAAAAGCAAGAGAGCTTCAGAAAAACATCTACTTCTGCTTTACTGACTACACCAAAGCCTTTGTGTGGATCACAACAAACTGTGGAAAATTCTTCAAGAGATGGGAATACCAGACCACCTGACCTGCCTCCTAAGAAATACGTATGCAGGTCAGGAAGCAACAGTTAGAACTGGACATGACCAACAGACTGGTTCCAAATCGGGAAAGGAGTATGTCAAGGTTGTATATTGTTATCCTGCTTATTTAACTTATATGCAGAATACATCATGCAAAATGCCAGGCTAGGTGAAGCACAAGCTGGAATCAAGGCTGCTGGGAGGAATATCAATAACCTCATATATGCAGATGACACCCCCTTTATGGCAGAAAAGTGAAGAAGAACTAAAAAGTCTCTTGATGAAAGCGAAAGAGGAAAGTGAAAAAGTAGGCTTAAAACTCAACATTCAGAAAACTAAGATCATGGCATCTGTCCCCTTACTTCATGGCAAATAGATGGGGAAACAGTGGAAACAGTGACAGACTTTATTTTTGGGAGCTCCAAAATCACGGCAGATGGTGACTGCAGCCATGAAATTAAAAGACGCTGCTCCTTGGATGAAAAGCTATGACCAACCTAGACAGCATATTAAAAAGCAAAGACACTACTTTGCCAACAAAGGTCCATCTAGTTAAAGCTATGGTTTTTCCAATAGTTATGTATGGATGTGAGAGTTGGATTATAAAGGAAAGCTGAGCACTGAAGAATTGATGCTTTTGAACTGTGGTGTTGGAGAAGACTCTTGAGAGTCCCTTGGACTGCAAGGAGATCCAACCAGTCCATCCTAAAGGCAATCGGTCCTGAATATGCATTGGAAGGACTGATGCTAAAGCTGAAACTCCAATACTTTGGCCACTTGATGCAAAGACCTGACTCATCGGAAAAGACCCTGATGCTGGGAAAGATTGAGGGCAGGAGGAGAAGGGGATGACAGAGGATGAGATGGTTGGATGGCACCACTCACTTGATAGACTTAAGTCTGAGCAAGCTTCAGGAGTTGGTGATGGACAGAGAAGCCTATAGTGCTACAGTGCACGGGGTTGCAAAGAGTCGGACACGACTGAGTGACTGAACTGACTGAAGAACTGAGTAGAAAGAACTCAGGTGTTTCAGTCCATTTGGTATTTGTATTTCTCAAAGAAAATTAGTAAGATACAATTCTGATTTATATGTCAATGTCTTATTATCTCTTCATTCCTGATACACTAACACACTCAAGTTTCAAAAACGGTAAAGCAGAGGAACAATGATAACATCATCAAACTATAGGTATCTAATAAAAAAAACCTTCCCAGAATCCCCAACTTTGTCCTGATATTATATTTATATATTCTACCTTTATAAGTAAACAAGTATACATTTCCAAGATTTGATTATTATCTATCAACTCCCTCATGTTCATTAAAGTGGTAATCTCAATTACAAGGTACACTGTCAAAACTATGTCCCCAACCTCGCATAATAAATATGGACCTCTAGCTTTAAGAAACCAGTATATAACTCCAATGGTGTCCAGAGAGGGTGATCCACAGGCAGCCAAGCCCAACTTTTTTAACAGAAGGTTTAATATGACACTTTTGAAAAATTACACATACTATTCTCACCAATCAAATCTATTCTATAAATAAGTCTATAAATAAATGTCCATCTTCTATATTTTATTGTATGTTCAAAAGAACCACATGTCATAGTTTATTGGGGGCTTCCCAGGTGGCACAGTGGTAAAGAATCTGCCTACCAATGCAGGAGACATAAGAGATGCAGGTTCCATCCCTGGGTTGGAAAGATCCCCTGGAGGAGGAAATGGCAACCCACTCCAATATTCTTGCCTGGAAAACTCCATGGGCAGAGAAGCAAAGAGTCCATGGTGTCACAAAGAGTAGGACACAACTGAGCACAGGCACATGTATACACACACACACGCACACATACACAGACACACACAAGCACACACCAATAGTTGATTATCTTATAAGAAAAAGAAAAATGTCACCATGTGTTAGTCTGCACTCATTCTGCAAAGATTTAACTACATACCTCTGTTAACACATCAGCCAGTTGAGGATGAACCTTAGTTTGTAGAGATGTTCTAGCCACATCTAAAAGGATTTCTCTTTTCATCTCTTTTTTAATTTTAACTTGTTCCAAAACTTCAAGTGCCTTTCTTTTTGCAATTTCAAAGCCTTCAGCTATTATTCTAGGGTGCAGGCCCTAATACAACAAAACAAAACTATAAAGTAAGTTATACAAAGTAAAAGTAACAATCCTTTCCTATTAATAGGATTGTCCAAAGAAATTAATTACCCACATCAATGCCACTAAATATAAGTGTAGGTATGTAATTTATAAAAGTACTCTTTCGGTGCTTCATATTTAAAACAATCTCAAACTTACAGAAAAATTGTTTATATTATATGACAGTACAAAAAACTACAAAAGTTATTCTTATTTTTGAAAACTATAACACATTGTTGTGTAGTACTCTTCCAAATGAGCATAAGACTCCCTGTAATGCAGAGGAAAAGAACAGGCACAGTTTGGAGAAAAATGACAGATAGGCAGCACTTTCACAAAAAGTTCAAAGTTAACACCATAGCATGGAACACACACACACTATGTGCCTCCTGATAAACTGCATTAAGACCTCAAGAGCACTTCCATGGCATTCCTGCCCAAAGTTCATAACCTGAATCTGATCATGAGGAAACAGACAGATCCAAACTGAGGGACTTTCTTCAAAAAAAAAAAAAACAGCCTATAATCTAAAAGTAGCTATGTCAGCAATGTCATGAAACACAACAGATGGCTTAGGAACTATTCCAGCTTAAAGAAGACTAAAGCTATATGACAACTGAATATGAAGCATGAGCCTAAATTTTCTTCTGCTATAAAGGACAGTATTGGGATAAGTGATGAAATTTGAACAAAACCTGCAGATCAGATAACAGTACTGTATCAGTGTGTTTATATTAATGTCCTGTTTTGATCACTATACTGTGGTTATATATGAGAATTCCATGGTTTTAAGAAAGATACACTGAAATATTTAGATCACCATGTCTGGAACTTATTCTTATACCATTAGAAAAAATATGTATATTACTATATAAATATATGTTGTATATATATAACATATATGTATATGAACAAGAGAGAAATGTTACCCTTTGAAGTATTCTTGCAAATTTTCTATAGGTCTGACATTATAATAAAAATTTTTTTGAAAAAACACTATTGCTTATTGTGGAAAGTAATACATAAACTTATTGAAGGCTGGAACAGTTCTAATTTATTCCCATCCTCCATTCATTTACATCAGTCCTACAGTAACTTCAAAAGCTGACACTTATTGAGCATTTGTACCAGGCACTGTTCTAAGGACTTTACATGTATTATTTCAGTCCCCTCAACACTATGAACTGGGTGCTGATATTATTCCTGTTTCACAGATGAGGAAATTTAGGCTTAAAGGCTTAGATCACCAGCCTAGTAAGAGCCAGAGTCAGGATTTAAACCCACAAGACCTGATGCCAGAGCCTGTGTTACTAATCATTTTCAAAGCATTTCTTCAGCCTAGGACCTCACAACTTCTCACCTGGACTACTAGGAAAAACATCAGTCTTGACTCTCTTAAACTGTCCCCTAAATATCTGAAATGCCCATCTGGCCATTAATTAACTCATTAACATGTTAATATGAATATTCTTCTTGGTTAATATTAAGTGCCTATTCACTACTGTCTGCATCACTTCAAACTCCACCAACGCCAAACTGCTTGCAGCTGTGGACACACACCAGTTGGTTCTCTTTTCTGTGCCCCTGCTCATGCTGTCCCTTCTGCCTGGATGTCATTCTCCTCACCTGTCACTCTTTCATCAGGCTCACTCCTTCTTATCCTAAAGATTCAGCCCAGGCCTATTTCCTGCAGAGAGTTCTTCCTGATTACCTTTAGATTAAGTCAATTTCCCAAAAACTGTCATTGGTTTAGGATGGACATAAGACCAATGTTGGCCCAATCATATGAAGGAAGGACTTTTGGTTCATACTGACTGAACTGTTTTCTCTTGTCCTCTCCTGCTGAGGATCAGTAAGGGAAGCAGGGGGCCTGACCTCTTCTGATAGCCTCTCACTCAGGATGGAAGTAAGCCCAGGATGGAACAGCATCGTAAGTGCAAGAGCTGAGACAGAAGGGACCTGGGCAATTGATGACTTGGCAAATTTTTAGTCAATGAACCCTAGAAGCTTGCTTTATTGCTCTATTTTTTGCTATGGGAGAAAATTTTTTACTGTTTAAGTGACTTTTAGTCAAGTTTCTACTGCTTACAGCCAAAAGCATCCTAAGTTGTATGCACTGAATTAATAGACAATTCCCAATACTAAATGAAACACAAAGAAGTGATCCTTTGAGCACTTTGACCAGATTACGCTTTGCTAAAATGGTCCTATAAAGAGCAGAAATTCAACTACTTAACTAGAAAAGACAGGTAAATAATATTAAAAAAAAAAAAAGACAAGTTGAACAAAGGCACGGAGGTAGAAATGTATGTAATTATTTCACAGGCCAGTGAACGAAGGCATCTGGCTACAGTAGACTATTTACAAAGGGAACTAAAATTAGAAAGTAGGTAAATTCACAATGTGGATAAGCTTCAATAATTTTCCTCTAGTTATTTTTTTAAAAGGTCCATAATTTGGTTTCAGCCTTATCAGTGATATTTTCTTTCTTAGGCCATTAGTCATGGGTACATGGCTAATTTTTTAACTTTTATGTATCTCAAATACTTTATTTTTTAGGGTTAAGGTTAGGTATATCATTTCAATAAAAAGGCATTATTTTGGCAAAAAGGCTCATTGTTATTTCTATTCATAACTGTCCAAAAGTATCTTGATAAAAATTAATTATTGCAGTCTAAAATTAAACCATTTTACTAACAAAAAATAAATAACGTTCTATTCAAAAATAAAATACCACATGAATGTGCATTCTATGAAATTCTAATACCTCAGAAATATAAAGATCAGCTTGTTTTAGTAACTCTCCAATGATTAGAACATTTGAAGTAGTACCATCTCCTGTAATGTCATCCTGGGCTGTTGCTACTTTTGCTATCAAGGAAGCTGTTGGGTGTTGAATTTGCTGAAAAAAGTAAGCAGATTACAAAAGAGAAAGAATGAGAGAAAGAAAGAGTCCACCACAAGCAAGCTAACATAAGGGTCAAAAGTAAAATTAAGAAGTTAAATAAGTTCATTCTATTAGTTCACAAGTTCTGTATTGTCATACATAATAAATGTCAAAACCAAGCTAAAAACCAAGAACTAATGAGGTTTGAACATTTTATAAAAGCATCTTTGCTTCAGAATGCAATGACATTTCCAAAATAAGATTAAATCCTTCAATCTTGAAGATGAATATATTTACTAAAATTGCAAGGAATTTTTTTCCCCATGATTACAAAGAACATACTGCAGTGCCTTTTAAAAATGTAACTAATTTGGAAGTATCCCTAAGCTATTATGTGTAAGATTTGAAAACAGTCAAAAGACTTTTTCCCCCCTAAGGTTTAATCCAACAAACATATCTCATGACAGCAGTATTTAGCTGATGGCCTTTGTTTAAAGACATACAAATTGTACTATGTCCTCAGTTATGACTTATCAAGGTTTATTAAGTCAGCAACATCAGCTCACCATCTCATGGAGCAGCACATTGCCATCTTTGGTGAGTTTGACATCTCCTGCACCAGAAACAAGCCTGTTCAGAAAACAGTGGTTATTAACCTCATATGGCAAGAGCCAAACAAGACACTTCCAGTACTTGCCACTCCACTATCTTTAATATAAGTAACTGGGTGTGGAAAACTTCCATTATATCATGGGGGATACCACAGTAATTACCACCATTTGCAACCCACAATATCACTTCTCCCCAGATGGACTGCAACGGTGATTTCATTTCCAAAGGAGGATTTACAAGTCTAAGGTTAGAAGCAGTTGATGAGTTATGAACAGTGGTTTGGTACTTGGGAAAGTACTTAGAACTACAAACCACATATTTGTGAATTTTCTGCAGGTTTCTTATTTTTGTGAAATGTTACATTCATTCACTGAACTATTTTTTCCTTTTTCTTTCATGTTTATAAGATCAAGTTCCGTCAACCCTACAATCTAAAGGTCTCTTGAATCTACCCTCTCCTGTCATTTCCACTGTCATCATCATCTCTAATCTGGACTACTTAGCATCCTGCTATTTCTGAATTGGAATCTACCCTCCACACTGCATTTATCTTTCTAAAAGACAATGTGATTCAGTAAGTTACCTGAAAAAAAAAAAATTCCTTCCACAATTTTCATGTTCTCCATCACCTTCAAGGTAAAATCCAAGCTATTTTACAATGACATAGTTTACCTTTCCCAATTTGGGGAATGTCTATTCCTTTCTACTTCTTCTACCAAGTGAGATCTTGTGGGAAAATCGTGTGGTTCCCTTAATAAATCATGTTTGATTTCGTTTCTGTTGGATTTATACCATTGGGCTTTCTTGGTCCTGAAGTTATTCTACCTAGACGGCCTTTACTCCCTTCTCTAACTGGTGAACTCTAATCCTCTTTCAAGATTGAGGAAAAATTCTATTATTTGAGAAGCTTTCCTTTCTCCCTTCTGTCATCAGTTATAATCCCTTTCCTCAGTACAATATATGCTATATATATATATATATATATATATATATATATATATATATATATATATAAAACCATTAGCACATTCATCTCTACCAGAACTCCTTAAGAACAGAAACTGTAGCTTGGTCATCTCTATATTCCCAGCATCCCAACTAGAAATAATCAGTGCCCTCTTTTACTGTTAATATTAATTACTCTGCTCATTCTTCTGAGACTGTATCTCTCCTCTTACACTTCATCATTGCCCTCACTAGTCTCTTCCCCTCACTCTTTTTTTCCTGGTCACACCACGTGGCGTGACGGATCTTTTAGTTCCCCCACCAGGGATCTAACCGCTCCCCCTGCAGTGGAAGCCGGGAGTCTTAACCAGCAGACAGCCAGGGAAGTCTTTTTCCCATCCCCACTCTCTTCTAAAGCAAATAATGGTCCTAAATAAATACATGCTAAAGGATGAACAGAAATGATGAACCGTATGCACAGAGCTTTCAACTTGCCTAAGGACCTAAAATCTAAAGGAGAACTTGGATTTGAACCCAAGCCTGCCAAGCTCCAGAGCCCGAGCCCTCTCCACTACAGCACACTGCCAAACAAAACCCAAACTCTTTAAAGGCAAGAGAGCTAGAGAGCTTATGTTTCATTCCAGACACAGAATGAACTTTTAACTGCATATGAACCTAAACAAGAAGTTGGGGGTGGGGGCGGGGGGTGGTCGCCGCTTCACTCGTGAGCCCTTTCTTCGGGGAGCATTTCTCCTCCTCAACCAGGCAGGAGATGAACTCAGGGCAGGAATGAAAACGAGGGAAAGCAGGCCCACAAATGCGTCCACATCGCTCCAAACTGCGGAACCTCTGCCTCACAGGGCGCCCCGACGCCCAACAAACCCCGATGCCCTAACCGCCGCTCCAACGGCCGTCTCACATTTTCATGGTGCCCTTGGGACCCAAGTTGGTCCGCAACACATCCTGCAGCCCTCGGGCGGCGCATATATTGACGGCCAAGGCCGCCTGGGCTCGTGCCACCTCAGCCTTGGAGTTTATGGCCTTTATCGCAGCCATGAACAGAATATCGGTGAAGCGACCCTACAGGCAAAAATCGCCTGTTACTGAAGGGATATACGTTACTAAAGGAAATCTGGGCGCCACCGCTCACGTCCCGGAGCCTCAGCCAATCCGCGTCTGGACCGGAAGTCACGTCATCAGGTGTCGCCGGGACGGAAGCAAGGATCGCCTCCGGTCGGATCGCAAAGATGGCGTCGTCCGCCTCAGCTCGGCCTGCCGCGGGGAAGCGAGTGGTGAATCAGGACGAACTGAGGCGGTTGATGAAGGAGAAACAGCGTCTGAGCACCAACCGGAAACGGATAGAATCTCCATTCGCGAAGTACAACCGCTTGGGGCAGCTGAGTTGTGCCCTGTGTAACACTCCGGTTAAGAGCGAGCTCCTGTGGCAGACTCACGTCCTGGGAAAGCAGCACCGAGAGAAAGTGGCCGAGCTGAAAGGCGCGAAGGAAGCAGCCCAGGGCCCGTCCGCCACCGCAGTGCCTCAGTCCACCAAGAGGAAGGCGCCGGACTCTGAGAGCCAAGATGCCAAAAGAGCGAAGGCCTCCCTGGTTCCTCAGGTACAGCCCTCCACGTCCGCTTTGCCCACCAACTTTGACAAAGCCGGGAAGGAGTCCACTAGGGCGACCGTCGGTAAGGCTTCGGGACTCGGTTTACTCCCTGATTATGATGACGAGGAGGACGAGGAAGAGGAGGAGGGAGGAGGAAGAGGAGAAGGGAAGAAGGGGGATGCCTGTAAGCAGCCGTCCAATTCACAGAGCAAGGAACACTCACTCTCTTCCTCGCGGGAGGCAACTGGTAGTAGGCTGCCAAGCAATTTCTCGGATACAAATCCTCCCAAGGCCCCTTTAATCCCTCATTCCGGGTCAATTGAGAAAGCAGAAATACATGAAAAAGTAGTGGAAAGGAGAGAAAACACTGCGGAAGCATTACCGGAAGGGTTTTTTGACGACCCTGAGATAGATGCGAGGGTACGAAAGGTTGATGCCCCAAAGGACCAGATGGACAAAGAATGGGACGAATTTCAAAAAGCTATGAGACAGGTCAACACTATTTCCGAAGCCATAGTTGCCGAAGAGGATGAGGAGGGACGGTTGGACCGACAGATTGGGGAGATCGATGAGCAGATTGAGTGTTACCGTCGAGTGGAGAAGCTGCGGAATCGCCAGGATGAAATAAAAAATAAGCTTAAAGAGGTTCTGACCATAAAAGAACTGCAGAAAAAGGAAGAGGAGAATGTTGACAGCGATGACGAGGGGGAACTACAGGATTTATTGTCTCAGGATTGGAGAGTGAAGGGAGCTTTGTTATAGGGTTTCAGAGACCCACGATTTTGTACTGTTGTGTAGAAAGTGCTGTCTCAGTACAGTACCCTTTACTCCATGCTTAGAGACTTGGTAACCTAACTGGATTGTTGAGATACAATGAGCCTGCGAAGAGACCACTTTGGAAAATTGGTGTAAAATATTTTTGAGGTAGAGGTGTTTTTGAAGTATTACATACTTAAATGCCAGTTTTTTCACACACTTATATAGCTAAAGTTTGGGTTGTAAAAACTGTAAATGTTGTACATACTAAATATATATTTACTTAAGAATTCTGGTTTGAAATTTATAAATTAATAGAAGTCAGACTAACAGACAAGCATTTAAATGAAAACCAAGTGTGGCGTTTGCGGTATATATGACTTGTTCTTTTCCAACTCCCTAAATCAAATTCAAGGTTATTTTGTTGTTTTTAAGAACACTGCTCATGAATAACAAGTTATTCAGAACTAATTAGTTCTCTGTTTTATAAAACCATGTTCCAAGAGAACATAGTGAAAAATACATGCCAAGCATGATCAACTACCTTAATCCAGAGTTTCTGTATTAAACCAGTAATTCTTGGTTGTAGGTGCACATGAAAATTTCATGCAAAGTTTTTTAAAAAGTGTACGTGAATCATGTGTGAAGCTTTTTTTAAAATTCATGTGCCCCTACCATTGAAGAGATTCAGTAAAGCTAGAGTGGGGCTCAGACACCTGTATTAGTTTTGATAGCTTCCCAGCTTCTGTGAGAATTCCCAAATGGTCCAGTGGTCAGGGGTCTGCACTTCCACTGCAACCGGCGCTGGTTCAATCTCTGGTACCCTAATCAGGAAACTAAGATCCGGGAAAGCTGTGAGGCTTGGCCAAAAAAAAAGCAAGCTTCCCATTATTCTAATAAGGCTAAAATTCGGGCACCACTGTGCTAAATCCAGAACACATTTACATTTTCCCAGCCTTTTATTTCTTTAAATGACAAATCCCACAAGTTTACTGTCGCATAACAGAAATACTATGTTTTATGTATATTCCACCTAATCTTAGATTTTATTGTTAAATATTGTGGTAAATTAGGGTTCAGAGTTAACAGGTTCTATCAGTTGTAAGAAGGAGGTAATAGCTAAGACTTTCTTTCAGTATAAGCCAGGCAGAGTTCTAAGTGATTTACATAAGCTCAGTCTGATTTCCCTGAAGCCCAGGTTTTAGGTCCAGGGTTAAGGTATGAAAAAGCCTTGAATGTTGAACAAAAGAATTCTTCCTACAGACACTGGGCAAAAAGAAAGTTTTCAAGCCAAGAGTTACATCTGCAGAAAATACGGAAGATTATTTTAGTTGCAGTATATAGAATGGAATGAACATGGGTAGGGGGCAGGAAGCTGGGAAACTACTTGGAAACTAGACTTTAAAAGCAAAGCAACTAAGACTAACTAGGTATGTACTGAAAAAAAGGTAATAGAATTAAAGAATTTCATAGGAAGAGCTAACATCTTAGTGACTAGAAGTGAAGAACAATAGAAATACAGATGGAATTCAGGGGTTTGGAGTTTTTCTAGTATGGGTGCCTGTAAGAAGTTATCTAAATGCTTCCAGAGCATTTTAATTGTCCTATGCCTTTGGCAAAAAGGCTTTGCTTTCCTGATGTGTCCCGCTGATCTGACAGTAACTTCAGTTTGATAATGTAAAGGGTATGTCTGCATCAAATATATGAACCCAGACTTAGAATTTTTTTATCATTTATCATATTATTTCAGGATGTGAGACAGTACAAGGTGGGGCTTGAAGGGTGGGCTCACTTCTACACGGGCCTAAGAGAGTGGGCTAATGATCTAGAGGGGCGCTGTATATTAAAACTAATTCAAGGGACTTCCCTGGTGGTCCAGGGGTTAAGACTTGGCCTTCCAATACAGGGGTGCATGTTTGATCCCTGCTCAGGGAGCTAAGACCCCACATGCCTTGCAGACAATAAACCAAAACATAAGCAATCTTGTAACAAATTCAATAAAGACTTTTTAAATGGTCCACATCAAAAGAAATCTTTTAAAAAAACGTATTCTTAATTAAAAATCAGTGGCTCAGCAGTAAAGAATCTGCATGCAGTGCAGGATATGTGGGATCGATCCCTGGGTCAGGTAAATCTGGAGAAGGAAATGGCAACTCACTCCAGTATTCTTGCCTGGAGAATTCCACAGACTGAGGAGCCTGGCGGGCTGTAGTACTGGGGTCTCAAAGTCATATACAGCAGCGTCTGAGCATACACATATATAAAATGCAAGCCACATACATATATTAAATTTTCTAGTACCTACATGAAACAGTAAAAAGAATGTGAAATTAGTTTTCACATGGGGCATGGGCTGGATCCCTGGTCAGGGAACTAAGATCCCACATGTTGCACCAAACAGCCAGAAAAATAAAGGTATCCAGATGGAAAGTAGAACATCCTCAGGAGGTAGTGAGCAGCTTAATTTAACTGGAACAGTGTTCATTCCTGACAACAGGAATTGCAAAGGGAGGGGCAATTGCAAAGGTAGGTTACAAACCAAGGAGGGCCTTGAGTGCTGTTCTCTAAGGAGCTGGCACTTTCACTAAGTCAACAGTTGAGTAGCCTTAAGGTTATTGAGTCCTTTACTGTAACAGTTGAAGAAGAGCTTAAGGAGTGCCAAGCATGTAAACCCCCCACTGGGTTTTTAGGAGGACCCAAAAGCTCTCAAAACTCAGAGCATGAGTAATGGGTCCTTGATCAAAAGCCAGTGAATTCTTGTTAAATCTGAGATTGATGTAGACAGCAACAGGAGTTGTTGAATCCTTCTTGATCCTCCATGCCTTGGAGAGCTTCTTTATACCTCTTAGAGCTATATGAAACAGGTTTTGCATTAGACTGCAAATACCAACCATGTTCCCAAATTCTAAGAATTGTTCCCAAAGATGTCTTGTCATGTTGTCTTTTTAGAAACTTCCCCCTAAAGACTTCCCTGGTGGCTCAGATGGTAAAGTGTCTACCTACAATGCGGGAGACCTGGGTTCGATCCCTGGGTCAGGAAGATCCCCTGGAAAAGGAAATGGCAACCCACTCCAGTACTCTTGCCTGGAGAATCCCATGGATGGAGGAGCCTGGTGGGCTACAGTCCATGGGGTCGCCAAGAGTTGGACACGACAGCGACTTCACTTTCACTTTTCCCCTAATGCAGCCAGGGCTTCCCAGTTGGTGCAGTGGTAAAGAATCCACCTGTCAATGCAAGAGATACAAGAGACATTTCAGTCCCTAGGTCAGGAAGATTCCCTGGAGGAGGATATGGCAACGCACTCCAGTATTCCTGCCTGGAAAATCCTATAGAGAGAGGAGCCTGGCAGGCTACAGTCCATGGGGTCACAAAAGAGATGGACACAACTGAGCATGCACACGGGCACACACACTAATGCATCCAACATTTACAGACACACCTCAAAGACGTTGCAAGTTCCATTCCACACCACCGTGATAAACAATAAAGCAAGTCACACAAATTTTTTGATTTCCCAATACATAAAGTTACTGTAGTCTATCAAGTGTGTAATAACATTATGTCTTGAAAAAAAGTATTGATACATATCTTAATTTAAAAATTCTTGTAGAATATGCTAACCATCATCTGAGCCTTCAGTGACCACAGTAGTAACCTCAAAGATCACTGATTATAGATGACCATAACAATGGTCATGTATGGATGTGAGAGTTGGACTATAAAGGAAAGCTGAGCACCAAAGAATTGATGCTTTTGAACTGTGGTGTTGGAGAAGACTCTTGAGAGTCCCTTGGAATGCAAGGAGATCCAACTAGTCCATCCTAAAGGAGATCGGTCCGGGTGTTCCTTGGAAGGACTGATGTTGAAGCTGAAACTCCAATACTTTGGCCACCTGATGCAAAGAGCTGACTCATTTGAAAAGACCCTGATGCTGGGAGGTAGTGAAGGCGGGAGGAGAAGGGGATGACAGAGGATCAGATGGTCGGATGGCATCACCAACTCAATGGACATGGGTTTGGGTGAACTCCAGAGTTGGTGATGGACAGGGAGGCCTGGTGTGCTGCAGTTCATGGTGTCGCAAAGAGTCGGACACGATTGAACTGAACAAATACAATGTGGGAAAAGTTTGAAATATTGTGGGAATTATCAAAATGTGACACGGACACAAAATGAGCAAATGCTGTTGGAAAAATGACACCAATAGACTAGTTCAATGCAAAGTTGCCACAAACCTTCAATTTGTGAAAACAAAAGCAGTACTACAAAGTGCAATAAAATGAGGCATGCCTGTGTTAGAATGATTGTAAGTACTGCTCTGTACACCTCTCACCCTTTTCACTTATCAACTGAATGTATTCCCCCTAACTTGGAGGGAAAGAAAAAATTGCCAATCTCCAAACTAGGCTTCAAATGTTTATTTGTCCAGTGCCTTACGATTTATAAAATACTTTCACATATATCTCATTTAATGATAGGTAATGACTACTTTTTACACACCAGGGAACAAAATTAGATGCTATGGAGTGAAAACTGTGCGGAAAAGTATAATTTAGGCCTAAAACTTTTAATGTAGCACTCAGTAGATTAGTATGGAGTAATGGAAGGAACACAGGACCTGTCAAGAGAAAACAAAAGACAAATTCAAGTTCCCACTCTACTTTTTCTTTTATTGAAGTATAGTGGATCTACAATGTTGTGTTAATTTCTATTGTACAGCAAAGTGATTCAGTTATATATATTTATTCTCATATTCTGTTCCATTATGATCTACCACAGGATGCTGAACAGAGTTAGCCCCACCCTCTACTTTTTAACATCTGGTGATCTTGGGTAAGTGGCCTCTCTGAAACTTAGTTTGCTGTACTAGGAAATGATCATGATACCTGGCAGAGTGTAGTGAAAGTCTAATGACGCATGCATGTTACAGGGGTTTATAAACTGAAATTTATAAATAAAGCAATGAAAGTATTTCAACTAGTAGCATCTGGTCTAACCCTGCCCCATGCTACTACTAATTTGCTAACTTGAGTTATGCTAATTTAAGTTATGCTAACTTGATCTTAGGCTAATAGTTTAATGCCCCTAATTCCCTCTTTTGGGCTTTCCAGGTGGCTCAGTAGTAAAGAAGCCGCCTGCCAATGCAGAAAGTGCAGGTTCAATCTCTGGGTTGGGAAGATGCCCTGGAGAAGGAAATGGCAACCCACTCCAGTATTCTTGCCTGGAGAATCCCATGGACATACATGGATATAATTGTGTACACATGGGGACTTTCTATAGAAAAGGTGTACAGGTTCATTACATATTCTAATGTATTATCTATAGATTATAAGATAAAGTCAAGCATGTACCTGCTGATACTTTTTAAGTTGACCTGTCTTTATACTTAGAAATGTCTCTTAAAAGTAGGCTTCCCTGGTGGCTCAGATGGTAAAGAATTTGCCTGCAGTACAGGAGACCTCTGATCCCTGGGTCGGGAAGATCCCCTGCAGAAGAAAATGGCAAACCACTCCAGTATTCTTGCCTGGAGAATTCCATGGACAGAGAAACCTGGCAGGCTATAGTCCATGAGGATGCAAAGAGTCGGACACAACTGAGCGACTATCACTCACTTGCTCCAAAGTCATCCAGTTGACAATCTAGAGACAGAGATGGCTAAGGTATTGTTACCAGATTTGTCCAGGAAAGTCCCAGGTGTCTTGGTATAATTATGATTAGTATGTTCTTTTACTCTCAACACTGTCCCTTTTGGAGATATATATATAGATATAGATAGATAGATAGATAGATAGATATTCATCTATGTAAAAGTTTGACAGGAGGAAAAGCCACTTTCTAATGAATGGAAGGTCTTAATGGAAATAGTATGCTTCTTGACAATGATGCGCCAACTTGGCGGAACATTTTGTAGAGGGGTTTGAGAAAATACATATGTGGGTAGGAATGGTGGCCAGATAGATGACCTTAGATTGCTTTTTCAATGTTGAGATTCTAGTAGCCCACATGATACCAGGAATTTAGATACTTTAAATTTGAACAGGAAAACAAAATTCCTCTAACTCTGCATTTTATTTCCTATCTACATTTCCTCCCTCAGTGACCTCATTCATTCCCACGGGTTTGTTTCGGTTTGGTTTTCTAAAGCATTTATTTCTTTTTGGCTGCGCCGGGTCTTCTTTGCTGTGCTGGGACTACTCACTGTTGTGGTGGGCGGGCTTGTCACCGGGGTGGCTTCTCTTGCTGGGGAACACAGGCTCTGGGGCACAATGGCTTCAGCAGCTGTGGTGCACATGGGCTCAGTTGCTCCGCAGCGTGTAGAATCTTCCCGGACCAGGGATCGAACCCGTGTCCCCTACAATGGCAGGTGGATTCTTATCCACTGTACCACCAGGGAAGTCCCTCGTGTGTTTAAATAGCATCCATATCGCAGCAACATGTATGGACCTAGAGACCACCATACTAAGTAAAGTAAGTCAGAGAAAGATAAATACGTGATGTTGCTTATAGGTGGAATCTTTAAAAAAAAAAAGATACAAATGAACTTATTCGTGAAACAGAAACAGAGTGCCAGATATAGAAAACAAACTTACGGTTGCCAGGGGGGAAAGAGAGAAAGAGGGATAAACTGGGAGACTGGGAGTGACGCATACAGGCTACTAAATATAAAATAGATAGTAAGGAGCTACTGTATAGCACAGGGGACTCTATTCAACACTCTAACGACCTTATGGGAACAGAATCTTAAAAAGAGTGGATATATGTCCATGTATAACTGATTCACTTTGCTGTACAGCAGAAACTAGCACAACATTATAAATCAACTACACTTCAAATTAAAAAAAAAAATAGTATCACCCATATACTGATGACTCCCAATTTATATCCCCAGGCTTGACTTTTCTCCTGGGATGCATCCTTCATTACCTTTGCTTTTCCAAAGCTAAGGCGTTAGTTAAGTCCTGGCAACTCTACCTCTAAAATATGCCCAGAATCTGTCTACTTCTTTCTGTCTCCACTGGTCCTAACCACCACCAACAGCCTTTGCATTAATTGTTGGCTGTCCCCCTCCCAACCACAATCTGTTATCTACAAAGTAGAGTGAAATAGATCAAGTCGCTCTGTCACTTAAAACCCTTCATTATATGTTTCCATCACACTTTGGGGGGAAAAAAGAATCCAGGCCCTTCCCAGCCTACAAGATGCTCTGTAGTTCAGTTCAGTCGCTCAGTCGTGTCCAGCTCTTTTTGACCCCATGGACTGCAGCACACCAGGCCTCCCCGTCCAACACCAACTCCCAGAGCTTGCTCAAACTTGTGTCCATTGAGTCAGTGATGCCAACCAACCATCTCATCCTCTGTCGTCCCCTTCTCCTCCCGCCTTTAACTTTTCCCAGCATCAGGATCTTTTCCAGTGAGTCAGTTCTTCCCATCAGGTGGTCAAAGTTATTGGAGTTTCAGCTTCAGCATCAGTCCTTCCAATGAATATTCAGGACTGATTTCCTTTAGGATGGATTGGCTGGATTTCCTTGCTGTCCAAGGGGCTCTCAAGAGTCTTCTCCAACTCCACAGTTCAAAAGCATCAATTATTTGGTACTCAGCTTTCTTTATAGTCCAATTAGTAGCTCTGAAGTTCCTTATTCAAATATTTACTATTTGACCTACTTCTGACCTTGAGCCTCATTAAAGGAGGTTGGGAGCAGACAAGTGAGCATATAACTGCTCTGTGTTGAAATCAAATGTTGTTTAAGAATGGAGGCCTGGCATGGCCAAGTTTAGTTTAGTTTTGTTTTGTTTTTTCCAAGAGAAATTGCAAGTCAGGATCATTTTTGTTTTTAGTGAAATCTCAAAAACAGCATGTGAGCTAAATATGATCCAGGGGACCCCCACTTTGTGAACTACTTTCTAACTTCATGTGCTTCACGCTCCCCTTTTATTCTCTGTGTCCCAGGTCTCAGCAGCTAACCTTCTCTTCCTCAAACATGCCATTTCAGGACCTGCGCCTGGCCCTCTGCTCAGGACCTATCTCAAATAGTATGACAGTCCTCTCATCATTCAGTTCTCAGTCTTAATGTCCCTTTCTCAAATGATGTAAACAGCCATCCCACCCCCTACTTCCTGTCATTTTATCACATTTTCCCTATGAATTCAGTAAACTTGCGTGCTCAGTCGCTCCAGTCATGTCTGACTCTTTGTGACCCTATGGACTGTAGCCTGCCAGGCTCCTCTCTCCCTGGGATTCTCCAGGCAAGAATACTGGAGTGGGTTGCTACCACTATCTTAAATTAGCTTGTTTATTGATACATAAATTTCATATCTCCTCACCAGAATGTAAACTCCACAAGGGCAGGGAGCTCATCTGTCTTATTCACAACCTGAAATAATGCCAGGCACATAATAAGGCTCAGTAAATATCTGTGGAGTGAATAATACCCATAAGGCAGGAAGTGGCTTGGAAAAGTGGTCAAAAGATCAAACTGACTCACGGACATCGGAACCCAAACAGAAGTCAGTTCAGTACTTAAACAAAGGGATGAGAAATCTGCTCTGGGACTTCCCTGATAGTCTAGTGGCTAAGACTCCACGCTCCCAGTGCAGGGCACCAGGGTTTGATCCTTGGTCAGGGAACTAGATCCCACATGCTGCAACTGAGAGTCTGTAAATAAAGATCACATGTGCCGCAACTAAGACCCGGCACAGCCAAATAAATACTTGAAAAAAACAAGAAAGAAATCTGCCTCACAGGGAATCCCCTGGTTAGGACTCCGCACCCTCATCACCGAGGGCCAGGGTTCAATCCCTGGTCAGGGAACTAAGATCCCACAAGTCACCTGGCATGGTAAAAAAAAAAAAAAAAAAAAAAAAATCCCAATCTGTCCTGCGTCTCCTTTCTCAGACATATGAAAGCCCTCATCTATACTGAGAGCAGCATCACAAGGAATGTATACACCATAGCCCCGCTAGTACAATGTGCCATCTCTGCATTTAGCAACTAAAACAAATTCTTCCTGGCACCAAACAAGCTAAAAGGGAAGAAGGTCAGCGGGAGCGGGTGGGCAGCCCTGATGGCCTGGAGGCCTCTCAAGCAGAGAGAAGGAGGAATAAAGTGACTCTGTAGCAGAGTTAAGACCATTGTCTCCCAGCTCCCCTCAGCCCCTTCCCTGCTACCATCTCGTGTGGCTCACCCCTGTCACTTGGCAGTCAAAGCTATTTCCCAGTGAGTCTTTGCACCAAGCCATCATCCTGCATTGAAAGCACTCCCAGCCTCAGAGGAGGAACAGAGTTCCATCTGGCTGCACCTCCAGTTTGCCACAGCCTTTGGTGGGCTTCAAGCACCCTGGGGAGCCAGTGGTCACCTTCAGGGGAGTTCAGCGGACCATGATGTTTGGGTAGTTGATGGTGGTGGTTGTTGCTTTTTGTGTGTGTGAGTACTGCTTGTTTGTTGTTCTGCCAAATGTGGTGATACAAGAGTATCAAACCAGGTTGTCAAGTTATTATTAATAATAGTTACCATTCACTAGATTCCTACCATGTGTTTGGCATTGGGCTTAACATACACCATCTCTAACCATCCCAACAACCTTGTAAGGTATGCAGTATCTTCATCTTACAGATGGAAAACTGATGCTCAGAAGTAAAGGAATTCAGCCCTGCATCATTTCCCTGATGCCTCAGCGGTAAAAAAAAAAAAAAAAACCCGCCTGCCAATGCCTGCCACTGCAGGAGAGAACAGGTTCGATCCCTGATTCAGGAAGATCCCCTGAAGTAGGAAATAGCAACCCACTCCAGTATTCTTGCCTGGAAAATTCTATGGACAGAGGAACCTGGCAGGCTACAGTCCATGGGGTCACTAAAGAGTCAGACACAACTTAGTGACTAAACAACAACAACAAATTATTAAATATTACCTTGTATTTGCATCATGAGAGGTTTATTTACTTAGCAACCTTAGGACCGTGCTAAGTCACTTCAGCCGTGTCCAACTCTTTGCGACCCCATGGACTCGCCATGGACCTTCAGGCTCCTTTGTCCATGGGATTCTCCAGGCAAGAACACAGGAGTGGGTGGCCATTCCTTCCTCGAGGGGATCGTCCCAGTCCAGGGACTGAACCCACGTCTCTTGTTTCTGCATTGGCAGCTTACCACTAGCACTGCCTGGGAAGCCCAGTTTTCTTCCAGTCTCAACATCCCCTGGAGAAAACTATTTTCACCTCCATTTTAAATGTCTAATTGTTTGTCTAAGGTAACTCAGCAAGTTAATTGCCAAAGTAAGTGTAGGTGTAACTTGAGTCCCAGTCCCGTGTTCTCTATTTAATAATAAAATGTGGGAAATGGGAGGGGATACCTGCAAATAGCAAGTTAAGATTTGGAAAGTTTACAGTCAAGGTTAAGGAAACTTGGTGCTGTTCAGAAACCTTGGTTGGGCTGGGAAGCCAAATTTTTTTTTTCTTTTTTTCTTGCTTTGCAGGCTCTTTCCTGCAGAGCACAGGCTTAGTTGCCCTGCAGCATGTGGGATCTTGGTTGCCTGACCAGGGATTGAACCCAGTGGAAGGTGGATTTTTAACCACTGGACCACCAGGGAAGTCCTGGGAAGTCAAATATTTTGAAGTTTGTTATCACATTCTCTCCACATCACCCTGCCTTACCCACCTCCCCTTTCACCAGCAATAAATTGTACTGCTAGTGGTCTCCGATCAGAGCAAGAAGGATGACTTCAGTTCCCAGACATTCCAACTGGGAAACAACAGATATACCAGGCCCGAGGTCCACTATTTTTAAATCGGGTGACCTTGATTAAGTTACTTCACCCTTACTTTCCTCAACTACAAAACACAGAGAATAACAGTTTCTATCTTCTGGGATTATGGAGAAGATTAATTGAGCTAAAAGCATGTAAATGTTTTTAGTACCTACACGCAAATAATGTTAGTTGAGTAAATAATCGAAGGCATGGCCCTTGGACTTCCCTTGTGGTCCAGTGGTTAAGAATCTGCCTGCCAAAGCTGGGTAAACGGATTTGATCCCTGGTTCGAGAAGACTCCAAATGCCACGGAGCAACTAAGCCCAAGCAAAGCAACTTCTGAAGCCCACGCCTCGAGCCCGAGCTCCACAACAAGAGAAGCCACCACGATGAGAAGCCCGAGCACCACAAGGACAGAGCAGCCCCCGCGTGCCACAGCTAGAGACAGTCCCACCACAGCAACCAAGGCCCACCACAGCCAAAAATAAATAAAGTGGTAAATGGAATTTTTAAAGTGAATAAATTTAAAACATGGCCCTTACCATCAAGAAAACTGCAACCTGGCTGTATTGTAAACAGTGTAAGAAATCCAGCAGTTACATGTGGAATCTAGAAAAAATGGTACAAATGAACTCATTTACAAAACAGAAATAGAGTCACAGATTAAAAAATAAACTTACAGGTATCGGGGGGAAGCAGGAGGAGAGATAAATTGGGACATCGGTATTGACATATACATCCTACTATATATGAAATAGATAACCAATAATGACCTACTATAGCACAGGAAACTCTTCTCAGTACTCTGCAATGACCTATACAAGAAAAGAATCCAAAAAAAAATTAAATACATGTATGTATAACTGATTCACTGTTGTACAGTAGACAGTAGCACATTATAAATCAATTATACTTAAATTTTTTTAAAAAAGAGAAAGATATCCAGCAGGACTTTGATCAAAAGTCTAGGGTCAGAATACTCCCACTCACTAGTTACGTACATGCGTGTGTTCTAAGTCACTGCGGTCGTGTCTGACTCTGTGAGACCCTATGGACTGGAGCCCTCCAAGTTCCTCTGTCCATGGGATTCCCTAGGCAAGAATACTGGAGTGGGTTGCTATTTCCTTCTCCACATTAGTTATGTGGTATCTATTAATACCTAGTCAGTTTCCTCCCCCAGCCTTCTTTTTACTCTCTCTGGGTACTGGGCTTTACTCTCTCTGAGTCTGAGTACTCCCTGAGGACAGTCTCGCCTTTATTATTAATATTGTGATTTATAATAAGAAATATGTATGTTGGCCTTCATCACCATTTTTGGCACAGAGTTCATAAAAGCCTTGCAATTTCCAGTGATTAGAGAGAGAAGAGTGACAATGGTGTCATTTGTTTTATATATATATATAAGTCCCTTTCAACCACACCTGAGTTTATATTAATGAGGCCCTCGAGAATGGATTGGAAAAGAATACACTGGAAAAAAGTTTGAGCAAACTCTGGGAGATAGTGAAGGACTGGGAAGCCTGGAACACTGTAGTCCATGGGGTCGCAGAGTCGGACATGACTTAGTGACTGAGCAACAAGAATAGATGCTGTTTACATGGGAAGCCGACCCTGATCAGAGGGCTAGAATTTTCACTCTCACTACCCGACCTCCAGGGAGGGGAGGGGAGGGGAGACTACATTCAATCACCAATGGCCCCTGATTTAACCGATCATGCCTGTATGATGAAGCCTCCATCAAAACCCAAATATGGCATTAGACAGCTTCTGGACTGGGGAACACAGGGTGCAGGAGGGAGGTGTTGGGAGGATTGTATGCCCAGAGAGGGCATAAAAGCTCTCCACCCCTTCCTGCATACTTTTCCCTGTGCATCTCTTTTGTCTGGCTGTTCCTAAGCTACATCCTTTCATAACAAACTGGGAATCTAGTAATTAATTTGCTTTCTTGAGTTCTGTCAGCTGCCCTAGCAAATTAATTGAACCCCAAGGATGTGGTCTTGGGAAATTCTGATCTATAGACAGTCAGAAGCACAGGTAACAATCTGGATTTGTGATTGGCATCCACGTGGTGGGAGGGGGCAGTCTCAGGTAACTGAGCCCTTAAATGTGAGGCGTGACTCTAGCTCCAGGTCGAGAGCATCAAAACTGAATTAAGTTACAGAACACCAGGAATTCCCTGACAGTCCAGTGGTTAGGATGCTGGGCTTCCACTGCAGAGGGCATGGGTTCGGGTTTGATCCCTGGTCGGAGAAGTAGGATCTTGCATGCTTTGGGACTCAGCCAAAAACAAAAAACAAACAAAAACAATAAATTTCAGAACACTGAACTGGTGTCACAGGATTGCTTGACATTTGCAAAACCCACACATCTGGTGTCAGAGTTAAGTAGTACTCAGAGAGTACTGTGTATAAAGCAAATGTAAACAAGAGGTTTTTCTTTTAAAATCTCAAGGCAAGACTGAAGGCAGGAGAAAGAAAGCATAGCGGGCTGCTTGGTCAGAAGGCTTCGGTAGGAGAGCTCGGGGGGAACCTTCTAGAAAAGAGGGCCTGGGGCTCTCCTGGTTTAAAGTAAATGACACAAGGAATAAGAGAGGAAGGAACCCAGCCTTCAACCTCTGCTGCACATGAGCACCGGAAAACCAGCGGTCATCAGTGCTCATCGACCAGCCCACAGTCCAGTGGAGGAGAACTTACTTCCCAAACAGTCTCTCTTGGTAAAATCAATTTTCCCCTTGAAAACTGTTAACTTACACCTCTTAAAAAACATAACCCCCATGACTTCATACTAGAACACCCAACCAAAAGTTCACGAAGGATGGTAGTAACTTTGAGTCTTCCTTGTTCTGTATCTGTGACCCCAGTCCTGCCTAGAAGCCCCGACTCTGTGCAATGGATCAACTTCCACCAAAGGCACACCTGACTCCTCTCAGCTGTCTGGCTTCAACCTGGCAGCTGCACCACAAAGATGTTCAAAGGAAAGAGGATGGGGGGGAAAGTCCTCTGGTTAAGAACCAACCTCCAGACACTTCCCTGGTGGCCCAGTGGTTAAGACTCTATGCTTCCACTGCAGGGGGCACAGGTTTGATTCCTCCCTGGTCAGGGAACTGAGATCCTGCGTGCCCCACAGTGTGGCCAAAAAAAATAAAATAACCTCCACAGTCTTTATTGAGAATGAAGAGCCATGGGCTGATATGAATTATTACATCTTTCTACAGCTGTTCCCTTTTAAATATTTATCCTGGCAAACACCACCACCGTTTTTCACAACTTATTTTAATTGTGTGACTATTAAGCAAACCAAACCGTAAAATCAGCTCTCAGTGCTGAGATTTATGTGATTCATAGACCAGAGCTTATTAAAAAGGGAATCCACAGAGTGCAAACTAGCTTCACGAGTCCCCCCAGGCTGTCTCTAGGCAGGTGTGAAGCCTTTTCCCTATTACTGCCCATGGCTTCCAAGCTTCCACAGTGGGTGGCATAAAAAAGAACACAGTCTACACAGTTCCCTGTGACTTTTTTTTTTCTTCTTCTGAACAATCCTAATGGGTGAAAACCGGAGGTCAGGGATACTACAGTCCTAAAGGGGATGGCAGAAGCTCTAAGAGACTCTCAAACAGGATCACTGGCCTGGAAGATTTAGGATCAAGGTCTCAAGGAAGGACTTAAGCATGGGATTTTGAATCACCAGCAAGCATCCTGCATATTGGGGCTTCCCATGGGGCTCAGAAGTAAAGAATCCACCCGCAATGCAGGAGATGTAGATTTGATCCCTGGGTCAAGAAGATTCCCTGGAGGAGGGCATAGCAACCCACCCCAGTATTCTTGCCCGGGGAAATCCCATGGAGAGAGGAGCCTGGCGAGCTACAGTCCATGGGGTCGCAAAGTCAGACTTGACTTAGCAACCAAACAACAACAACAATCCTACATATTTGCTACCAAGGTCCTTCTTCTTCCTCTTCTTTGACATGCTGCATAGCTTGTAGGATCTTAGTTCCCCCACCAGATATTGAACCCACGCCCTCAGCAGTGAAGGTGGAGTCCTAATCACTGGACCTCCAGGGAATTCCCCCAAAGTCCTTCTTGATTTGGATCATGGAACTGCTTTGAGACTCCAGTAGTTCTCCCTCCAAAAATGCACTACGCACAAATATTTATATAAAACTGCAAGGGGTTCAAGGACACCTGAGCCTATCCACAGATCCCGTATGGGTCCACGAGCCTTCGGTTATTACTGCTTTCACTGTTACCACCCAAGCTGCCCCCATTTCTCCCTTTCACAGCCGTCAACTAACTCATTTTCCAGTTTCTCGACACAGCAGGCAGAGTGACAGCAATGTTGTTAAAACCTAAGCAGATCATGTTACTTCCCTGCTCAATGTTACCCACTAGTCTCCCATTTCACCTGCAATAAAACAGCTTCTTTACAGTGGTTTATAGGCCAGGGTCTGTCTTCAGATCTCCTGTGGATCTCATCTCCAGTACTTCTCAGCCTTAACTCTTGCTGCTCCAGACACACCCATCTCCCTGTGATCTCTCAACAGGACAGGCACAAGCTGGCCCTGGGCCTTTACTTGCTACTCCCTCTCCACCTGGCTCCCTCCTTCATTCCTTCCGGTGTAGCCGACTGTCCGTTCGTTGGCAAGGCTTTCCAGTGCCATGAATGTATCCGGGCTGGGGAGTCAGGGGGAATGTACATCTTCTGAAATGCCTCCAAGCGCCAAGTTTGCTGTATCTGAAACACTGTATTTGAAACTGCGACCTGCAGGAACTCCCTGGCAGACTAGTGGTTAGGACTCTGTTCTTTCATTGCTGAGGGCCTTAGTTTGATCTCTGAGGCCCTAAGGTTGGAGAATGAAAATACCACAAGCCATACTTCCCTGGTGGTCCATTGGTTAAGAATCTGCCTACCAATAGAGGAGACACGAGTTCAATCCCTGGTCTGGAAAGATTCCATATGCTGTGGGGCAACTAAACCCATGGACCCCAACTACTGAGCCCACCCTCTAGAGTCTGTGCTCTGCACTAAGAGAAGCCACCACAATGAGAAGCCCCCACTCTCCGCAGTCAGAGAAAGCCCACGAGCAGCAACGAACACCCACACAGCTGGGCATATAATATTAATAACTGTTTATTAATTAAATATAATGACGACAATTTAATAATTATTGAGTAATAAAATATTGTTAAAATTAATAATAATTTCAAAAATAAAAAGTCCCACAAGCCTATGCACTGCACAGCCAAACTCAGGAATCAAACTGGGATCTCCTGCATTGCAGGTGGATTTTTTTACCAGCTGAGCCACTAGGGAAGCCCAATTTACAATATTAATAATATTGTAAATAAAAATATAATAATATATTAATTAATGGTAATTTAATAATTATTGAATAACAAGATACTGCTAAAATTATAAAACGTCCAACAAGCTGACACAGCGCAGCCAAAAAAATTAATGAAAAAAATAATAGTAATAATAAACATCCATCCCTATCCTGCCCTGCCTGACACCTCCTGTCCATCTCTTCTTTCTTTTTGTTCATAACACCCATCATCATGTCCGACTCTTGTGACCCCAGCCTGCCGGGGTCCATGGGATTCTCCAGGCAAGAATACTGGAGTGGGTTGCCATTTCCTTCTCCAGGGGATCTTCCTGACCCAGGAATCGAACCCAGGTCTCCAGCATTTTTACGGCTGAGCTACAAGCGAATATGAACGTGCCTTTTCCTTACTGTTTACTATCTATCTCCCACACTAACCAGTTAGCTCCAGGAGGGCCGAGATTTTGTCTGCTTTGTTTCAGTGCTGTATTCCAGTTCTTGGAATAGTGTCTAAGCCAGAGCAGGCACTCAATCAATACTTGACAGACTGATGACTAACTGAATGATTAAACTCTGCAGTGCATGAATGTATCCAGGCTGGGGAGTCGGGGGGAATGCATGTTTTCTGAAATCCCTCCAAGTGTCAAACAGTTTGCTAGTTAATATATGTCATTTCGTTTAATTGCCACACACAATCCTAAGAGAGAGTTTTATCCCCATTTCACCATGAAAACTGAGCCCCTGAGAAGTTAAAACAAATGAAAGTTATACACAGCCAGCAGTGGAACATAATTCAAACCTAAGTCTGTATGTCTCCAAAGTCCCACTATTCCCATCACACATCACCTCCTTCTCCTTGGTGGCAGCTCCCACTTCTCGAAGGTCAGGCAACTGCCAGCTTTCACACCTCATTCAACTGCATGGCTGGCGTCTGAGTCAAAGATCATTAAGGGGTTCCTTGGAGCTCTAATGAAGCTTAATATTTATTTTTTTAACATGTTCACATATTTATTTTTGGCTGTGCTGGGTCTACATTGCTGCCAGGGGGCTTTCCCTAGTTGCAGTGAGCAGAGGCTGCTCTCTAGTTGCAGGGCATGGGATTCTCATTGTGATGGCTTTTCCTGTTGCAGGGCATGGGCTCTAAACCTCTGCTGCTGCTGCTGCTGCTGCTGCTTAGTCACTTCAGCCATGTCCAACTCTTAGCAACCCCATGGACTGCAGCCTACCAGGCTCCTCCGTCCATGGGATTTTCCAGGCAAGAGTACTGGAGTGGGGTGCCATTGCCTTCTCCTGGGCTCTAAAGCTCAGGCTCAGTAATTGTGTAACATGGCCTGAGTTGCCCTGAGGCATGTGGGATCTTCCTGGACCAGGGATGGAACCCATGTCCCCTGCACAGGCAGGCAGATTCTTAACCACTGGAGCACCAGGGAAGTGCAAGCAGAACATTTAGAGCCTAAGTCTTTTTGCACATTTACATCCAACATTAGATACAACATAGATACAACATAATGAACATCCTCCTGAGGGAGGTTTATTACTCTCAGACTCATTCACTTATAGGTTTCATTCATGTACTCATAAACACTTGCACAGTGCCTACTATGCACCAGCTACTGTTTTAAGCACTGAGGATAAAAAGATGCATAAGGCACTGATGTCACCCTTCACAAACAGGTTTGTGAAGTCTGGGGTGGTGTTCTGTTAGATAGCACCACAGAAGTGGTGCTGGGGCCACTTGCAATTTGTTTTTGGCCACCTCATGACATCTTAGTTCCCCAGCTAGGGATCCAACCTGTGCCCCCTCCATTGGAAGTGTGTAGTCTTAACCACTGGACCGACACGAAATCCTCCTCTCTTGCAGTTTTATATTCTCTCCTCACTGCATTTTCAAAAACCTAAACCGTTAAAATTAATGTGAATAATATATTCTTATTGGACCCAACATATCGAAAATATCATTTCAACACGTAATTAACAATGTATCTTACAGTCTTTTTTGGATAATACGTCTTCAAAAATTACTGTGTGTTTTACACTTATGGCACATCTTGATTTGGATTTTCTTTTTTTTGCCACGCTGCTTGCAGGATCTTAGTTCCCTGACCAGGAATTGAACCCAGGCATAGCAGTAAAAGTGCCAAGTCCTAAGCCACTGGACTGCCAGGGAACTCCCCATGGATTTTAATTGAAGTGCAATTGATTTATGTGTTTTGTTAGTTTCAGGGGTATAGCAAAGCGACTCAGTTATAGATACGTATTTTCTCAGATTATTTTCCATTATAGTTCATTACAAGATACTGGGTATAGTTTCCTGTGCTATACAGCAGATCCTTCTTGTTTATCTATCTTATATATATTGTGGATATGTTAATGTCAAACGTCTAATTTATCGCTCCCCTCGCCCAGCACATCTCAAAAAGGACTGGCCACATTTCAAGAGCTCAACAGTGATGACAGCATCGAACAGCACAGGGACAGGGAAAAAGTCAGACGCAGTCTAGTGGACTTTCAAAACAGTGTAGTAAACTCAGTGACACTATATTCAGGATTGCTCAACCTCCAGAGTTGGACTTGAACCTCCAGGGACCTTCTAGCCCCAGACCTGTTCATGCTGCCATACACAAGAGACTTTGCCCACTTCAAACAGTGACCTCATGGCTGGCCTCAACCAACCGAAACAAAATTCATCCTCTTACTCAAAATACCTCCTGCTCTCTCATTTTCTATCTCAGTTAATGGCACCATTATCTATCTGTTCATTCAAGTCATCTATATTACATCTTTAAACAAATGAGCACTTTACCTAGAAGATAATTTAAATTTTAAATGCTTATCAAACAATGCATCCATCCCAACTAACTGAGCTTGTCCAGGGCACTTACTTTCATCTTTCACATGGGTCACTACAAGCACCTTTCTTCCTCCCCAGTTTTACTGTGAAGTAACTGACACACGTCACTGTGTAAGTCTAAAGTATACAGCATAGTGGTTTGATATGTTGCTCTTGTTTAGCCGCTAAGTCATGTCTGACTCTTTAGGGACCCCATTGTAGCCCACCAGGCTCCTCTGTCCATGGGAATTAATCAAGAATACTGGAGTGGGTTGCCATTTCCTTCTCCATGGTTTGATATAGATACCATAAAAAACAAAAACAGAAAACTTTCCTTAAAAACGTGAACCTCTTCACGAATTTTTATGGGACCCTTGTATTGTTCAGTCACTAAGTCTTTTGACTCTTTGCAACCCCATGAACTGTAACTTACCAGGCTTCCCTGTCCCTCACCACCTCCCAGAATTTACTCAAACTCATGCCCACTGAGTCAATGATGCAGCCTTGTATGGTGCCATGCTGACCTCTGTCATTCCATTTTCACGTTCTGCCCAAGCCAGCACTGGTTGACTAATTCCCTCACTGCTTCTTAAGCCCCTTAATGGCTCTCCATCCTCTACATAACAAAGGGCATGACCTTTTTTTTAAATTTTTTGGCTGCACTCCAGGGCATGCGGGATCATAGTTCCCCACCAAGGACCCAACCTGCGCCCTCTGCTGTGGAAGCCGGGAGTCTTAACGACAGGATCCTTTTCAGAGAGCACAGAATTTTCCCCAGGGTCTGACCTTTGCTTACGTAACAATGCCCAGTTGCTCTACCTTTCCTAGACCGTGAACAAGTTCTCTCACCTCCTCTGAGTCCACTATCCTTTTGTAAAAACAGCCGTTCCAATCTCTCAAAAAGTTGACCTTAAAAGCTAACCTGAGGTTTAAAATAAATACACAACACACCATCAAGGGTTTACTGTACCCATGACTCCTTAATATTGTATCTATCCAGTGCCCCTTTTCAATTCAATAATATTTACCAAATATTTACCATGCGCTAGGCACTTTGCGGGACACAGACAGAGAGAATACAGAAAAATAGAATGAATCTTTGCTTTCCCCAAGCTCATTACGATATAGTCTCTCGACCAGGACCTTTAAGGACCAGATACTCTCTAACACCAAGAGCCAATGGGGTAAATTGGGAGGGGGTGGGGTAAATTCTCAGAAGTTGAGAACAGGATGCGCCTCAGGGCGCCGCCACATCTCGGCACCTCTGCTTTCTCCAGCCGCAGTGGCACCTCGCGAACCAACCCCACGGACCAAGCCTCACTCGGAGCACCCGGGCCACCTCCCACGTGGCAGGCAAGGGGCTGGGACGCGTGGCGCGGCTGCGGGGGGGCGGGGCCTGGGCCTCTGCGCCTGCGTGCTGCGGCCAGCTCGAGGACCCGGATTTAAAGAGACAGGCACTACAACCGTCGTGGCTGCGCGCGGCCTGTGGGCGCTTGGTCCGAGGCCTGAGGCGGCGCCGGAGCCCGGAAGGCAGGTGAGGGGGCGGCGCGGCGGGGCCGGCCTGCGGGAAAGGGGGGCGGCCGAAGTGCGGGGCTCGGCGCGGCCCGGGAGCCAGCCCCGTGGTCTCCTCCCCCGCCCGCCGGCTCGCAGAGCCCGGGGGCACACCCTCCGTGACGTGGCGGCCCCCCGGGAGCCCGCGGGGGTTGGCTCCCGGGACCCCCGCGGCCCCACGCCGGGGAGGCAGGGCGCCCCCGCGGGGCTCCTCTGGCCGGGTCCGCCCAGCCGCCGCCCGAGTCGGTGCGCTGCGGACGGAGCTTAGGAGCCTTTCTCTTCCCGCCGCGTCCCCTTCAGCCCAGCCCGGGGCTGTGCTCTGGCCGCCCCTCGCCCTCCCCGCGGCCCCGGCGGGTAGCCGGTACCCCCTCCCGAAAGGGGAGGCCCCTCCGGGAGCAGCGGCCGCGGGGCTCTCACTTCCCGGCCCGGCTGCGTTCGGGCCTCAACGGCTTCCCTTCTCGGCTCCCTCAGGAAATGCTAAGTGGCGGCCGCGAGGGGCCTGTGAGCCAGGCGGGGTTCCCCAAACGGTTCCGAGCCTCCTGGTGGCCCAGCGCCTCCCGGACCCTGCGGAGGAGGGGCGCGGCTAGGTGCCTTCCCCCCCCCCCCACCCCCCCCCCCCCCCCCCCCCGGCTCCTTGGCGTCCTGGGGGCGGCTTTTCATAAATCGCTTTCCAGGAAGGTGGTGGACCCTAATTTTTTTTTTTTTTTTTTTAACTTGAGCGCCTCTTACGGGCCTGCTCTACTTTCACATACTCTGTGGTTCAGCATCTAGGGGTTACAGAGCCCTTTGTGAAGTTTCATGAAAACGTTGACTGTTTCTTCCCCAAAACGTACAAGGCTGAATGCACACCTTTTGAATACATTTGCAAGGGAGTTCAGAGCCCTACCCCCCACTCCCATTCGCCCATCCACGGACCCAGTGTCATTTCCCCCCTTCCCTTGAGGTAGATATTTTCCCTGTCTTAGGAATAAGGAAGCTGACTCGGGGAAGTTAAGGGAAATTCTCAAAAGATAACATAGTCTCTGAACTGCACGGTCACACTTGCGCTCGCGTCTCTGATTCCCAGTTACCTGCTGTTCTCTGCATCACGTTTCACTTCAGCAAGTAAAGCCTGCTTTTCATTATCATCCGCAAGCAGTTTGACGACAAAGCCTGGTGCAGGCTGAAAATAACTTCCAGTCTGTTGAAAGCTGGAACTGGGAGGATATTTTAGAAAATAAGGATAAAAGAAAGTGGGGGATACTATGTGGATATGGTCCTTGTTACCATGTGGATTGATTGAGCAGTTCCTTTGATTCTTGCTTGTCCAGTTACTTCAGCATTTTCAGATTGAAGTTGCTGAATTATAACCCGGCTAGTTGCACACAGGGAGCCTTTGCTTAAAGGATAATCGCTTCATTGACTATATAAGGGTTTTTATTCTTAGAATGACAACTCTCTGAGTTAGGTACTATTATTATCCACATTTTACAGTTGAGGAAATTGAGGAACTGAGAGATTAAGGAAATTCCCAAGGTCTTATGACCGTAAACTAGGATTTGAAACCAGGGGGTTAGGTTTTAGGCTCCATTTAATTGCCTCTCAAAATAGGGCTTCTGATTAAATCACAGATCTATATAGTGGCTTAATTATTTTCTGAGGATAACAAATATTTTATATTTCACATTAAAGGCTTCCTGAAAATAATGTCTTTTTCTTTTCTTTTTTTTAACTGCACCACTTGGCTTTCAATATCTCAGTTCCTCCTCCAGGGTTTGAACCCTGGCCATAGAAGTGAAAGCACTGAGTCCTAACCACTAGGCTACCAGGGAACTCCCGACGTAATTTTTCTTGATGTTTAAAAAGAAACTTTAGAATCTTATGCTAAAGGGTCACCATCCATTTTAAGGCTTAGGGTTTGCTGGTGGCCTGAGAAAGGGTTTTATGTTACTTGAATTCTCTTGATTGTGATTTACTAGATATACATTAGATAATATCTAAATTTTCAATTATGTAATTGAACATCCTGTTGCAGACTGAATTTTTCTGTACTGGAATTGTTCATCCTGTAGGCAATAAATCTTTCATACCTGGTCTTCCCTGGTGGTCCTGTGGTTAAGACTCCGAGCTTCCACTGCAGGAGGCGGAAGTACGATTTCTGGTCAGGGATCAGACAGCAGCCAAAAAAAAAAAAATCCTTCATACTTTGGGAGATGTTTGGTTGGTCAGCATGGATTATTGTGTTAGGATGTCAGCCTTTGAGGAAATTAGAAGCCTAGCTCCTCTGTAACTCACTTTTCTGCCTCTTCCCCTTCCATGCAGCTGTATGACTTTGGCTTTTAAGATCCTCTTCCCACCAACTCTCCGTGCACTCAGGAAAAAAGAACTGTGCCTATTCCGAGAACATCACCGGCCAGACATAAGACACTTTGGCCAGTGGTCAGAGACAGTTCTTCGTGGACACCACCACCTCCAGAGAAGAAAGCCTGTTCCGTCCTTTCGGGAAAGCAACCTAAGACCACGTGCCGCCTGCCTTGTTTTCTTGCCAGGGTCGCATGTGGGACTCTGCAGTGGTCCCTGTGAGATGGCAGAACAACGCTTCTGTGTGGACTACGCCAAGCGTGGCACCGCCGGCTGCAAAAAATGCAAGGAAAAGATTGTCAAGGGCGTATGCCGAATTGGCAAAGTGGTGCCCAATCCCTTTTCAGAGGCGGGGGACGATATGAAAGAGTGGTACCACATTAAATGTATGTTTGAGAAGCTGGAGCGGGCCCGGGCCACCACAAAAAAAATTGAGGACCTCACCGAGCTGGAAGGCTGGGAAGAGCTGGAAGAGAATGAGAAAGAGCAGATAAGTCAGCACATTGCAGGTAGGGTGGAGAATACTGCTTTCTCATCTTACTGGCTCTGAGAGGCAACGAGATGAGAGTAGAACCCAATTTCTTTCTTCCTGTCTTTAAGTTTATTGTTCAGAAATAACTTCAAACTCAGGAATGTTACAAGAATAAAAATAGTACATAGTACAAAGAATGCTCATGTCCCCCCCCCCCCTTTTTTTTTTTTTTCTGGCTGTGCTGTTTTTTCATCTGGCTGTGGGATTTTAGTTCCGTGACCAGGGATTAAACCCAGGTCCTCAGCAGTGAGACTGTAGAGTCCTAACCTCTCGACCTCCAGGGAGTTCCCTCAGATTTACCTGTTAACATTTTGCTCTCTGCTTTATCATTTGTGTTCATGTTTGTGCTCACTCTTTCGCTCTCTGTTACTCTCTCCTTCCACACAAGTGACTTTTTCCCCCCAGAACCATTTGGGCATGCGTCATGGTCCTTTGCCTTTAAATACTTCAATGTGTATATCTTAAGAATAGGATATCGTGACTATAATACAGCTATCAACCAGTAAATTTATCTTTGATATAATGCTTTAATCTACCGTCTGTATTCTAGTTTTGTCAGTTGATCAGATAATTTATAACTTTTCTCTCCCTTCAGTATGGAATCCTGATACAAGATCAGGTATTGCACTGAGTTGTCGAGTCTGGCCTCCTTTAATCTGGAACATCTCTGAGGTCTTTGTTTTCTTTCATGACATTGACATTTTTGAAGAAAAGAGTACCTACACTACTCCCTTTTCTCTCTCAACTTATTTTCTGTATGGACTCAGATTACTGCTTTTTCCTGATGGCTTATCATTGTCCTGTACTTTATTAATTTGGTGCTAAATTGTCCCATATTTGGTCAGTTGGGAACCCCTTTGAGCTAATTTTTGTCCTTGATGTCCAGATCACTTTTTAAAAATTGTTTTAAAGTACTCCCTTGCTTTCTGGCCTAACAGTATGCTCGCTCTTAGCATTACCTATCTCAGCCGTGAAATCAGCCGTTTCTCTGAGGAGTCCTTGTTCCTGTTATGGGGGAAATGGCAATAGAGACAAAAATGTTGATGCTGTGTGTCCTGCGTGCTTCTGGGCCCTTTCAGCAAGCAGAACTGGAAAACACATGTTTGTATATACACAAAAACATATGTGCACACACGTGTGTGTTCAAATGCATGCAGATTTTAGAAATCTGACACTGGCAAATCCAATTAGACCTTTCCGACCTTCAATGTCATTGCAATATTCCTGTCTTCAGTTTAGTTCTAGTCAGTATAGGGGGACTAAAATGGACCTCTGTCCTTTTCCTTTGAGAGGACAGTGACTTCAGGGAGAAAACTAATACATTTTTTTTTTCCAGCTTCCCTCTTGCCCTGCCCAGCCTTAGCCATTGGCTTCACCCTTTTTTACTTCTGGACCCAGCTCATTCAGAGGAAGAAAAATACAAGGGAGAGTTAAACTGTCACACAGCTCAAATAACTCAGCAGCTGCAAGTTTTCCTGCATGTACCAGATCAACATACTCTGTTTATCCAACTTCATTTTACTTTCTTGTTTATCTTTAAATTGAGGCTAATTCCATAAGCTGAGGTCCTCACATTTTATCTGTTGACACATGATTTCTGACTTCCTCTGAATAATCTGAAGGTTATATATGAGATAAGGGGTGGAGAGTATTGATGAATATTTAAGTTACTAATAAAAGTAAAGAATAACTGGGTCTTTTGTCCCTAGAACACCCTCGCCCCAATACCCTAATACCTAGTACTTCCAGTCAAGCAGACCAGCCAGCCAACAGTCACCTTTCGGTTAATACCATGGTAGTAACTTACCTAGCCAGGCTGTAAGAGCAATTGATAGTCTTTGAAAGCTTTCTCAGGGATTTTTCACTGAAAGATATTTTCCCTTCTTTTGGGGGTCCTACAGATCTATCTTCCAAGGCAACAAGCACACCAAAGAAGAAAGCTGTTGTCCAGGCTAAGTTGACAGCCACTGGCCAAGTAGCATCTCCAGTGAAAGGTGCCTCATTTGTCACCAATTCCAATCCCCGAAAGTTTTCTGGCTTTTCAGGTAAGAGAGGTTAGGGCTACGTGAGCTGTTGCAGTCCTTTTAATTAGGTATCCTGGGAGACCAAGATTTGGTACTCTGGTTAAGAGTGACCATTCTGTGCCATCTAGCCTGCTTAATACAGTTGACTATTAAACATCCCAGGCAGTAGGGGCTCCAAATCCCCTGCACAGTTGAAATGCCAGATGTCATTTATAGTCTGCCTTCTTATCTGAGGCTCCACTTTATGCATGGTTCCACCATGCCCTCAGTTCTGCATCCCTGGG
Source organism: Ovis canadensis (assembly GCF_042477335.2). Lineage (NCBI taxonomy): Eukaryota > Metazoa > Chordata > Mammalia > Artiodactyla > Bovidae > Ovis > Ovis canadensis. Next base: position 23,480,529 of record NC_091255.1, on the reverse strand, counting down.
TTCAATCAATTGCAGATTGTATAGTACTTATTTGCTATTGAAAAACTCTGTGTGTAAGTGCAGTTCAAACCCATGTTGTTCAAGAGTCAACTGTAATTTGCTTTCATCTGAGCAGAGAGGTAATGGCCAGCTAATTCTCAGCGCCCCACATGTATCGCATTTTTTTGTATATTTTAATCTCTGTTGCAGCAAAAAGATGTTTGTTCTTTCAAGACTTCTTCCCCTTGAAGTAGTTTACCTGGATCAGACATTATTACAACCTGCCCTTTACTTCCTTGTTTTGGGGTTTTTGGTTTTTTAACATTTATTTATTTACCTGGCTGCACCAGGTCTTGGTTGTGGCACACGGGATCGTTCCTCTCTGCTGCGGAATGCAGCATCTTTAGTTTTGGCATTTGAACTCGTAGTTGTAGCCTGTGGGATCCAGTTCCCTGACAAGGGATCAAACCTCAGGCCCCCTGCATCGGGAGCATGGATTCTTAGCCACTGGAAAACCAGAGAAGTCCCACTTCCTTGCTTTTTGATAATGGAAGAATCGTGAGAAGTTGCATCCCCTACTTGCCCAAGTTGGAGATGAAAGTAGAGATGGAGATGTCCTGCATGTCCCTGGGTAGCAGACAGCGTTGGGCTGGGGCTTTTGCACGTGTAGTTTCATTTGTTCTTCATTTCACGGTGAGGAGTACTTTTATTAGGCCCATTTTATGAATGAGAAAACCAATGCTCAACATCATTATGGAGTTTCTAACAGTTACACTCCAATACCTGTGCTTTTTTACCCTCCAACTTGTTACCTGTTTTATTTGGAGACATTCTTGTGACTGCCTCAGCTAAAGAAAATAAAGTCAGAACTTAGGAGCTCAGAAGTTGTTCCAGGAGGTTGCTCTGTATGAGTGAAAGAAGCCTGGACTTGAGGTCAGAAGACCTGGGTCCTGGTCTGGGTCTCTGTGGCGTCATCTGTGAAGTGGGAATGGCAGCGCCTGCCTTGTGGACCCCACGGTGTCTCACAAGGAATAAAGAAGAGAAAGTTGCAAAAACAGTGCCTGACTCTACAATTTTTTATCATTTTTAAACTCTGAGGTTTGCTCGGTTTGTGCCTAGTGGTCAGCCAAAGAGAGAAATATAGAAGAGTGCAGGTGACAGTAAGGGCAGTGTATTCCTGGAAGAGCCAGTTCTCGGGAGGGAATTTCGGGGAGGGCAGGTGTTCCATTTTTTCCAAGCTGCCGAACAGTGACACTTTGGAGATTTTGTCCCTTGAAGTTCTCTTTAAATGCCAGGTCAGAGATGAGGATAGATTTCTAATTTACAAACCCCAGGCAAGAAGACGCTTACATCAGCAGACAGCATGGTAATGGCTGTCTGCTGCAAGCTTTCAGGGTGAAATTTACTTTGTAAATGGTCACAAGGAGGTAACAGAGGATCACTTGAGAGTTGTTTGGGGTGTCTGGAGAAAAGTCCTCCTTGTTGCCCACCTTTTTTAAAATTTGTATTTATTTATTTGTCTGTGTTGGTCTTAGTTGCAGCCTGTGGGATCTAGTTCCCTGGCCAGGGATCAAACCTGGGCCCCTGCACTGGGAACGTGGAGCCTTAGCCACAGGACCACCAGGGAAGTTCCAAACCTAGAACTTTTCATTATTGTTGTTAGTCGCTCCGTGTCTTAACTCTTTGTGACTCCATGGACTGTAGCCTGCCGGGCTCCTCTGTCCACAGGGATTTCCAGACAAGAACACTGGAGCGGGTTGCCATTTCCTTCTCCAGGGAGTCCCTTCTGACCCAGGGATTGAACCCATGTCTCTGGCATTGCAGGCAGATTCTTTACCACTGAGCCGCGGGGGAAGCCACCTTTCGTTTTTATAAGAAGAAAGAAAAAGAGTGGTGATGGGGGTGGTGGGGAGGGGCAGGGGGCTAGTGGCAACGACTGGGAATGCTTCTATCCTCAGGCCTTGGTCTCTTCACCGATAAGAGGAGGTTGAACTAGATCATCTTGAAGGTTTCTTCCAGTTCCAACAATCTGCAGAAGAAGTAGTTTCAGAGTAACTAAGGCGTCCCTTGATTTCTTTTTCCTTCCTGATTCCAACTTTTCTGGGTTTTTACAGTTGCTCTGAGATCGTCCTGACCACTCTTGGCTTGAAAATGGCCCTTGTTCTTCAGTAAGCACTCATATAAGAAATACACATCAGCTGGTCCTTTGCTTCAGTGTGAGGCAGTTGTTTACTCTTAATAGCTGTGAGATTTGAGGAAATCACTTGACCTCTGTTTTTTCACCGACAAAATAGTACAATGATATCTACTCCCAAAGGGCTCTTTGGGGAGATTAAGTGAAGCTACACGTAGAGAACCAGCAGAGTGCCTATTAGTTTCTCTTGCTTCCTTTTCAGCAAGGCCAAACGAATCACCTCTCCCTTTTTCTCTCCCTAACAGCCAAGCCCAACAACTCTGGGGAAGCCCACTCCAGCCCTACCCCTAAGACCCCTAAGACAAGTCTGTCCTCAAGCAAATGTGACCCGAAACACAAGGATTGTCTGCTGCGTGAGTTTCGGAAGTTGTGTGCCATGGTGGCTGAAAATCCTAGCTACAACACGAAAACCCAGATCATCCAGGACTTCCTTCAGAAAGGCTCAGCAGGAGGTGGGCCTCGAGCATCCTGGGTGGGCTTCTCGCAAGAGCTCAGAGTCACGGCCAGCCTCACGGGCACGTGAACTGTACGGTTGCGCAGGCCTCGCGCCTGGTTTGATGCTCTGCTGTATTGCTCTCTTGAAATTCAGTGTGTAGCCAGATCTGTTCCAAACACATGGGCATCTTTCTTCCTTACTCTGCCCCCTAGGAGGCCAGAAGAACCTATCCCATTTGACCAAAAGGAAAATTCACTCTCCTGTTTGATTTGGGTTTTGTGAGCCACTTGCACAGCTTGGAATAGAATCTCCCAACTGTGTTCCTTTTCATTCGTCTAAAAAATGATCATTGAACATCTGTGATGTGCCCATCACTGGGAACATGACAGTGAAAGTCATGGCTCTGCCCTGCAGGGGTTCATCCAGGGGCTACAGGGAGGCGGACGCACAGACCCCCAGCTGCCGGAGGCCATGGCCTCTGCTGCTGTGCTGAACGCACCCCCTCCCCCGAGGGCCTGTGCAGCGAGGCCAGCGATGCAGACAGCTCTTTTGGTTCTTTGGGTTTATGTATTTATTTGTTTAAGCTCCATGTCTCAAGAAAGGTTTCTTTCTTCTGTCTCCTCCAGATGGTTTCCACGGTGACGTGTACCTAACAGTGAAGCTGCTGCTGCCGGGTGTCATTAAGAGTGTTTACAACTTGAATGATAAGCAGATCGTGAAGCTTTTCAGCCGCATTTTTAACTGCAGCGCGGATGACATGACACGAGACCTGGAGCAGGTCAGAGGAAGGGGAGGGCAGGGGGGCTCCACGGGGGTTCTGCTGAGCCCGTCACCCGCACTTTTTCCTGGTGGAGCACATAGTGTTTCAGAAAACTGAAACCCACGTGAGCAAGCATTCGTTATGAGAGGAGTTGAACGGGAGGCTCCAGCTGTTAGCTTCACAAGGTTCTGAAGACTAGACTTACATTACTGCTGAGCCTCAGAGAAAGACCTAGACTGCGAGGGTGGATCTTAGACTTCCCACTCTCTCTCCAGGGGCTCTTGTCCTAGACCCTTATCTGGCCGCACCATGTGGCATGTATTAATAGGGTCCTGGTTCCCTAAAAGGGATCGAACCTGTGACCCCTGCGTTGGAAGCTTGGTGTCTTAGCCACTAGCAGGGGATTCCCTCTGGGCCCTGTGTTTTCCTAGCTTTTTTTTCCATTATAACTTGGGCTTGCCATTCAGTTTTGGTTTGTTCATGACTCCAGCCTTGACGCCTAGAAAGTTGCTGTCCAAACACCCCCATAATCTGATGACTGTGTCTGTCTTGTAGTTCAGATTCTAACAGGACTCACATTGGCTTGGCCCTGCATTAGTTCTTACATCACTTCTCAGCTGAGGCAGGGGGCCAGATCCTGTGGAGGATGGAGGTGCCCTTTCCAGGAGCTGTGGGCGGGATATAGTCTCTAAACAGTGAAGTCGATATTTGTGAGTTTCGGACAGGAGCAGTGATTGAAATCTCTAATTCACCTGTAGTCATGAGGGCTTGGGGGTTACACATGGCCACTTTGGGGTTGCTGCATGGTATTTTGGTTTTTGGAGACAGGGTGACGTGTCAGAGACAATCAGAGTCTTCTTTGAGCAGAGCAAGTCTTTCCCTCCAGCTGCCAAGAGCCTCCTTACCATCCAGGAGGTGGACGAATTCCTCCTGCGGCTCTCCAAGCTCACCAAGGAGGATGAGCAGCAACAGGCCCTGCAGGATATCGCCTCCAGGTGGGGGCACTGCCCACTGGGGATGGGCCTGGGGAGATGGAATCACTAGGGGAGGAAGGTTTGGGAGTCCAGAGCTTTGTAAGTTGAATGTGCCTCATCACTCTAGGTGTACAGCCAACGACCTTAAGTGCATCATCAGGCTGATCAAGCATGATCTGAAGATGAACTCAGGTGCAAAACACGTGTGAGTACCAAGTCGTCTGATGGTGGAAGCTGCCCACTCCCTGTGTTGTCAGCTGGTCTCAGAGACTTGGAAGCCCCGATTTGGGTTTGACCTGATTGTGCCGCCTTCCTTCCTGTGGGACCCGTCAGTTGACCTAGCTCAGCCTCCCTTTTCTCATGTTAAATGGAGATAACAGTACCCTTTTCACAGAGTTGTTAGAGTCAAACATAGCAAATATGTTCAAAGTTGCTTGCCCACTCCAGCCCCCTCTTTGCTAGGGCAGCATCCAGGTAGCATGGTATCTCAAAAGAGCTGAGTTTTCCAAGATCTCTTTCTCCTGTGACAGTCTTTAGATAATAGGACATCACCACTTCCCCATGTATTGGGATTCATGGGGTCCCAATATATGGGGAAGCTGTTAGATCCCAATATATGGGGAAGTGGTTATGTCCTGTTGTTGCCAGACATGATATGTTGCAGCATATTGCTGCTATCCAGAGCGATAAGGTCAAGAACAGTGGTGTTTGTTTCCTTGCTCCTGTCGGCCTCGGCAGGTTAGATGCCCTAGACCCCAATGCCTATGAAGCCTTCAAAGCCTCACGCAACCTGCAGGATGTGGTGGAGCGGGTCCTCCGCAACGAGCAGGAGGTGGAGAAGGAGCCAGGCCAGAGACGAGCTCTGAGTGTCCAGGCCTCTCTGATGACCCCAGTGCAGCCCATGCTGGTAAGGACGTTCCTCTTGCCCTGCTTTCTGCTCCTGTGTGAGGTTACTACCCTCCCCTTGTGAGATCTGAGAGGGTATGATGCTGAAGGCTGTGCAAGAAAGATGGCTGGAAGATTTGGGGGAAGGAAGAGTAGAGTTGCAGGGGGTGTTTCTCCTAGGAGAGTATGGCAGAGGGGGAGATAGTGTGACCAGTGGAAAGACCTGAGAACTCAGCCATCTCTGCCCTCAGCCAGCTGTGGAATCTTAGGTGAGGTCCTTAGTCTCTCTTGATTTATGTGAATGGTATCTGAAGTGTCTGCCCTATGCGGTTCATCAGTCCTCTTTCCTGAAGTCAGGTGGATGTGTGCAGTAACTCCTGAGTCTCTATGACATGCCCCAAAGTAGCTCTGAGAGTTGGTGACAGAGCCAGCCTTCCTGTGAGAGGGTACCTTAGGTCTCCTTTTTTATCTGGAAAGAGAAGAAGCTTCAGGAATGAAGACCAGCTCTCCTTGGGCCTCTGCTTCTTTCATGATAAATGGGACGTCCTTCCTGGTGTGGGTTTTCCTATGCAACAGGACAGTCCACGCCTGCTGCTGTGCCTGCTCTGAGAGCCTTTGTATTCTTTCAGTGGGGTGGACTGCTTTCTATGAAGCAATGCTTTCTATGGTGTTTTCCTGAAGTCCTGGTCTAGGGTTCTGTGTTGGGATAGCCAGCACCAAAATAGTAAGATCTCCACTTGAAGGACAGGACCAGTTACCTCCATTAGTAGACTTTCTGATTTTTATAAGAATTTTTCTTGGAATCTGTTCCACGGTCTCATTTGAACCATGGCATAGCTTATACTGGGCTTCCCTGGTGGCTCAGTGGTAAAGAATCCACCTTCCAATGCAGGAGACGCAGGTTTGATCCCTGGGTCGGAAAGATCCCCTGGAGAAGGAATTGGCAACCTACTCCAGTATTCTTGCCTGGGAAACACCATGGGCAGAGGAGCTTGGCAGGCTACAGTCCATGGGGTCACAAAAGAGTCAGATACAACTTAGTGACTAAATAGCAACAATAGGTTACACAGCTTACTGGTCAACCACCCAGGCTTTGGAGTTGGATCTAGATTCACATCTCATTCCTGCCCTTCACTATCTGTGTAATAGAAAGTAGGCACTTAACCTCTGCGAATTTCAGTTTTCTCATTCATAAAGTGAAAACAATATACCAGAATATGACGCTGCCCATCCTTTTCACTTCCTCCTGCCCTGAGGGTGTACTTTGGCTGAGGGGCCCCGGGCTTCGCGCTGTCCCTGCCGAGCCGCCTCTCCGGGAAGAGCACCTAAGACTCCAGGCTTGTCTCCCCCTCCTCTGCCCCCAAGGCTGAAGCCTGCAAGTCCATCGAGTATGCCATGAAGAAGTGTCCGAACGGCATGTTCTCTGAGATCAAGTACGACGGGGAGCGAGTCCAGGTGCATAAAAAGGGAGACCACTTCAGTTACTTCAGCCGCAGTCTCAAACCCGTCCTGCCACACAAGGTACAGACCCCTTCCTTTCTGCTGGGACTCTTCTACCTGTCTCTAAGAATCTCAAAGCCTGTGTTCCGTTGCCATTCCAGCTCTCATGCAAAATAGAATGTTTTGTATTTGTTGAATGGAAGAATGAATTGATTTATTCATTTCTGGAATCTTCTAATAATGTGGGGCTGTTCAGGAGGAACAAGAGAGTAGCTGGGGGTCAGCCATCGTGGAGCCTAGGGGCAGTGACGCCAGGACAGCGAGTTCAGCTGGTGACGACTTGCATGCTTGTCCTCTGCCTTTCTAGGTCCTGTGTGCTCCCCCTGAGATATGTCGTGGCTCGGGTACAAGGAACTGTTAGGCAGTCAGTCATTAATTTGTTCAACTTTTTTTTTTTTTGACGTTTTGTCTGTGCCACACAGCATGCAGTATGTTAGTTCCCCTACCAGGGAGCAAACCTGTGCCCCCTGCAGTGGAAGCACAGAGTCTTGGCCACCGGACTACCAGGGAAGTCCCCTGTCAACAAATATTGATCAAGGGTTTATGCTGGGCACTGTATAAGGTAGTGGGCATCCGGCATTTAATGAAAAGTTTCAAAAAAGGACGAAGTTCTGTGCCTCCAGAGGCTTACATTCAAATGTGAACACAATCCCATGGGGGCTTCTGAGACCCCAGCTCCTGCCTTTAATCAGGGGGCATTGAGAACCTCGCCCCTCGGCCCTTCTCAGCTCCCGGGGCCTCTGGGAGCCCTTGGGGGTTGTCCAGGGAAAAGCAGTGGGGACAGCTGGCTCCGGTAGCTGGGGGGTGGGTGGCCCTCTGCGCCTGCTCCCCCTTCTGTCTGCTCAGAGTCCCGGGGGAGGGGACGCATACACCCTTGCCCAGCCTCGCCTGCCTGGGCAGTCAGGCCAGGCCGTCAGTTTCAAGTGTTTCTGAAAGCTGAGCAGGACCTCCTCGCGAGTATTAGTGAAGACCCTCCTCGTGTTTTTTTGTTGCTTCTAAGGGAGTCCATTTCTCTCTTTCCATCCTTTTTCCCACTGGTGTGTTCTCCTGCACGAATCCCGCCTGCCCACCTTCCCTCCCTCTGTTCCATGTTTGTCTGCCTCCCTTCTTCCCCTCATTTTCACCTTCAATCTTTTCCTTTTTCCTGCAAATTCTCTGCAGCCAATAGAAACTGACCACGATGTGAGCTGACCTCTTCCAGGGTCTGGGCTGAGGCCCTGAAACATGGCTGATTGTTCCTGTCTGGCCAGCTGCCAAGACCTGAGTCTGTTTTGCACACCAGCTAGGCTGTGTTGGTGCTCCGTGTTCCCTCGGGGGCCCGGCTTTTGCTTTCTGTGTCCTGGCTCCCTCTGAGTGACCCTTCTGCCTCCAGGTGGCCCACTTTAAGGACTTCATCCCCCGGGCTTTTCCTGGGGGCCACAGCATGATCTTGGACTCTGAGGTGCTCCTGATTGACAACAGGACAGGCAGACCACTGCCCTTTGGGACTCTGGGAGTGCACAAGGTACCTGCTCAGGCCCAGTGAGCAAGAGTGAGTGTGTGCATGAGTGTGTGCTTTCAGTCCAGATGCAGAGGGATGTGTCGCTTACTTGGGGTCAAGCTTATCTTCATCTTTGAGCTGGTACTGACTTCAGCCCTAAGTTTAGATGTGTTTCGTTTTTGTGTTTTGCATAAAAAAACCTTATAGTGGCACCTGGCTTATAACTGGGTCAGTCTCCACTTAGGACGTGACTGCCAAGTGCCTTTATGGCCCAGGGGCTTCACAGTACAAACATGCATTATGTTCCACACGCTTCAGAGGGTCTGTGAAAGTGGACTGCTTCTCCCGTGTGTCCCTCATGTACCTACTACCTCATTTTCCCTTACAGAAAGCTGCCTTCCAGGATGCTAATGTCTGCCTGTTTGTTTTTGATTGTATCTACTTCAATGATGTCAGCTTGATGGATAGGTGAGGAATCTATTTTTGATTCCTGGGTAGGGAGGTGGGGGCTTGAGATTGGAAAGGAGAGCGGGCAAGGGCTGGCGGAAGTGCCTCTGGGCCTAGGAGCTGCAGCAGGAAGGAGCGAGAGGGAGCACAATTACTGCACAGCCGGCTCCCCATTCAGTGTTAGGAAGAGCCAGTGTGCTGACTAGGTCTCGACTCTGAAAGCTTAAGTCACAGAGGAAACCCCGCCGCCCACAGCAGAATGGACTGTTGGCGAGATACCCGACCACAAGCACTGTAGGGTTTCAGTCTCTCTCTTCAGAAGCGCCTCCAGGTGCATACGGCAGATGAATTTCAGTTCAGAGGCTTTAGTCTTGGAAGAGGCTGCCAACCAGAAGCTTGGGACTGTCAGGCTCTGTGGTTGGGACCACCTTCGGGATAACTCGCAGTCTTGACCTCTTGAGTCCCAAAAACCATTTTGGCCCCCTCTTCCCTTAGAGAAGCATCCCTGCCCCCACCCCCACCCCAGCCCCCAGCCCTGAGTGTGGAGGGGGAGGGAGATGGAAGGAGACAGAACTGCCAGGGTAGGAGCTGGGGTTTGGGCTTGAGGTCCTGAGGCCTGTCAGCCTTCTGACCCAAGCACAGCCCGCCTGGGGCCTAGAGAGTGAGACAGGATACAGCAAAGGAGAGTCAGGGTTATTTTTCAAAGGGGACCAGGGTTTACACAGGCTGTCTGGGCTGATGAGGTAGAGACAGGACCTATAACAATGAAGTAACTCTGCCACAGCTCATACCATCCGTCTTTGGTCCCGACGGAGCCCTGGTCACCCTGGGCGGGCAGAACTGATAGACACAAGGGCCCAGAGCCATGGCAGACCTCTCAGGAAACCAGTCCATCCTTATCCCGTCTCTCCTCAGAGCTCTGGGGGGTTGGAGGAGCATCCTGGCCTGACCTCAGCTCTTCTGTCCCCCTCAGGCCTCTGTGTGAGCGGCGGAAGCTTCTTTATGACAACATGGTGGAAATTCCCAACCGGATCATGTTCTCAGAAATGAAGCAAGTCACAGTGAGTGAGGATCCCACCCTCGCAGTGTCCTCATGATTTGAAAGCAGAGCAGAACCCCCCATGGGTCCAATGTGGTTGGGAGGATGAGTCTTAGTTATTTTTTTAAGAGGAAGGCTGATGTGGATACGAGCAGACCTTGGAGATACTGTGGGTTTGATTCTAGACCACCACAGTAAAGCAGTATCACAAGAAAATAAGTCACGTAACTTATGAATTCCCAGTGCACAGGAAAGCTACATTAACACTCTAGTCCATTAGGTGTGTGATAGCATTATGTCTAAAATAACATTTTTAGTTAAGGTAAAAATACTAAAAATACTACTTAACTAAAAAAACTAAACTAAAAATACTACTAAAAAATGCTTACCGTCATCTAACAACATTTTGGTGAAAAAAAAAAAGGAAAAAACAGTGAGTGCAAAAGGCGGTAAAGCAAAGCACAGTAAGACAGGCCCTGCCGGTGTTCGTGTGCGAGTCCCCACCTGCGAGGGCAGGGCGTGAAAGGCCCTTCCCAGGTGGGCGCCCAGAGTCACAGCTGAAGCAGCTCTCTGGCTGGTCCCTGCTCCGCTGGCCCTTTTGTTCCTTGTATTCAAGTCAGGGTGTTTCTAGCAGGCACTTTGCTAGTGTGTGAAAAGGAACCACCTCTCCCTCGCTTCCATAGCCCTTCTCTGTTCTCACATCAATCTCAGTGTCTCTCCTGTTCTCCCTCAGAAAGCTTCCGACTTGGTGGACATGATCAACAGGGTGATCCGAGAGGGGCTGGAAGGGCTGGTGCTGAAGGACGTGAAGGTAACATGGTCACATCCTTGGCTTTCTTCCGCCCTGACAGGACGTGGCTGTGGCAGTTGGCGGTGCTTGAGGGGGTGGTGCCTTTGCAGGATTCTGGATCGAAAGGCTGGGTTTGTGTTTGTCTCCTGAAGTGCGTTGGTGGAGTGGGAGGGCACTGCGACAGATCCAGGGTGTCTTGTGAGCAGGTGAAAAAGCCCACCCTCACAGAGCCTCCATTCGCGTTTGTGGTTTCTCTCTTGCTTGCTTCCCCTCAGGGTACATATGAGCCTGGAAAGCGGCATTGGCTGAAAGTGAAGAAAGACTATTTGAACGAGGGGGCCATGGCCGACACAGCTGACCTGGTGGTGCTTGGGGCCTTCTACGGGCAAGGGAGCAAAGGTCGGTGGCCTCTGGCCCCTGGGATGGTGCTTCTTTGAAAGGCACCACTCAAGGCATAGGCTGGCCCTTTTCCTGGCTGGACGTGCTAGCACGGCCAGTCGTGACATCGGAGCTCTGGCTTAGGGGCCCTGACCTTGCCCATGCCGCCTCAGGCCGGAACAGGGAGCGCTGCAGACCCAGGCAGGGAGTGGTCAGGTGAGAGTGCCCTGGGCTCACTGGCCCAAAAAGACTCCAGCCACTGTGTCTCCAAGGCCTGGTGGCTTTCTCCTCAGGGAAAGTCTCCCATTTCTGAACTGGAGGGGAAGCTGGGGTCTCAGGAACTAGTAGTCTTGGCATCTGTTTCTGGGCGCCAGACGCTATTCAGCTCCTTTTAGTCCAGCATTCAGTGTGATTGCCCCAAATTCACTGAAGTTGGGACTCCAAACGGTGAACGTCACACGGCTGGTGTGGGTCCAGGAGGTCGCCAGGGCTCCGACGCCGAGGCCCGGGCCCCTCCTCCGCAGGCTGCCTCCCACAGAGCCTCCTCCCCGCAGGCGGCATGATGTCCATCTTCCTCATGGGCTGCTTCGACCCGAGCAGCCAGAAGTGGTGCACCGTCACCAAGTGTGCAGGAGGCCACGACGACGCGACGCTCGCCCGCCTGCAGACCGGACTGGACATGGTGAAGATCAGCAAGGTGAGGGGGCCCTGGGGCCCTGGCCTCTGGCCCAGCCGTCACTTCTGAGACGAGCAGTGTTGTGGGGCGTGGGGGGGAAGCTGTAGGTCTCGTTTGTCTGTCTCCACAGAAAAGAGCTGCTGCTTGCATAGGAGCAGTGTTAGACCCTCAAATCCTCTGAGGACCTACCCTGTGGAAACTGGCCTTTGTGCCGTCCAGGCCACAGCCTCTCTGGGCAGGGAGGATGCCAGGGGTGAGGGGCTGCCTTTTGTGATGAGGCACCTCTTCTCACAAGCCTGTGACCAAGAGCGCGTTTAAGTCCTGTTTTGGCAACAGCCCAGGACAGCATCTTTCTCCTCTAGGATCCCAGCAAGATACCCAACTGGCTGAAAATCAATAAGATCTACTACCCTGACTTCATCGTTCCAGACCCAAAGGTATTATCCCGTGGCCTGGGGTCCTCCAGCCCCCAAAATGAGCTTGTACATTCTCTACTGCCACAGAGACATCATTTCAGCATCAGTGACAGTCCACCCAGGGATGGGGAGCCAGGTGACAGGCACGGAAAAGACCAGTCAATGCTGAGGGGCCATCCTCAGCAGACAGGAAGGGCCTCTCCTTCCTTGAGTCAGAGAGTCTGTTCGAGACGTGGCCTGGCCCAGTCCTTCCTGCACTGACAGAGAGCTGAGGCCCAGGGAAGACCCAGGACTCCCTAGGCCACACAGCATCAGCAGTGGGGCTAGAACTTGTCTCCCTGTGGTTACCCACTGCCGTTTCGCTTTTAACTGTGCTCTGTTGCTTTTAGCTGGGCTTTCAGGTAAGGCTCAGTGGTAAAGAATCTGCCTGTCAAGCAGGGACACAGGTTCAGTCCCTGGGTCAGGAAGATCCCCTGGAGGAGGAAATGGCAACCTTCTCCAGTATTCTTGCCTGGAGAATCCCATGGACAGAGGAGCCTGGCGGGCTGCAGTCTATGGGGTCACAGAGAGTCAGACACAGCTTAGCACTTGAACAGCAGCAACACTGCTTTCACCTGATTGGAAGGTGTTTTCTACTTAACCAGTGAGTGACCTGACTTCTCCTGACAGAAAGCTGCCGTGTGGGAGATCACAGGGGCTGAATTCTCAAAATCTGAGGCTCACACAGCCGATGGGATCTCCATCCGATTCCCTCGCTGCACCCGAATCCGTGATGATAAGGACTGGAAGTCTGCCACGAACCTCCCCCAACTCAAGGTGCAGGCGACTGGGCTGCGCGCGTGTCCTGTTCCCCACTCTGCCGGCACCTGACCACCTGCGTCCTCCCCTTCCCCTTTCTCCAGCATGCTGAGAGGCCAGGAGGGCAGTTACTAGAAAGGGAGAGCAGCAAATCCCCCGGGACAGAGCTCCGCCTGCATCAGGCCCCCTGGGCAGCCCTGGGCCCTGTCTCACAGCCTCCTGAGGAGGACTTGCCCCCCAGGCTTCAGTCTCCACATTGCTGAGAAGAACTGGGGAACAGAGAACAGTGATCTGTGCAGATTACTCCAGAAACAGGGCCAGAGCTAGAGAAGCACCGAGGAAGCCAGCTCCTTTGGCCTGCTGTGTGTCCTCCTCCCCTCATTTTCCTCAGCCCGGGCACCTAAAACAGACCACACAGACTGCCTGAGCCCCGAGGCTGGGAAAGGAGGGATAGCGCGGCATTCTCCCCTTCCCAGGAGCTGTACCAACTGTCCAAGGAGCGGGCGGCCTTCGCCATAACGGCCGGGGATGAGGGGAGCTCCGCCGCAGGAGGCAGCAGCGGGGAGAGCGAGGGCACCTCAGGGCCGGCTGTGCCTCACAAGGCCCCGAGAGCCTCCCCCAAGCAGCCTCCCGCCAGCGCCAAGAAGGCTGGGGGCAAGCCGGGCGGCTGCACCAGCAGAGGCGGTAAGGAGGGAGGGAGGGGTTGGGGCACTGAGGAGTGGGCGGGGAGCCCTGAGGTCCTGGGACCCCATCTACTGCCGCTGTCGATGGCTGCGTTCCTGCTCTGTGTGCATCTGATGGCCAGCCACTGATCTGTGGGTTACCCTCCTGCTCTGCACACCTGCCAGACAGGGTCCCCAAGAGCCCATGGGAGCTGAGGATGAGCCGCCTCTGAGCTCAGGGCTCAGTGGACAGCCCTTCCTGTCTCACCCATGCTGATAGCAGAGGGGCCTGCCCTTCTCTTAGCTCCCCTGACTTCAGGGACCATTATCACCGCTTCTGTCCTCTTCTTGGTTCTCACCCCAAGCTTTTGCCTGCAGGCAACTTACCAGCTGCAAAGCCCTCCCCTGTGAGAGTAGGGGTGAAGCGGAAGGCTCCTGATGTGACCCCGTGCCAAGCCAAGGTGAGGGCGAGCACCTCGCATTCCCAGCTCTTTGCACTTGGACGCTGCGCAATGGGCAGGGTGTGGTCGGGCTGACTGCCTGCCCCGCCCCCCCCTGCCCCACCCTCTTGTAGCACCCTGGCCTCAGGCAGGGCTGCAGTCCGCTGGCTCCACCCTGTGCCCTCTTGTTGCCTTGCAGAGGCGGCCAGCCAGCAAGCAGAGAGGAAGGAGAGCTGTGCCCACAGGCAGGAGATAGAACAGCGGGGAGGCTGCAAGGACCCACCCAGCTGCTGGTCCCAAATCCCAGTTGACATTAAAGGGGAGGAAGCCCAGCCTGGGTGTGGGAGTGCAGCCGTGTGAGTTTGTGAACAGGGCCAGCCAGTGAGAAGCGGGAGAGCCCTGGTTCAGTGACTGGCCTCCTCCTCTCCCCTCCTACTCCGCTGTCAGTTTAGTTTGACAACCGCTATTGAGCACTTACCAAGGCCAGTGACTGGGTTCCACCCTGGAGGCACTGATGGCTCAGAGGCAGATAGAGGTGTCGGCATCTGGTCACGACAGGGAGGCTGTGCCACCCCCACCCCCCGCCCCTGGCAGTCAGCGTGGAGGTCACGACACCCAGGTCCTGAACCCAGTCACCATGTCACCCAGAGGACCTTGCCGTGTTTCCCCTACCTGAAGCCCTGGACTCCATCAGTCACGAGCAGGGCTCCCGGCCCCTCAGCACGCACACAGGACTGCTCGTGGGTCAGGCAGCATCACTCCGGGCCCCACAGGCCCTGCCCACCAGTCCTTGGGTGGCTCTTGAGACGTGTGCTTCCCCTTTTCCAGGTCCCTTATGGGGACCCGTCCCTTCGCCCTTCTTTTCCTCTCAGCAAGGATGGAAAGGCATGTCGGTCATGCATAACCTGGAGTGGCCGGAGGATGGAGGTTTTGGGGTTTTTATCTTTACTTGGCTGTACCAAATCTTAGTTGTGGCACACAGGGCCCTTACTTGTAGGACGTGGGACCTAGTTCCCTGACCAGGGATCAAACTTGGGCCTCTTGCACTGGGAGCTCGGTGTCTTCGCCACTGGACCACCCAGGGAAGTCCCAGGATGGGGGTTTTAGGCCATTATCGTTTCTCCTGTAAACGCTCTCCCCACGTCCCAACCGCTAGTCTCCGTCTCACAGCTCTTCCCGAGCGGGGTCAGAGCCCCAGCCCAGCCCTGACTGCTGTGCGTTTGCAGGTGCTGCTGGACATCTTCACTGGTGTGCGGCTCTACCTGCCGCCCTCCACGCCAGACTTCAGCCGCCTCAGACGCTACTTTGTGGCATTCGATGGGGACCTGGTGCAGGAATTTGACGTGGCCTCAGCCACACACGTGCTGGGTGGCAGGGACAGGAACCCCGAGGCCCAGCAGGTCTCCCCGGAGTGGATCTGGGCGTGTATCCGGAAACGGAGGCTGGTGGCTCCTTGCTAGGACTGCTGCCCGCCCCTCCCTTGGGTGTACTCCCCGCCGCACTGCTTCTGGGCGGATGGGCGGTGGGCGGACCCAGGGTAGGGGCAGCTCTCTTCTCCAAGCTATGCATCTTCCAGAGCCCACCAGCCCCGCGTGCTGTCTTCCAGACTGGAGTGAGTTGCTGTGTGCCACCACTGAAGTCAGGTTCTCCTGCCAGTTTACATAGGTCTTTCAGATCTGGGTGCTGGTTTTGACCTTTTTTTTCCTTTGAAAAGCTTTTTTTAAAAAAAGAAAAATGGAACCCTTTCAGAGTTATCTGTGTCCTTCCCCAAACACCTCCTATAATTCTAGTGATTAAGGAATGGAGGGGAGGCTGGCTGTTGAAGTTCCCCTTCCACTTCCAGGCTCCTTTTAAAGTTGTATTTATAAGAGTATCCTCAGAAATGCTTATAGTGGGCAAAACTTGTATTCAGCCTGGCCATTTTTGCCAGGAATGAAATTGCATCTGAAAGAAAACAAAATGGATTTTTATGTCTCACTTTTCCATGTTCTCCTATTAAACAGTGTGTGGGTCCTGGTTTGAAGGGAGGGGACCAGGAAGGAAGGACAGGGAGCTGGTGTGGGCTCCGGGGCCACGGGCTCAGGAGGAGCTGCCCCCACCCCATCTGCAAACAAGACCGCTCTTTAGAAACCCACCTGAGGACAGATCTCCACAGCCTGCTTACAGAGAACGGCTCCTGTGCCACTTGAGATGGATTTATTTGAAGAGAAAACAATTGAGCATAGACGAGTCCAGTTCAGTAGAACTTTCTACAGCACTGGAAGAAGTGTCCTGGAAACCTCCACTGGCTGTCGGGAATCAACCACCTTCAGCTGCCGAGCATGTGAAACATGCTGGTAACATAACCGAGGGGCTGAACTTACATCTTCATCAGCTTCAGGTAGTCACGTGAGGCTAACGAAGCTCACCATGGACACTGCAGGTACAGACAGAGCCAGTTCGAAGCAAGCCCTGAAACTGAACAGCTGTAGCCCTAGAGGCGCAGACTGGAAGTGCACCTGAGTCGTAAGGCTGCTGAAGAGTGAGTGAGCCGAAGGAGCAGCTGCGCGCATGGCGATCTGGAGTTGGGAAAATCAGCCCAGCTGTGTGGGCCTGGCCTCTGCCTGCAGGGCTGCCAGACGCCACAGCCTCGCGCCCACGCGCTACTGTGAGCACTCTGGTCTGCGTGCAGGCTCCTCACCTCAGCATCTGGTGCTGAGGGTCCATCCTGTTTCTCCTTATCAACAAGTTGGCAGGCTGCTTGTCCAACCCCTGAAGTGAGGTTGCTCTGGAGCTTACCTGAGTAAGAGGCTAAGCAGGGGCCACTGCCTACCCCCTGCCCTCCAGGGTAATCAGCTAAGGTCGCTACAGCCTGTCTGACCTGGGTTCCCACCTGCTGTTTGCAGTGTTAGGGGGAAGGGGCGGGGGAGGCACCCTGACAGCAGGCCAGGACATTTGGGGTTTCTGAATGGGGACCATTCAGTCTGGCTTCACTGCTGAGAATAAGACACTTTTTATTCTATCCTCTCTGGAGACAAAAGCTGCTGCTCCTCTGAGCACTGACCTACATAAATTTTCACCCCCTCTCCAGCCTCCTCAGGCCAAGCAGTGGGACAGAGCTCTCCTCTGGGGATTTTGCCTTTGGCTTGGCTGGTCTCCCGAGGGGTGCACCTGCGCAGCAGAGGGGGTCATTTCGGTCATGAGCTCAGCCCCTCCTCACCTTGTCGGGTGTGTTACCTTCAGCTTACTGTTCAAGGTGTTGGTTTCCTTCCAGTCTTTCTGATCCATGTTTCTCTTTGCTGCTGAGATTATATATGATTTTGTATCCATGTATTTCACAGACCGTAAGCAACATCATCTTAAACCTCCCCAGCAGGGTGCTGGAGGCCTGCCCTCCTTTGAGCCTTTGTTTACTTGCTGGTTGGCAGCAGGCAAGAGGTCACCCTGGGTGCTGAACGGGTCAGCCTCCCAGAACAATGAGGACAAAGTGCTGTGGCTCAGCCTTGAGCCTCTGCGCCCTTTGGGCAAGATCCCTTCCTGCTCCAGTCACAGGGCAGATCTGCACTCAGTCCGGCTCTCCCAAAGGCTGTGCTCTCAGGAGTCCCCTCCCCTGTGCACCTGGTCTGACAGGCATACCGACCTGCACGGAGACACAGGGCACCCTGCCCTCGAGGCCGGGCCAACCTCTGAGCCACAGTCCAGCCAACACAGCTGTTTGCACAACTCCAGCCATCTCCCAGGGTCACCTGCAGACGCCGGGGCACCCCGGCTGGCCTCAGACTCCTTCCCACCCGCATCTTTAAGGTCTGCTTCTACCAGATTGGTGTCCATGGCTGAACTCAGTTGATGCTGCTATCTGGGCTTGGTCCTTTTTCCTGCCCAGCTCCCATCCTCTACTAGGCTTTCCCATGTCCAAGGCCACATGACCCAAACATCTCCAAAAATAACGCAGTCTCACAAGAGCAGGCCTGTGTGCATACCGCCTGGGATTAGCCTGTGGCTTGTGAACTCATGTCAGTCTTAACTATCAGACCTCTGGCGTCCTCACACCAGATCGGACAGGCATCTATGTTGAAACTTTATTACAAAATTATAAAGCAGAGCTCTGTAACAAAAAATACACATTTGGGTTTCGTCTAACACCCAAGTAAGTCTGAGAAAATATAAGCCACTTGAAATAACACATTCACGTCCAAAAGGTTTCAACAAATTTATACAATATACATTGAGCACTAATTCCTGTACAGCTTATTCTTTCTAGTTTGGATCCAGCTATTCCAATGTATTATGAACCAGTCAGCTGTCCTGTCTTTTAAAACAAGTCACAACTGAAATCTCAGAACAATCAGCAAAAGCCATGGGATAATGAAAGAATTAGATGTTTCCATGGTAATTAAGACCAAGGAGCCATGAGGGGCAGGAGAGAGCATCCAAGGATAAAAATCAAGTTTGCTACCTAGGTTAGATAGTAACTGAAATGGTATCTTAAGAATTCCCAGCCTTTATTTGGTGTAGTAATAAGATACAAAGTGGGAAGGGGGGGGGGGGGGGGGGCGGGGTCGCGGTTAGGGTTAGGTGGTTTTAACACCTTTTCTCCTAAATGGAAACCTTCACCAAAAGGGATTAGAAGACTTAAAGGCAAATTCTTTCTCCTAGATGAGTAAATGCCATCAGTTCTGATTCTGACTGAGGTTACAAACCAACCATCAGGACACTGTTAACTCATGTCTAAGAGGGAAACTGGGAGGTAGGGAGTGGTAAGGCCTCAGCAGAGAAAACAAGTTTTAAGCAGGGAAACAGCCAGCTTCTGCCCTGAAGTTATTGCTAGGTTGTAGCTGAGCTGCTATGTGCAGACCTGTTTGTTTCACAGTGGAACTAAGGAGTAGCTGAATTCTTTGTTAAACTGGTAGGCACCGTAAACTATAGTATTTACTGTCCAGCAGAAAGATGGTATCTTTACAGGGAAATCTCCATCCGCCACCCCCCACCTCCCACCCCCAGTTCCTACAAAGGCTGTAGCCCAGAATCAAACTATCTAGGACTTGGTATAATGTCAAGGTACGTGGTTTAGTGGTTGATGGAGAGAAAGCATTAAGCATATCCTGTACCAACCAACAGGTGCCCTTACAGGCTTTCCAAAGTCATGATTGGTTCTTCTGGTCTGAGAGAGCTCGGCTGCACAGGGTAGGGGCAGGGGTGACTGCCAAAGCCCTCAGCTGTCTGAGGGTGTGCATAGCGGTAATGTCCAACAGTAATGGCGGCACACACAGCTCTTCGGATAGTGCGCAGAACGTATGTTTGTGCTTGGCTAAGCTTCTCCAGCAAACTTGAGCTCTTCCAGTGGTGGAGAGACCCTGAGAGGGCTCAAGAACAAGACTCACTCACTGCACGGCCCTTCCTAAAGAGCCAAGGGAATGCTGCTTCCTGACCTGCCCCTAAAGCAGCAGGCTGAGAAAGGAAGTGGGAGTCGGGAGTCCCTCCCAAGCTGGGGAACAGAGACATGCAGCTGTCTGCTCAAGGGCTCATACCTCTGAGTGCTCGGTCTTACATGCTTGTCTGACTGGAGCAGAATAAGGCCCTTTGCCTAAGTCTCTGTGTCTTCAAGTAAAACCATGTTTAAAACCTCCATGGGCAAGAGGGACCTCGTGCTCAGGGGAAAATGGTTTAAGGCTGTCCACTGGAGACGTCAAAGCCAAGCAGAGAGCCACTGCTTCCACCCAACGCTTTCCCTTTTCCTCATCAACTAAAACAGGATGGCACAAAGTCAGACCCCAGGAGGAGAAGCAGAGGTGACCCACGTACTGTCTTTCAGAGACTGGAATCTCCCAGCAGTCTGAAAGCCAGATGCTTTGCTGACTCCCAAGGTCAGCTCAGGAGAGGGATAGCTTCCCATCCCAGCACTTAAGGAAGCAACTCTTAATGACTTAAGGTTTTCCAATCGCATTTGCGTTTCATTTCTCACCAGAAATAAGTTTACTGGTACAAATTTCTGTCCCTAGGAGGATCACTATGGGTCTGGTAAGCTACCATCTTTTTGGTCTAAAGAAACAAATGGATTTTAGGTAAGGTATCAGGAGACTTTAGCAAAGGTCAGTTAAAGCACAGAGAGCCACAGAGACCAGAAATGAATCCAGGTGTGCCGGGGAGGAAGAGAGCCGTTCCCACCAGGACTCATGGTGGGTGAGACCGAGGAACGCCGCTCAGGGGGGTGGGCGGGCTACAGGAGGAAGGGTGAGACTGTTTAGGTTTGCAGAGGAAGGGAGGAAGATATGGTCAAAATTCTGGAAAGTCCTCTCCACCAGTTACCATCGTCACCCCAAGATCACCACAACAGGGACTGGCCTGTGCGATCTGTACCAGTTTCCACTGGCCTGGGGCTCGGCCAGCG
Source organism: Ovis canadensis (assembly GCF_042477335.2). Taxonomy (NCBI): domain Eukaryota; kingdom Metazoa; phylum Chordata; class Mammalia; order Artiodactyla; family Bovidae; genus Ovis; species Ovis canadensis. The sequence goes on along the minus strand of NC_091255.1, from coordinate 23,460,308 downwards.
CACAGTGTACCTCTGAAGCAAGACAGGCATGCCCAGAGATGACACAGCATCCTTGCTCGCCCTGGTCTTGGGAACACTGCGCATGTTCTGGTTAGCTTGCCCGTCTGCAAGCTGACCAACCGTGGGCCCAGACACCTGGAGCTCTGTCCCTGTAAGGCACTGCAGAAGCTGGCACGGGCCCTCAGGATCGGAAGACGTGCACGGCTCGGATCACGTACTGCCGGCAGATGGGGCACTCGTTCATGCGCTTGCCGCACTTGGTGCAGGTGACCATGTGGCCGCACTCCAGCAGAACGCAGTCAATGGGCGAGTCCATGCAGATCCGACACAGGTTCTCCTCCAGGCTGGACGGCACTGCTCCCCCTGGACACAGAGCAGAGAGGAGAGTAAGGGGCGCAGCCCCCAGATCCACACACTCCCCTCGGGGAGAAGGAAGCACCTCCCCAGGAACTAGCTCCACCTGCTTGTTTAATCTGCACCTCCACAGGTTAGGCTATACGTTTGAAGAGTCAAGTACTTGTAGATCAAAGACTTCCCAGAACATGAGATGTTTAAGGCAAAGGCCTCAAAGCTTAAAAAGAAGTAACGTTCAGACAACTGAGGCTGTAATAAAGCCAGGGAGTGCCACGGAGGGACTCGATATTCCCTGAGGCAGAACGTGCTGAAAAGATATAAAACTGGCTGAGAAGAGTTTAAGTACCAACAGAGTTGTAATGAACGGCTCATGAAGGATCATGCGACTCCTCTGTAAACATACCCCCAACTGAATAAAGAAAGCCAAGGATTGCAGGGCCCCAGCCATGCCACGGCCTGCTGCCCTGGAGGAGACACCGTGGTGCCAGAGCCCAGCAGAGACTATGGCTCCCTCCTCTCTGCCTCCCACACACACTTCATCCACACCACCGTGACTGCTGCTCAGTGCTTTCAGAATTTGTGAGTTTGCTCCTTGTCTCCCCCACTAGGAGATGGGCTCCTAAATTCAACAAATGGAATCAATTTCTATTGAGATAATAATATACTTAGTATCTACTGTGTGCTCTGAGGGCTGATAGTCATCTTGAATGCCAGAAACCAGCCCTGAGGTGAAGGTGAACAAGGTAGTCTGACTCTTTGTGACCCCATGGACTACAGCCAGACAGGTTTCTCTGTAAATGGAATTCTCCAGGCAAGAATACTGGAGCAGGTTGTCACTTCCACCTCCAGGGGACCTTCCTGACCCAGGGATTGAACCCATGTCTCCTGCACTGGCAGGCAGATTCTTCACTACTGAGCCACTGGGAACCCCCAACAGAAACTGTGAAGTAGGTACTCTCGTTACTCGTTTTATAGGTGAGGCAAGCGAGACCAAAGGGTTAAATAGCTTGCCCAAAGATTCAAATCCAGGCAGGCTGGCTTCTAGGAAAGTGGCCTGAGGGCAGGGGCTGCGAAGACAGTACTAACTGCTCAGTGCACAGTTCTCAACAAGGCTAACTGGCTTGTGCGAGTGGGAAGACACAGTGGGCATGACCTACATCCGGGGTCAGCTGTAGGAACAGGAAAACCTTCATGTCCCCAAACCCAAGCTTCCCAGCATGTTTTAAATGGCAGCCTGAGTCAGGTAGCCATAAACAGGGAACTGGTCTTATAACAGCCGCCTCTACGGTCCCATAGGGAGCTCTCATACTCCACTGTTTCTGCACTTTCTTTACCTGTTCCTTGGATTATTCAGAAAGTCAGGCTGTGAGGCAGTGAAACCTATTTACTCCTGTGAGGAGCTGGTGGCCCTAACAGGGAACATTTGGAAACAACTGAACTATATAAACACCTATAAATATAAATAGGAATACCTATATATATAATGGGTATGAGCTATATAAATAGCTCATCCATAAATATATAGATGGGCTGGAGTAATTTACAGAATTTCATTACAGATTACTTTTGTCAAGATTAACAAATTCATTAACTCAGTTGCCAGCATTCTCCCAGGGAATCAGAAAGACCCCAAGTGGATGGTCAAACTTTGGTATCAGGTGAGGGTCTAGAACTCCAAATGCTCAACTCTTGGGAATGTATCAGCCAGAAGACCGTGCCCCATTCTGAGCAATATGGTGAGAGCTCTTCCCCAAGAAAGGATGTTCTCAGAGTAGTGTAGGGGCCTGAAAAGCACTTTAAAACTTTTTCAGAAGACACTCCAAATTTGTCACTTAGTAAAATGGCTGTATAGCCTTGAGGCTTTCAGAAAAAGGTCTAGCATGTTTTAGAGTGACTGTATCTGCAGTCAGATTCCTTCAGTGCATTCTGGGGGTGCCCAGAGACCTGTGGGTGGTCTTTAACATACAGGTTGGTACATGGCAGCTGAGTGCCACGAAACACGCTATACATACAAGGCTCTTAGCTCACCACCCCTGCTTTTCAGTTGGTACCAGAAGCTGATGAACATCCCAAGTGATTTCCCTGAAGGTACACACAGAGACCCTCCCACACAGACCAAGATGGAGTAAAAGCTATGGTGCCTGAGCCCCAGGACTATGGGCAATGACCAGAAGTGCCAGCCCTTGGCTTTGCCGAAGATTTTACACAGGCTGGCTTCTGAGCTCTGACAACCAGAGGCCTGCAGATCAGGCTGCCCGAGGTGTCCTGCCACTCCTCCCTTCGCAGGGACGGGGATGGGAATTTCGAAAGATGCTGAGGAGTCCTGGTTCCCAGGGAACATCCCCCCCAGTACCGCTCCCCCGCCAGGATGTGGATATGCTCAGAGTTCTCAGAAGGCTAACAGGAGTAAAGGCTGAAGGGGAGGAAGGAGAGGAGAGCGAAGGGCCTCAGCCTGATACCAAACAGGAACAGCCACGTACCGTTTTGGTCTTCAGCGCTGCACACTGCAAAGGGAAGGAAAGAAGGTGTCTGAATACGTGACGTCAAGGAAAGCATCCAGCCACCCTGGCTTCACTTCCAAACTCAGACTGCTCTCCTGCTGGGAACCAGGCTACCCTCCTCAGACCCTCCACACACGGGAGACTCACCCACCGCCCCTGCTGGGGTGTCTGGTCTAGTCTTAGAATAAGGGCTTCCACTGCTTTGCCGTGAACAAAAGTGCCAGGCAGGAAGGAGATTGCACAAGCTCAGTGTTCTTTTCTTCTATCACTTCGGAAGCCGGAGTTAAAGTCAAGAAAGGAGGAACAGTCTGCCCTGGTTGGACTCCCCAGAGGAGCCATCTCCTCGTCCCTCATTTGGAGGTTCTGGGGACCATCCAAAAGCGAAGAGCCTGTGATCAGGTGACCAGGCAGATGTCCCCTAACTCTGATGAATCTGAGCTCCTGGGAGAGGAGAACCTGAATCTGACTTCAACCACCGTGAGCAGGCAAGTCAGCACAACATTGACTTGCAGGAGCCCATCAGCTGGGGAGCGACTGGGTGAAGTCATTTCAGGAAATGCAGAGTTCCAGACAGCTAGACTTGTCTCTCGCCTGCAGGGCTTCTCTGCCTTGATTGGTACAGTCTTCATCTTACCACAAATCGGCAGCACGGACATAATAGCAAGTTTTTTTCTTCCCCAAACTCATTTGACCACAGACCTTGTTTTATTCTGCATCACTGAAAATGATACCATGGCAAATGCTTTGGAAAATGAGCAGCCCCGGGGCAGGCAGGACACACACAGGGTGCCAGTACCTTGTGTACAGAGTTTGAGCACGGCCAGAGGCAGTGATGAGTCTGACGGGGCGACATACGGCGGGAAGGGCCATGGACTTAGACCCAGAAATCCTCAGGGCCAATCTAGGCTCTCCAGTGAAGGGAAGATGCTAACAAGGCCTATTTCACAGGCTGCCCTGAGGATTAAATACATACACACGATGCCTGACCCCCACCCGGGCATCAGCTCCAAAGGACAGTTGTTATTAGAGGACGCAAATGCGCAGGGTGGCCCCTTCCTCGGCTGAAGCATGGGAATGGAGTGGGGTCGCTGTGGCCTCTAACGCGCGGCAGCAGGCGCCCTGCAGCTCTATGCCGCTGCCGCACGCACAGCCCCTCACCCAGGTGCTGGAGTCCCTTCTGGTCCTTGTACAGCCGCGTCACCCTCTCCATCAGTTCCCACTTCTCACAGCAGCCCTTGTAGTTGACGAAGTTGCGAGCCAGGATCTCCTTGAGCTGTCGCACGGTGAGACCTTCAATGTCCTCCAGGTCGGTCAGGTCAGACAGAGAGGCCCTCCGGCCTGGGACAAAGCTGTCCTCTGAGTCGACGGACTGAGAAGGCAAAGATGGGATGAATGGGCTCCACTCCCCCGCCCCCGCCCCGGCTCTCACTTCCAGGACCCCAGAGCTCTCATCACTCTGTGCTTTTGGTGACTGGCCTCAAGGGAAGCAGGAATGGGGGCATATAGAGGATTACATGGCGCCAGCTATGCATCGCAAGACAGACCTCCATCTCTTCCTGACCCAAGAGCTGTGCTCAGGCCCAGCCGGCCACAGCCCCACCCCCAGTGGCCGGGCAGGAGGGGCAGCACCAGCTGAGGCAAGAGGTTTTGGATCCCGATTGCTCCACTGACTGATGCTGAGCAGCACCGGGCACGATGCTCACCTCCCTGAGCCTGTCTGCCCCAGGCTTCCCATGGAGATTAAACGAGGCAGCACGAGAGACTACCGCACGTGGTCTGGGTCTTTCTCCCCTGGAGAGAGTTCTGCTTTCCCACAGAAGCCTGCTTCCTGCACAAGCATCCTCTCTGCACACTGGAGACCACAGCTCTGCGGCCTCACAGCAGTGCCCTCTCATCTTTCCCTCCTGATTATCTGACCTCCTTCCCCTGACAATGGCCACTGTGTGCTGGAAGCAGAGGAGAAGAACAAGACTGACTCAGCGGCGCCAGAAGCCTGCCCTCCAGCTGCTCTCAGCAAGTCAGCAGACTGGAAACCAACGGGCTGTGCCGCTCCGTAGCCTCCACTGGGACACAGACGCTCCCGAGGTTCACCTGGAATGCTCACACTAAACGCCGCCCCCACAGACAGGATTTCAGGACTGTCACCACAGCCTGCTCCTCCCCTCTCCCCCGTGAGGCCGCCCAGAGGGTCCTGGCGAGAACAGCGGTGAGAGCAAAGGCGGAGGCACAGACCCCACAGGGCCCACCTGGGTCTCGTCCTCAGCATGGGCTCTGGCCGTGCGCTCCAGGTAGACGGGCTCCTCTTGGTCCTGAGACACATGGCCATTGGCCTGTGGGGACAGAAAGATGCCGTCACATCCGCAGAGCTGTCCCACGGATGGCATGGGGCTCTTGCCAGCTCATGCCATATCCAAATGCATTCTCATCTCCCCGGGAACCTGGAGTCTCGCATAACAGCATTGTAGAAGCCTGACTCTGTCAGGCAGGGAAGCGACATGCATGTATTTCAACTCTAGCCAGGATGGCATTAACTGCCACTCACCGTCAGTGTCGGCTCAGCTTGCACACTCCGAGTGGAAGGAAGATCCCACGGCCGCTCCTCTGCCGGACCGCCGTCAAGCCCGTTCCTGACACTGGCGCCACAATGCCAGCCCCACAACCTCTGCCCGCTACCCCTGGTTTTGCACCCGGACCCATGTCAGCTCTTTGCTCCCCAACTGTCCAAACTATGTCTCCGCTTCTGCCACACGAAATCGCCCCGGCTTCCTCATCTGGCCCAGGTGAGGCCAAAGTTTCCAGACCCTCACCACCCCACCCCTCTCTCTTCTGGCTAGTCGCTCCTCTCATTAGAAATTCTAGAAATATGCTCCAACCAGTAGGGCAGACTATTACTAAGAGCTGTCTTGAAACCCAGTCAAAAATTATTCTAAGGCATCAAATAGTCTATTAGCCTGAGACTATATAAGACTAATTAATGCCTATGCTTAAGAAGTTTCATTCGGCTTAGAATTCTAACCTCTCAAAAGGTTTCCTCTGGTTTTGCCAGAGTAGTCAGAACTGGGAGCCACCTAATCCTATCACCATTTAAGCCACAAATCCCTTCCTAGATCCTCTCCACCCACTGCTCCCAAACAGGCGAAGGGTCTGGTGGGAGCCCAGAGCAAACAGGTGTCTGAGCTCACAGGCCTTTTCCAGCAAAGGGACAACCCGGGAAACCAGTCACTCACTGGCCCCCGCTGCTCACCTCAGGTTAGAATGCATAATATGGAGCTAATTAAGAAAAGGCACGCAACCACACAGAAACGAAGAGTAGAAATAACAACCGTCACCAAAAATGCCAAGTGACGATAAGGTCCTGTACACAGCACATGTGGGCAGAGATGCTTCCCAGACAACGTCCAGTTTTCTCTTAGCTTTACGTCAGTGTGGTACCCACCGGCCTCCTGGTGTCACCTTGGAGTTACAAGAAGCCATTCAGAGCCTAACCTTTTCCTAAGTAGACAGTTTCTGTATGTCTTCTCTTTTCCACAAAAGAGAAATTCTTTTGTGCTGCAAAGTATGCTCCTGTCTTTTCAGGATGTCCACTGGCTGAGCCCTAATCTACAGTGAGTGTCTGTCTACAGTTGGCTTTATTCCATGCACTTCCTTCACTAGCAACTACTGCCAGGGGGTTACAGGCACAGGAAGGGGCCCTGGTGAGGCGAGCGCTGCTGCCAGCAGACACACAGCCTGCGTGCCGCGCGCTGCAGAATCGTCAGGCAGCCCCGCACGAGTTACTGCGCTTGCCCTATTTTTCTGGCTGGCAAAATGCGGGCCTTGCCAGAACAGGGGACGTGAGCTGACCTGAAGGCCTTCTGGAAACATCAGAGGAGAAGCACCCAATGAGCCCTGGTACACGGTGTGACCTACGCGTGCAGTCTGCAACTTCTGATTAATGAAAGGAACCCACCTAAAGGTTCCTTCAGGGGAAAAGAGAAAATTTCCTCGAGGCACTCTCCTGACTCCCCATAAACAGAGAGAAAACCCTGGAGCAAGCAAAGGGAGGAAGTCATGGCAGGCGGCCCAGCCTGTCCAGCAGACAGAGCAGAGCCGAGGGAGAGTGAAGCCCCAGAGCGCGCTGGGGAGAAAGCCAGCTCAGGCCGATGAGGGAGCTGCGTGCGTGTCCTGCAGGTGAAGCTTGCGACCACAGCGGCCTTTCTGGCTCAGTGCTCGTCAGAGCTGAAGCAGGGGCCCCATCCCAGCAGAGGCGGGGACCAGAACAGGAGACGGCAGCCCTCCACATCCTGTGTGGGAGACGACGACACTGGTGCATGCCGGCTCTGGCGGCTCAAAGCCCTTCAGACGTGGGGTCACGCTGCCAGTCAGTCGTCCCCACATCCTGGCAGGAGCCAAAGTGGTCTGGATTACTAACCTCATCGCCTTGCTAAAGGCTCAAACCTCCCCCAAGTGACCCGAGAGTCAGTGCCCAGCTGGATGTGGAAACTGGATCTCCTAGGTCCTAATCCTCCCACTGTTGCCCAAGTCAGTGAGTAAAAGGCTCACTGAGGCACTGAAGTATAGCTACAGGACGTCAGCACGCCCCGATGATGACAGCAATCCTGGCACTTCGGGGGTGGTTAATATATGCTCACTGAATAAACGAACGCACGGAAAAATAGTTCCTAGAGACCCAGCACACGAAAGCCAGAGGCTGCCACTTTCTCCCCCAACCCTTCCCTCTCCCCACCATGGGCACCTAGTCTGCAGAGCTGGCCCTCTGCCCATGTCCTGTCGGTCCTAACCTTACAGGGTCCCCTGGGGCTACCCACAGCTTCCAGCTACTTCCCATCCTCTGTCCAGTGCCCCTCCCACTGGAGGTGGGGCACCACTTCCGCCGTCCCCACCCCAGGCCTCTGGCTGAAGCCTCCTGCCTTGCCAGTGCTGGGTCCTCCCCCGCTCCCCACCGAGTGTGTGGGTGTTTGCTTCCTATAACTTGACACAAGTCTTGCTGTCTGACACCCTATCCTTTCCTCTTTCACCCCCCTCAACCCTCTCCTCTGGAGAAGGCAATGGCACCCCACTCCAGTACCCTTGCTGGGAAAATCCCATGGGCGGAGGAGCCTGGTAGGCTGCAGTCCATGGGGTCGCCAAGAGTCGGACATGACTGAGCAACTTCACTTTCACTTTTCACTTTCATACATTGGAGAAGGAAATGGCAGCCCACTCCAGTGTTCTTGCTTGGAGAATCCCAGGGACGGGGGAGCCTGGTGGGCTGCCATCTATGGGGTCGCACATTGTCGGACACGACTGAAGTGACTTAGCAGTAGCAGTAGTAGCAACCCTCTCCTCAGTGATAATAACGATATCGTTTAGTCACTAAGTCGTGTCTGACTCTCTGCAACCCTATGGACTGTAGCCCACCAGGCTCCTCTATCCATGGAATTCTCCAGGAAAGAATACTGGAGTGGGTTGCCATTTCTTTCTCCAGGGGATCTTCCTGACGCAGGGACAGAACTCAAGTCTCCTGTATCGGTGGGTGTATTATTTACCGCTGAGTCACCTGGGAAGCCTGAGGTCCACTGGCATCACTCTAATGCAGCAGCTGGTTTCCACATCTACCTTCCCCCTCAGAGGGGCTTTCTCAGCGTAGAAGCAACATAATCCTCGATTCCGTGCTTTCCGGGCCCAGTTCATAACTCAGTCCCTGTGCTGCCCGGAGCCTTCCGTCCCCAGGCCCTGCTGGGATGCAGATAAGGCTGCCTACTGTTCAACAGCCCTGCAAGCACACCCCAGCCCAGCCAGCGCGGGCAGGAGCGGCCGGCCCCGCGCCTCGGCCACAGTGTTTCCCTCCGCTGCCTCGCCTCCACATCCTCTTTTTGGCCTCACCACGCGGCACGCAGAATTTCCCCAACCAGGGATCAAACCTGTGCCCCTTGCACTGGAAGCTCGGAGTCATAACCGCTGGACCACCAGGGAAGTCCTGCGTGGTCCTTTTTCTCCCTGGTGCCTTGTGACGATCACTGAGGGACTGAGGTCCCCGTCGGCCCAAGAAGGCCATGGGGAGAGAAAGCAGGAGGGTAATTTGATCAGAACCAAATGTGAAGACCTAACAGTGAATTTTCTCAAAATGTTTCTAGACCAACCAATTTTTTAAAACTAACTGGGATAGGAACGTATTACAAAGAAACAGAAAAACACAATAACCCAGCACCGTGCATCCGTTTCTCTAAGAAAAGCCCAAACATGAGTCTGAAGTCCAGAAAACTCCAGAAAGGCGTCCCGTCACCTGTGCAGCCCCTCTCCCGCAGCGCTGGGGGAGAGGAACCGGGGCCCACCCTGGAGAGAGGGGAGGCCGCACTGGCCGTACCTGCTGCCGGCCTTGCGCCTGGCCGGGGGGTGCGGATGGGAGGCCGGGTGAGGTAGGTGGCACGGCGCTGGTGTGGGGCCGGGTGAGGAAGGCCTGCTGCTCGGGGAAGTCGGGGCCCAAGGGGGGCACCTGAGTCCTGCCCTCCTGGGAGATGACGGGCTGCTGGCCGAGCACCAGGGACACCAGCTCCTCCTTCTCCCGGCACATGTCGGTAGAAATGTCGTGGAGGCTGAGATAGTCCCTCAGGTCCTTCACCTTCATCTTCATGAGCTCCTCCCGCCGGAAGGCCGTGGCGCGGAAGCGCTGGCAGAGAAGGCAGAGGCGGGGCCCGGCGCCCACCTGGCTCGAACAGTTCGTGCAGAAGTTCTTCTTACAGTCCAAGCAGGTCTGCTGCTTAAGAGCAAGAGACAAAGGAAACCATGTCAGGCCGTGAGGACAAGACAGAGCGCGACAAGGGCTGGGCACGACCGCCCCTGTGACTTGCCCTTTCACCGAGCTCCTCCTCTACCCAGGGGTCGGGCCGCCGGGCAGAGTTGAGGATCAAAGCCCCCGGAGGCAGCAGGGCCCCCGAGGGTCTCCGGCCGCCACAGGCAGGGCGCCGCGGGCAGGATTCCACTGGAGGCTCACGCCACTCATGCTTCTCACCAGCAGAGAAACAGAGGCTGCTAACTGACAGTGACAGCTTCAGGGTAGGAAAAGCCCTGCCTTTACGAAGTCTCCCTCCCCGTCTCTTGTGGTGTCACCTTGGGGCTGTAACTGAGCCTCTCTGGCCCTCAGTTTCCTCATCTGTAACGTAGGGGGTGATGAAAGCAACTACTTCATAGGACTGTTGTAAAGTTAAGAGATAATGCACTCAGCATATCGGACACATGAGTCTTCCATAAGTATTTAGTGTTTTAATTATTATTTCTAGGAAATACAAGCCAATGATGAGAGTCAAGATTCAAATCAGTATCGTGGAGCAACCCTCCTTCAATAATTGTATTTTGTTCTATACTTCTCAATACTGTACAATTATAATCTTTGATAATTACTACTCCAAAAATATATATATTATTAAATGACTGAGGGGCTACTATGTGCCAGAGCTGGACTTGGCTTATCATTCAGGTCTGAAAGCAGGTGTTTTCCTGCCTCCCTGCTTCCGGGACAGAGCGTCCGCGGCCTGGAGAGAGGAAGGCGCGTCCTGAAGGGCGGGCAGGGAGCAGCGGGTCTGAGGCCCACACCTGAGGGGGTCTGGGTTTGGTGCTCACACTCGCGCTCTTTCCACCAAGCCATGGGACTGACTCAGCCCCACGCCAGCCCCCAGCCGTGCTGAGCCAAGGGCCTGGCTCTCCCTCTCGGAACTCCCGGCCCAGGGCCCCGTCTGCAGGCACTGGGGCCCAGGCCCCTGCCCTACCCCGGGAAGGCCAGCTCCAAGTGCTGGGAGCGCGGGGCTGCCTGAGAGCAAACCCAAGACAAATACTTAGTGACAGGAGGCCCTCCAGACACGAAGGGGGAGCTCTCGTCTGTGGAAGTACAGGGTGTCTCAGGCGGCTGACGAGAGGGCCGGGCAGGCGAGCTGGCATCGCCTGGCAGCAGCTGCTCCCAGGATCGCGGACAACACAGGGCACGAGGGCGTGCTCAGCCCCCAGGAGGCAGCTCCTGGCCCCTCGGCCTGGAGGCTGAGTGAGCGCAGGGTCATCGATGAGCCCTACAGCCACGAGTGGGCCGCACACCACCACAGGGGTGAGCCCTGGGCCCCCAGCGCTGGTCCTGGAGGGGCACTCACTAACCCTTTAGAGAAATTAACAACTTTTCATCCCAGGGTGACTTCAGCATTAACCTAAATCTTTCTGCCCCCTCTTTTCTAAGTATAGAAAGCTGTTCAAGCAAACAAGAATGCCCAGGAGACTCACATTCCCAGAGTCGAAATCACAGGCCCTCTGGTGCAGCACTGAAGGAGAAGTCTGCAGAGTGGAGGGGGTTATATTTAGACTTTTCTAAGTGTCATTCAAGCAGTAAAGTGAAGCGAACAAAGGCTGTGACTGCTGACACTCGGAAGGACACATGTCAAGCTCCCTCACTCTCCACACAGTGCTAACCACACAATACAAAGTTCACACGGCTGCACGTGCTTTAGAACAGTTCTGGGACCAGTCGCCACTCAGATGGAAAGGAGATGTTTTGGGGTATTTGGGGGGTTCGGTCACATCTAAAGCTTTTCTAGTGGGTGATGTGATGTGTTTAGGATGACACAGTGAAATTACAAGGCTTCCATGTCATAAAGCTGTAGGTCCTGACATGGAACACTGCTTATACTGGTACAGTTTGATAAGACTTCAGTTCAGTCTCTCAGTCGTGTTCGACTCTTTGCGACCCCATGAATCGCAGCATGCTTGACACAACTGAACAGACCCAAGTTGCTCCATCAGCCAGATCTAAGCAACAGTCTTCTACGGTGCGCAGCGTACTGGATACCAGATCAGAAAGCAAAGACAGCAACCCACCCAGCTTCTCCAACCCCCCAGGGGCTCTGAAGTCCTGGCATCTGAAACACACCCGACAGGAAGCAGTAAGCCAGTGCTCACTTGAGGCTAAAACCCCAGTTTGAAGAGTCAGGAGAGAACTGACTGTCAACAAACGCTGGCAGAACAAGTAAAGGAAACACTCAAATATAAATTCCAGCAAATGGTACACACTGAGTAGTGAGGTGGCGAGAAAGACGACCTAGGGGAGCCCGGGTGGCCGCAGAGACACCCGGAGCATGGGGGCCGGCAGGGGTGCCGGCATGTGGCTCCCCCTGACAACCCACCCTTCCTCTGCCACCCCCACCCCAGCCCTGCTCCCTGGCATAGGCCAGGCCCACGTTCTCAGCTCTCTTCCTGCCGTCCTCCGAGAGGCAGCCCCTCCTGGGAGAGAAAGAGCAGCAGGGACATGCTAGGATTAAGTCCTGGCTGGCTGCGTCCCCACTGGGGGAACTTGTGCAAAACAGACAACTTCCTAGAGTCTCAGATGCTCACCTGCAAAGCCAGGTTCTCAGGACTTCCCTGGTGGCTCAGTGGCCAAGAATCTGCCTGCCAATGCAGGAGACACAGGTTCGATCCCTGGTTCAGGGAGCTCCCATATGCCGCAGAACCACTAAGCCCATGTGCCTACACTAAGCCTATGTGCCTACACTAAGCCTGCTCTCTAGAGCCTCAGGGCCTAGAGCCCGTGGTCCACAGGAGGAGCGGCCGCCATGAGGGGCCATGCACCGCAACTAGGGAAGAGCCCTCGCAGCAGCGAAGACCCAGCACAGCCCCGAATAGTAAACAAGCGACTAAAGTGAAAGTTGGATGCTGAGCCTGCCTCGAAGGGCTGCTCAGGTACCACAGGAGCTGATGCACAGTGAACCTCAGCATGCGGTAGGCACCCCACACAGTAACAGTCGCCTCTAGTTCCCTTCCCCTTGGGCCAAGACCGAGGAGGCACCCCCTCTTTCTACTCTGAGACTTGATTATCTCTCCATGTCTACAAACACAACCTCCCTGCCAGGCCACCCTATCCTCCCCTTCCTCCAGTTGGTCAACTAAAGAGGCTGGGCGCCAAACCCCCTCCAAAACCATCAGGGCTGCTGCTAAACCACATGCAGGATATGTCGCTTCCAGCCAGTCCTGTCCTGCAGTTTCCAAGACTGGAAGCTCTAGGAGGCCAGGGCTCCGTATTTTTCACGGCCTCTCTTATAAAGTCCTTAGTGCTAACTGGGCTTTGTACCAGTGAGCATTCAGCAAATACTGACCACAATGAAGAAAGGAAAAAGAGACAAGAGGATCCATGTCATCATTTCAATTCAACCACTTCAAGAAAAGACATTTTGAAAGCTTGCAGCTGTTAAATGCCAAACCCTTGAGATAAGATGCCGATCCACTTAAGCATGAAATTACAAGTGCAAAACTCTCATAGGAGAAAACATCCTTAACATTCACAGAATTCACTGTGAATTACACAAAATTAATTCGTCCCCTTGTGGCAAGAAAATATTGTACCAATAACCATCTTTTACCTTCCAACTGGAACTTCTTTTCCCCCTACAGAAGCTCTTCTTGGGACTTGCCTGTTGGTCCAGGGGTTGAGAATCTGCCTGCCAATGTAGGAGACACGAGTTCGATCCTTGCTCCAGGAAGATTCCACATGCAGTGAAGCATCTACTGAGCCCACGTGCTGCCAACTACTGAGGCCGCACTCCAGAGTCTGTGCTCCGCAACAAGAGGAGCCCAAGCAACGCAACCAGAGTAGGTAGCCCCCACTCGCCACAACTAAAGAAAGCCCAATCACAGCTGCAAAGACCAGTACAACTAAAAATAAGCAATTACTTTTTTTAAAAAAACTTCTTGGTACAGAAGCTTTCCTCCCGCCTCCTCACACAGCTGTGCCTTTGCCCTCCTCTTCCTGTCAGCCTTCGAGCTCCCTACTGTGGAGGGATGACTCTCTTCATCTTTACCTTTCCACCCCAGGCAACACCTAACACACCGTAGATACTAAATAATCTATTTTTCACTAAATAAGGGAAAAATTACTTTATTTTTTAATTTTGGCCACGCCAGGCAGCTTGCAGGATCTTAGTTCACCGACTTGGGCTCAAACCCACACCCCCTGCAGTGGAAGCGCAAAGTCTTAACCGCTGAGCCACCAGAGAAGTCCCTGGAGTTCCTTAGTTTACTCAGTGTCATGCCTTATTTTAGTCAGACTGATACCCTGCCTTCTTCAGTTCGACCTTCTCCTCCTCCATTTCATCCGTCTTCGTCAGTGGCGTGCCCTTGTATCTTAGTAGCTAAAGTGCCTTTGTGTCTGAGTCTCTTCTTTTTCATCTGTAAAATGGGTTGACAACCACTCCTTCACAGGGTTCTGGCACAAAGAGCTGATCACCAGATAGAAGCTGCCTGGATCGGTCTTGGCCTCCCCCAGACCAGGCTCTAGTAACTTCCCGCTGGTGTGCAAGAGCTGCCTTAGCGCCTCTCCTACGGCTCCAGCAAACCTCCCTCCTCGTGAAGCCATGTCCGCTCCCTGAAACAGGGTCAGCCAGGTCGCTGCTTTGTTCAGAACCCTTCAGTGCCTCCTTGTGGCCTGGTGGCTACAGGCTCCTTACTGCAGAAGCCCTGGTCCTTTACACCGAGGCCATCTTTGCTGCCCTCACTCCCCAGTCCCCTGCACCCTGGAACAGGCCACGCACTCTTCCCAGGTCCAGCCTGCATCTGCTCCACCTCTAGTGCTTTTACCTCGGCCACTGCTTTGCCAATCAACAAGCTTCCTTCGTGGCTAGAATGATCCATTTACCAACAGTGCCTGGTGCCCTAATACTTAACTTATACAACTGACTCTCGTTAGTTCTTTGTAAATGGGGGCCTCCTTAACCAGACAGTAAGCTCCCCAGGGGAACGCCCTATGTCTTGGCCCTCTCTCCACAAAAGCGTGACCTCTAGCAGCTAGCACGCTGCTGGGACAGAACCGGGCCCTCAGTGAAACTCTTCAGCGTGGAAATGCCAGCCGTAGAGTGAAAGCAGACACTCTCTGATCTACTTCCTCTTTTGCAAATTCTTCTCAACAGTCCAGTCATTCATTCATTCATTTGAAAAACTGTATTGCCCACCTACCATATCAGTCTAGATAGACACTGGGAAAAACTTGTGGACAAAACCGGCAGAATCCCTTACTCTGTGTATCATCTGAGAAGACAGGCAATCCACAAACACATGTATGCTGGGTGGTGAAAACCGCTATGAAGAAAATAAAGCACCTTCCCACCCCCACTCAACCCTCTTTCTTCTGGGGCCGGTCCCCTCATCCATCCACTCTCTCTCTCCTGCTAGATCTCCTGACTCTCCCAAGTTTGTTTGTTTGTTTGCTTAATTGGAGGACAGTTACTTTACAACATTGCGGCTGTCTTTACCGCGCCTCAGTATGAATCAGCCATAGGCATACATTTGTCTCTCCACCCTGTACCCCTCCCTTCCACACCCCAACCCTCCAGGTTGTCACAGAGCACCAGCTTTGGCCGCCCTGAGTCTCGCGTCAAACTCCCAATGGTGACCTGTTTCACATATGGTAATGTATGTTTCAATGCTATTCTCTCAGATGGAGTTCCCAAGTTATCACCACTTATCTGTGCTTTCTCTCCATTTCCACTCCAGAGAATAACTGACCTTAAAAAAAAAGCTGCAAATTCACGCTGCTGCTTTTTTTTTTGGTCTGTGTTGTATGGCTTGCAGGATCTTAGTTCCCCAACCAGGGAGTGAATGAACAGAGAAAGTGCAGAGTCCTAACCGCTGCACCACCAGGGAATTTCCCATGCTGCTTCATTCAGACAAGGGTTTTCCACATTCCTTTCCTGCCAGTTACTCTGCCACTTCTGCTGGTCGTTCCTAGCACTGCTCACAACGTAGCGATGAAAACAGCACAAGCTCTGGCCATCTAACAGACTTCTGATGTGCTGAACGACTGCTTTAGATAAGGAGGACAATTTCTTCTTCTGTTAAATGGGAAGACACAACAGTAGCATAACGTCACGGGGTGGTGTAAGGACGCAGGGACACCACGCATCTGAAATGCCTAGCTTGGTGCCAGGCACGTGAACAGGACCCCACGGCCCTCCTTCCATCACCTCCGATGCTCAGTCCACCCACAGTCTCCACCCCCAGCAGCACTGAGACCGCATGGCCCCGAGTTCCCCCTGCTCTCCACCTCAGTCTCCATTTTCGGACTGAACCCCTCAGTCCACGTGTACGAGGAGGGGCGCCCCTGCCCACGGAGCCACAGCCACCTGGCTTTGGCAGCCTCTCCCGCCAAGTTCTCAGTGACCGGGGTAGCCACGCAAATGGCAAATGGCACACAGAGCCTGGCTGTGTGCTCCCTTCCCTGCATGGCAGTGAGGCACAGGCGAAATACGACCGACAAGGCAAGCTGCCCATCCTCCACCATCTTACAGGTACAGAGGGGTGGCTGGCCAGCACTGCGAGCTGCACAAAGTCTGACACGCTGTCTTCGGCGGGAGGACTTGAGAGTCAGAGACATATGTTTGCATCCTGGCTCTGCCTTTTAATAACCACACAGTTGTGGGGCGCTACCTAAGCAGAGGGGAAAGAATGAGTATTTTCATGTCTAGGAAGCTATTTGTCAGGAACTTGACAGATACAGTTTCCTTTTACTGTTAAACTTTAAGCCTTAGTTTCTCATACGTAAAGTGGGAGGTCAGGGCCCCTGAAACCTACATCAGAGAACGTCCCTGGGGGTCCAATGGTTAAGACTCTGCGCTTCCAATGCAGCAAGTGCAGATTCAATCCTCAGGTGAATTAATATCCCAAATGCCATGTGGCATGGCAAAAAGAAACCCGAAACAAAAAATCTACATCATAGAGGTACTGCGAGGATTAAGTGAAACTAAAACTCTACAAATCACTTAAAATAGTCCCTGGCCCACAGCAGATGGTTTAGAAAGTATTTTTTCTTCTCAAATTTCCCATTATCGTCACTGGAACATCACATTCTAGGCTGCACACTTCTCATTCTGTAGAGTTCTTTCCCAGGTCAGGGCTCACCTTCTGCCCCCCGGTACACTTGCCCAGACAGAAGGGAAGCCCACACCCACGCACACCATTGGCCTGGCCAGCAATTTCACTTCCTGCCCCTACTCTGGAAACCGCAATCATGCATTTTAAATAACATGGCTACAGTAAATAAATAAGCTCCAGTCTTCACCTTGTCAGGGTCCTGGTGTATCTGAGATGTCCCTGCACTGCCTTCAATTAAAAGAACAAGTTCATCTAGAGTCAGGCTTTTACGACGGCAGCTAATGAAGAAAACAGCAAGTGCCTGCTGCACCCCAAGCATCGCGCCGGGCCCCCTGAACAGCTTGGCTCACTTTATTCCCAGGACACTGAGATGTGATTTACATACAACTATGATATCCCCACTTCACAGTTGGGAAATGAATCTCAAGAGGTGAAGTCATACAGCTAGGAAGTGGCCGAGCTGCTATCTGAATTCAGATCTGCTGCTGCTGCTGCTAAGTCACTTCAGTCATGTCCAACTCTTCGCAACCCCATGGACTACAGCCTACCAGGCTCCTCCGTCCATGGGATTTTCCAGGCAAGTGTACTGGAGTGGGGTGCCATCGCCTTCTCCGGAATTCAGATCAGCTGTGTCCAAATCTCTGCCGAGATGCTTTGCTTTTGCTTGGTTAGTTTTTTGGGGGGCATTTAGCCATACCTTACTCTTGCCTGGAAAATCCCATGGACGGAGGAGCCTGGTAGGCTGCAGTCCATGGGGTCGCTAAGAGTCAGACACGACTTCACTTTGACTTTTCACTTTCATGCACTGGAGAAGGAAATGGCACCCCACTCCAGTATTCTTGCCTAGAGAATCCCAGGGATGGTGGAGCCTGGTGGGCTGCCGTCTTTGGCGTCGCACAGTCGGACACAACTGAAGCGACTTAGCAGCAGCAGCAGCAGCAGCCATACCTTGCAGCATGTTGGATCTTAGTTCCAACTCTTTGCAAATTTCAACTTAGCTCCAACTCATTTTGGATCTTAGTGCTGACTCTTTGCAACCCCAAGGACTATACAGTCCATGGAATTCTCCAGGCCAGAATACTGGGGTAGGCAGCCATTCACTTCTCCAGGGGATCTTCACAACCCAGGGATCGAACACAGGTCTCCCACATTGCAGGCAGGTTCTTTACCAGCTGAGCCACCAGCCAGGGAAGCCCTTAGTGCCCCAACCAGGCATCAAACCCATGCCCCCTGCACTGGAAGCACACAGTCTTCACCACCGGACCTCTAGGGAAGCCCTCTGCTTAGTTAGTTCTAATACTCGTGTGGAAGGATGGGTCAGGTCTGGGTTGCCAGCTCTGCACCGCCAAAGGAAGGGCAGGCATCAAGGAGGGGAGTCCTGCCCGAGGACCCATGGCTACAGTGGCTGAGCAGGCCCAGAAGTCGACACTCACCTTCCTGGCCATGCTTGCGAAGTGGGCCCCACAGGCCTTGCAGCTTGGTTCTGAGCCCGTGGGAGAAGGGAAGGAGCTGTACCCAGGGTTGGAATAGGCCTGTGTCCTGGCTCCCTGGGGCGGTGGGGCCTCCTCAGGCTGTCCATCCAGGCAAAACCAGTTGCAGCAGGCTGCCCACATGATAAGATCTGATATGAGGGAGAGAAGGGAGAAAGGTCAGAATTAAAAAGACACACCTCGACTGGGTTCCCACCCCCAAGGGCACAGGTGAAGGGCCATATAGGTCTACACCTGCCGCCAGAGGCAAGGTGAGGACGGGCTTTCAGGGGCCACATCAGCACCTCCCCTCAGCTGCCCTTCCAGTAAAGGCACACACAGACAGCTGACCCGCCAGGACAGGCCAGCTCAAGCGGCCGAGCCAACCTGCTACCTTTGAAAGGGTGCTGATGTCTCTTTGGGTTTCATCTGAGATCTTTACTTCAAATAACATCTTTTGTCTTAGCGATTACATGTGGCCTGACAGCTCTGTCATTCAAGAACATAACCTTGCCCCTAGAGCTCAGACAGAAAGAACTCTATCCTGCATTTCCACACTCAGACTGACATGAGGCGGAGGGATCAGTATTTCCTTTACTTAGATGAGGCAACCCAGGCTCAGAGGGATCAGCGTCATACCTAATTACAGAGAACTGAGATTTGAAAAGCCCAGCTCTTCTGACCCCCCACCTAACACTCTCTCCCCTGTATTACGGTACTCCCTGGTTTCCACGCCCACCAGCCAGCAGAACTCGCTGACAGCTCTTACATGTGTGCCTCCGACTCGACATCAGCTGCCACCATGGCACCTGTAATACTTATGCTTTTTTCTACTCCTAGGCCATCCATTCTTTGAGGACAGGGACCACTTATTCACATCAGTCCTGGGCACAAAGCAGACACTCCACAGTTATCGGCTTCCTTGCTGAATCAGTGCCTCTGCGGACTTCATAAGAACTTTTGGGTTATTATTCCCATTCTAAGTATCAAATACAGGAATTAGGGGCAAGGGGGTTGATGCTTTTTTTGAGATCACCGAATAAAGCAGATCCACTCTCTCAAATGTCAGAATAAACTAAACATTACGAGGGGTTCCACTAAAATGCCAACTGCTGCTGTGATAAAGTAAGATGTGCTGTTCTCAGTAGACCGAGGCAGCCAGGGTGACCTTGTAGGCCTGAACTCTCCGCTCAAGGGGATAATGAATGAAACATGTAGCATATTCATAATCAGCTCACACAAAAGAAGGGTACTTTCAGCTCTGCCTCCTTACTCACTGAAAGTGCCTTTGTTAGACTGGAGTTCAAAGACCATAGTGAGCTGGAAGGAACTAAGAAGCCACTGGTTCCACCTTAGTTATTTTTTAAGAGGAAGGCCGAGGACAGTGAAGAGCTTCCTGGTTCACGCAGGTATGACCTTCGACCTCATGATTACTCCAGAGTCTTTCCAGCTTCCTAACACTGCCTCCAACGCATGCATTCATTTCTGCAGGCATGTCCCATTAGCACCTGTCTCGGCTGCCTGCCTGTGACCCCGAGAGCAGGGTCTATGGCGGTCATGCAGTGCCTGGCAGATGGGCGGCTCAACCAGGACTCCTGATGAATGAACTGCAGTATTTAAAGCTTCACTAGCCACACATGCATTCTGTTTCCTGCACATCAAAAACATGTCCCTCTGGCTCACTGTGACTCGTCTCAAGACTCTCAGTTCCCAGAACACAGGGACCTAACCTGCCTTGTGAATTCACATGGTATAATGCAGCCAAGAGCACTTAAATAAGCGAGCTATTTGTTGGCAAGAGACTGGAGGCAACAGCAGAGTATTAGCCCTTTGAAAGAGGAAGTCTGTAACTCTTCTAAAAAAAAAAAAATCACCTGTTGGGCTTCCCTGATGGCTCAGGGGTAAAGTCCACCGGCCAATGCAGGAGAAACAGATTCAGTCCTGATCCAGGAAGATCCCACATGCCTCAGGGCAACTAAGCCTGCGCCACACAACCACTGAGCCTGCGCTCTCGAGCCTGGGAGCTGCAACTACTGCAACCTGCACACCCTAGAGCCCGGGGTCCACAGGAGGCCCGCGCAGAGAGAAGCCCACACGCAGCAGCTGACAGCAGCCCGCGTTCGCCACAACTGCAGAAGAGCCCGCTCAGCAGTGAAAACCCAGCACAGCCAAAAATAAACACATAGCATTACTTCTTCAAAAAATATAAGAAAAACACCTTTAAAAAAATCCCAAAAAAAGATGTTGATGGAAACATCTGAAACAGTGTGGAATAATACAAAGATCATAAAACCTGGAACCAGAAGACCTGGGCTACTACCTACTGCCAACGAGTCACAGCCTTTCTGTGCTTCACTCTTCTCGGCTGGACATTCTTCAGTCTGTAACGCGCTGAATGAACCTCAGTGACCGCCACTAGCATTGCAATCATGCTTTCACTGCAATCTCTCTGGGAAGGCGCAGGTAAAAAGTAAGCCTAGAGGGACTTCTCTGGCCGTACGGCGGCTAAGACTCCACGTTCCCAACTCAGGGGGGCCCAGGTTCGATCCCCGGTCTGGGAACTAGATCCCCCATGCCGCAATGAAGACCCAGGATCCTGTGTCACAACTAAGACCCGGCACAGCCAAGTAAAATTTTTTTTTTTTTTTTTTAAGTTAAACCCTGTGATTTCACCACAATTACCATTTGGCTTTCCAGGCTTGTCCCAAATGTGGACAGATTTCTGACAGTCAGCAGGATGTGTCAATTAACAGAATGAGGTAGGGGGAGGGGAGTAGCAGAACAGCCTGGAGACAAGGCTGTGGGTGGTTCACTAAACTTGTCAGGACCTCCGCTCATTTGTGCCTGCAGCCTTTAGAGGGGCCAGTGCTTTGCTGTGGTAGGCGAGTGTGATCGAGCACCTGCCCTCATGGAGCTCATGTCTAATACGGGAATTAGAAATGTAAAACCAAACACTGAAATTTCAGGGTGCTTTAACAGAGGTCTGCGTAGTGCAAGGGGGTGTGTGCATGCTCAGTCACTTCAGCAGTGTCTAATCCCATGGACTGTAGCCCATCAGGTTCCTCTGTCCATGGGGTTCTCCAGGCAAAAATACTCAAGTGAGTTGCCATGCCCTCCTCCAGGGGATCTTCCCAACCCAGCAATCAAACCCACGTCTCCTGTATCTCCTGCAGTGCAGGCGGATTCTTCACCCACTGAGCACCTGGGAAGTTGGGGGGTGGGGGAGTGAGGGGGGTGGGGGAGTGAGGGGAGCAGGGAAAGGGTGACAAAGATGAGAACAATGATCAGCTCCTTCCTCCGGGGTGGAGGAGTGACCAGGGAAGACAGACCTTATTGAGACAAGCTGGGACATGAGACCCTTTGTCGCAATGCCTGTGCCAGGATAAACATCTCCTCGAACCACAAAATACAAAGGAAACTGTAAGGGATTAAAAATAACCTTGTGCATGTGTTGGGGCAAATTATGGGCAACAAGACACAAAAAGACCAAAGACACAACTGCCACTGCTGAAGAGCTGGGAGCAAACGCAGGGCACTGAGCCTGCCCTCTGCGCACAATGCCACCCAACGGGCGGGCAACCACCCAGGCCACCCCTCCAGCCCAGGAGGCACCCTTCCCTACTCGCACCCATTGAAGGAAGAGCTCTACATGCCCCTCAGCAAGCAGGCAAGGTAACCTGCTGCTTGGTCTCACTGCCCCCTGCTGCAGCAGGGGCCCTAATAAAGCCTTGCTTGGATTTCTTGTCTGGTCTCTGATCAACTTCTATTAAGGAGACCAAGAACCCTGCTCAGTAACACTATTACGGGCCAGAAAGTCAAGAGCAAAAAGACTTAAAACAAACAAACAAACAAACAAACAAAAAACCAACAGCATGGACCAGGACATCAAAGAAACTAAAAAATGCTTGGTTGGGTCAAAGGTAAGGGTAGGGATGGATGAGAGTACAGCAAGTAAACAAGCAGCCACTCAAAACCTTCCATTCCAGGCCTTCCCTGGTGGCCCAGTGGTTAAGAAACTGCCTGCCAATGCAAGGGATGCAGGTTCAACCCCTGGTCAGGGACGATCCCACCTGCCGCAGAGCAACTGGGCCCATGTGCCACAACTACTGCGCTTGCGCTCTAGAACCCGCAAGCGCTAACTACGGAAACCTGCCTGCCTAGAGCCCCTGCTCCGCAACGAGAAGCCCACGCGCAACGCAACTAGAGAGTAGCCCCCGATCTCTGCAACTAGAGAAAGTCCACGTGTAGCAGTAAAGACCCACAGCAGCCAAAAAAAAAAAAAAAAACCACCCACAAAACTTTGTATTCCCTGGTAAGGAGGCTGGAATTTATCCTATAGGTAGCGCGACACCATTAAAGGTTGAGGCCACAGCTGCTACAGCAGTAAGCAGTGTGGAGGACCAATCTGTGAGGGGGCGGGTGGGAAGCAAGATATGAGGATACAGGCAGAAGAGAAAGGGACAGAGATCTGCGACAGGCTTAGCAGGATATGGCCAAGAACCGAAGGGCTGGGCGGGCGGGGGGGGGGGGGGGGGGGGGGGGGCGGAGATGCGGGGGGGGGGGGGGGGAAGAGACCAGCTCTCTGAGTGACACAGCGGGAGCGAGTAGAACCCTTGATTGAGCGACAGCCCTCAGGAGGAGCACGTCTGCGGGAGGAGGGGCAGGTTAAGACTCTGAGTTGAGTTTTAGTACCTGTGGGTGCCTGCGGATGTACACGCAGCACCACGTTCGCTGAACATACAGGCTTGGGGATCCTCGCCTACTGGAAAGTACCGAAAGCCAGAGAGGGGCAGGAAGATGGTTAGACCGTCTGGGGCAGAAGAGAGGACGGGCAGGGGGAGCTCTTAGGAACATGTGATCTAATGCGCAAGCAGCGGAGAACCAACCAGCGCAAAGGAAGGAACCATTCTCAGAGGTGAGAGAACTGGAAGACTGTCTGGAATTTCAAAAAGAAATGTTCGACGCTGGCAAATGACCCAGAGAGTAGAATGCGCAGAGGAACATGATGGACCTAATTTTAGGAAACTGAGTGTGCTCCATGCCCCAGCTGTTTAGGAAGAGAGAAGCTGATGGATAACCATAGGTTGGGAAGCAAGTGAGAAATGAGGATTTGCCAGACTCCAAGGATAAATTATTCTCTCTCGAAACTTTTGACAGTGAAGGGAAGAGAGAAGGCAGCAGGTCTCAAGATGAGAGAAAGGCCGACATATTCAGAGACCACAGAGGAAACCCCACAAATACTCAAAGCTGATAGAGGAAGGGAAGGGAAGCTGGCAATAAATATGGGAACAAGGGCCATGAGGGAGAGAAAGGTGACCAAGACATGGGGGTGGACTCCCCCAGGGCAGGAGAAAGGTCACCTCTTTCCCCAGAGACTGGAGCAGGGGTGAAGACAGATGGAATCAAAGCTAAGCTGACAGCACTAGCAGAGAGAGATGAAGGATGAAATATTTAACCACAAGAAGAAAACAAAGGGCGGGACAAACTGGAGACTGAAACTTATATACACTGTTGATACTATGCATAAGATAGATACTTTGGCCACCTCATGCCAACGAGCCAATTCATTGAAAAAGACTCTGATGCTGAGAAAGAATGAAGGCAAGAGAAGGGGACAAGAGAGGATGAGATGGTTGGATGGCATCACTGACAATGGACATGAGTTTGAGCAAACTCAGGGAGACAGTAAAGGACAGGGAAGCCTGGTGTGATGCAGTTCATGGGGTCACAAAGAGTTGCACATAACTTAGCAAATGAACAACAACAATAAGATAGATAACCAAGAACTTACTGTAGGGCACAGGAAACTCCTCAATGCTCAGTGGTGACAAAGAGGGCTTGTATGTATACGGATAACCAATTCACTTTGCTATACAGCAGAAACTAACATTGTAAAGCAATTATATACTGCAATAAAAATTAATTTAAAAAAAAAGAAAGAGGTAAGGACTTGGCCACATCACAGGTAGACCCCACTGGGTAAGGTACCATTTGGGAGGGAAAAGTGGAGAGGTGGCCAGCTGTGTAGTGTTTCAATTCCTGTACTTTTACAAGTGCATGGGAAACACCAGAGGTGCTGGGCCCCAGGGAGACCAAAAGTGATTTCCACAAGGTCCTTGCCCCCCCCCCCCCCCAGGGACTCTGGCCCCATCAGGCATGATATATATAGCTCAGCTCAGCTCTCTGGGTACAATAGCTAAGAAAGCTCTTCCTTAGCTGGGAGTCAAGGGGACCTGTCTTCCTCAGCACTATTTTCATCCTCTTAACTTTGGCTCTAATCTCAACTGCCTCCTCTGAGCCCCTCTGAAAGAAAAAGCTGTCAGCCTGTCTGAGTATTTGGCTGCACTTATAAGGAACTGGTTCTGTGGGAAGATGTGAAATTTGCCCCGTGGTTACTCCACAGGCCCCATTTGTGGGTGGAGAATGTGGCCTCATTCTGGGGATGTGGGCGTGTGGGCAAGGGGTCACTGGGGAAGAGACTCCAGTGCTAAAAATAACTGAGGCCTGCCCAGCCTAACAGAACAGGTTCACCAAGGTTAGCAGACAAGGCTTCAACTCTCTGTGACGTGTATTTAAATACCAAGACACATTTCTTAATGAGAGTTGTGCCAAAATGGAAAGCCATAAGCCTACATAACAACTATGATGCTGTTGTCTACTCACTAAGTCTCATCCGACTCTGCAACCTCATGGACTGCTCTGCATGGACACCTCCCCATGGACTCTGCGACCCCGCCAGGCTCCACTGTCTGTGGGATTTCCCAGGCAAGCATTTTTTCCTCCAGGGAATCTTCTTGTCCCAGGGATCGAACCCACGTCTTCTACATCCCAGGTGGCACTGCTGCTGCTGCTGCTGCTAAGTCGCGTCAGTCGTGTCCAACTCTGTGCGACCCCATAGACGGCAGCCACCAGGCTCCCCCATCCCTGGGATTCTCCAGGCAAGAACACTGGAGTGGGTTGCCATTTCCTTCTCCAATGCATGAAAGTGAAAAGTGAAAGTGAAGTCGCTCAGTCATGTCCGACTCTTAGCAACCCCATGGACTGTAGCCTACGAGGCTCCTCTGTCCATGGGATTTCCCAGGCAAGACAACTGGAGTGGGGTACCATTACCTTCTCCAAGGTGGCGCTAGTGGTAAAGAATCCACTTGCCAATGCAGGAGACTCAAGAGATGCAGGTTTGATCCCTGGGTCAGGAAGACTCCCTGGAGGAGGAAATGGCAATCCACTCCAGTATTGTGGCCAGGAGAATTCCACAGACAGAAGACCCTGGTGAGCTGTCCACGGGGTACCAAAGAGTCAGACATGCCTAAGTACACACACACACTCCTGCGCTGGCAGGCAGATCCTTCACCGCTGAGCCATCAGGGAAGCCCAAATAACAACTATACCCAGGGTTATTTCAGGAAGGGAAAGCAAAAGGTTTATTATTTTAACACTGCCAAACGAAACCTTTACTTTTCTCTGGGGAATATGTCTCGTCCTTCAGCTCTTAACAGAGACACACATGTGGCATCCAATTATGTTCCTTAAAGACAGAAAGTGGAACCACCTGTGGGGTATACAAAGAATTTTCCCCCAAAAAATAAAAGTAAAACAGAATTCTCCCTGAATGGATACATGTATGTGGTTGGCTGAGTCCCTTCGCTGCTCCCCTAAAACTAGCACAACACTGTGAATCAGCTATACCCCCATACACAATAAAAGGAACTTTCCCTACATTGACAGCTTCGAACAATCTCCCTCTGTGATCTGCAAGCTTCCTCCTGATCTGCAAAGAAAATCTGCAAAGAACCCATGTCACCTAATCTTTGCCAAGGGCTTGAAAATTCCTTCCCCAACATCCCTCGCCCTCTTCAGAAAAAAAAAATGGACTTGGCGATTTAATTTTCAAATATAGTCTGACTGCTCTTTTACTACTAAGTTTGTTTGAAACCTACCAGGCTCTCCCCTTCCAATTTGCCTAAAGGGTAAAAAAGGTGGGAGCTGTAGGGCTGGGGTGAATAAGAAAATTTACCATTCCCTGTGGAAGAACCCTGTGGTCTGAAGCCAGAGTGGCTAGCTGGCACATGGGGTTCTGTGAGCTTGGTAGACCAAACCCTGTTGAACAGGAAAATAACAGTGCTAACAACAGGGTAAGATAAATGACCTATTCCAGGCAGACTGAGTACAGCCAGTTAGAGGTGAGAAGGCAGATCATGTGATTTGTCCCTGTGAAGTCCTAGAATCCTGAGTAATTTGAAAACAATCACATCTCCACTTGTCCGCCCACCCAACACAAACGATTTTAAGTGGGATCAGGGGTGGCCATGGACTCTCCCATGGAAGAGAGAAGGGTCAGAATGTCAGTATCCGAGGAAAATCTCCAAGTTTACAATGCAACCTCACAACCATCTTGCTAACCCACCAAAATCCAAGGCGTTACACTTGAGGTCCCCAAGGTTCTCATCCAGTTTCTTTCAAGTTTAGTTAACTGCTCTGTGAGCCAAGGTACTTCTGCAAAAACAGGCTTTACCCTGATACACCGACAGCAACATCTTCGAATTAAGATACAGTGAACCCACTGTATGTTGTCACCATTGTTTAGTCACTAAGTCGTGTACAACTCTTTGCGACTCCACAGACTGTATCCCGCAAGGCTCCTCTGTCCATGGGGTTTCCCAGGCAACAGGACTGGAGTGGGTCTTCATTTCCTCCTCCAGCGGATTTTCCTGACCCAGGGATTGAACCCATGTCTCCTCAACTGACAGATTCTTTACCACTGAACCACCAGGAAGCCCTCTCGAACGCACTATATAAGACATTGTACTGTGGCGGATTCATGTTGATGTATGGCAAAACCAATACAATATTGTAAAGTAATTAACCTCCAATTAAAATAAATAAATTTATATTTTTTAAAAAAGACATTGTAAAAACCCTCTGGAAAAAAACCTAATTAAAATGCCCCTATCCTCAAAGAAGTATTTTTTATTTTTTTAATACGTACTTTTCTGACATGATTTCCCTGGTGGGTCAGATGGTAAAGAATCCGCCTGCGATGTAGGAGACTGGGGTTCGATCCCTGGGTCAGGAAGATCCCCCAGAGAAGGAAATGGCAACGCACTCTAGTATTCTTGCCTGGAGAATTCCATGAACGGAGGAGCCTGGCGGGCTACAGTCAACAGGGTCACAGAGAGTTGGACACATCTAAGCAAACAACCGGAGAAGGCAATGGCGACCCACTCAGTACTCTAGCCTGGAAGATCCAATGGGCAGAGGAGCCAGGTAGGCTGCAGTCCATGGGGTCGCTAAGAGTCAGACACGACTGAGCGACTTCACTTTCACTCTTCACTTTCATGCATTGGAGAAGGAAATGACAACCCACTCCAGTGTTCTTGCCTGGAGAATCCCAGGGACAGAGGAGCCTGGTGGGCTGCAGTCTTTGGGGTCGCACAGAGTTGGACACAACTGAAGCGACTTAGCAGCAGCAAGCAAACGACACTTTCACTTTCAGACACAGCAAATGAGAAAATGGCTAGTTGCAAGCCTTACAGAATCATCTCCAGTTTTTTGAGGGTGGTTTGCTTGCTATTGGACTTCCCTGGTGGCTTAGACGATTAAGCGTCTGCCTACAATGAGGGGGACCTCGGTTCAATCCCTGGGTAGGGAAGATCTCCTGGAGAAGGAAATGGTAACCCACTCCAGTACTCTTGCCTGGAAAATCCCATGGACGGAGGAGCCCGGTGGGCTGCAGTCCGTGGGGTCGCGAAGAGTCGGACACGACTGAGCGACACTCACTCACTCACTCGCTCGCTTGCTGTCACTACCGTACTGCTAGAATTATCAAAAGTGTCTATGCTACTAAGTGTAGAAAGGAAAGCACCCCCAGGTTCTGCATCGTTAATATAGAATGGGCCTTGCTTCATCTTGTATATTATCCTTAAAAAGCAATTAACATAGACCCGCAATGACTTTGAAAGAAAATGCTACAAAAACCTATCAATATGGCTTAGCCATGCCTCTTTGAAATAACTGTAGAAGTAATAACATTTTCTAAGAAGTAAAGAAGAAAGTACCATTCTCCACTGGAGGACTAAGTCTCATCTCCAGGCACTGAGCTGGGTTAGGCAGCACCTGGTGTTATCTCATATGGTCCTCACAAGAGTCTGGCAAGGCAGGTTAGCTAGTCCCATTTTCAGGTAAGAAAACCAAGGAGAACATAAGTAACTTGCTTACCTAAAGGTCATACCCAGAAGATAGTAAAGCCAGAATGTGAACCTAAGTCGCTTCGACCCTAAATCCCACACTCTGTAAATCACAAGAAAAGTGTTCTCAATTCCACCCCACCCTCGCAAAAAAAAAAAAAAAAAAATCAGGGCTTCCCCGGTGGCTCAGTGGTAAAGACTCCCTCCGCCTGCCAAAGCAGGAGACAGAGGTCCGATCCCTGGTCTGGGAAGATGCCACATGCCAAGGAGCAACAAAGCCCATGCGCGACAGCTACTGGGCCTGTGCTCCAGAGCCCAGGGGCCGCAGCTACTGAGGCCCCTGAGCCCTAGGGCCCGTGCTCTGCAACAAGAGGAGCCACCACAGTGAGAAGCCTGCAGACCACAACTAGAGAAGAGCCCACTTCTTCTAGAGAAACCACTGCAAGTAAAGAAAAGCCCACAGTGATGACCCAGCACAGTCCTAAATAAATAAACTTAAAAAAAACCAGTCTGTCTGCCCTGCCGCCCATTCCCCTCTGAGCGCCTGTTTTCTACCTCTACTGGAGATCTCGCATTGGCATACAGGCACTGTCCAGGACCTCCCAGTTCAAAAGACTCTTCCCTGTCTTAAGTACAGGTTACAACCACACAGTGTTATCACTGAACACCCACTGGAATGGCTGAAATGGAAACGACAGATACCAGCAAGTGTTGACAAGGATACAGAGTAACTGGAACTCTAACACGGCTGGCAGAAAAGTGAACTGGCACCACCCCTTGGGAAACACATATTTACACACACACTGCTGCTGCTGCTGCCAAGTTGCTTCAGTCGTGTCCGACTCTGTGCATAGACAGCAGCCCACCAGGATCCCCCGTCCCTGGGATTCTCCAGGTAAGAACACTAGAGTGGGTTGCCATTGCCTTCTCCAATGCATGAAAGTGAAAATTGAAAGTGAAGTCGCTCAGTTGTGTCTGACTCATAGCGACCCCACGGACTGCAGCCCACCAGGCTCCTCCATCCATGGGATTTTCCAGGCAAGAATGCTGGAGTGGGGTGCCGTCGCCTTCTCCGATTCACACACACAGGGCTTTGCAATTCCACTTCCAGGTATACACCAAACGGAAACATGTTTCTTAAAAGAAGTATACAAGAATGTTTGTAGCAGTACTGTTGTAAGAGCCTCAAGCTGGAAAAGATCCAAACATCAATCCATAGTAGAAAGGACAAAAAGGTCTATTCAGACAGCGATGAGAATGAAACTACTGCTCTATGCAATGGGTTGGAGATGAATCTTATAATACTGACAGAAAGAAGACAGGCACAAAAGAATACACATTAAATTATTCTATTTACATAAAAGTCAAAGACAGGCCAGCCTTTCGGCTCCTCAGGGACGCCAGGCTCACTCCTGCCTCGGGACCCACACTTGCTCCCCTGCTGCTGCTACTCTCCTTCCCAACCGCAGTCTCTGCTCAGATGGCACCTGTTTGGAGGCGGCCTCCTGTCACCCACTTGCTCAGTGCCCTTTCGGTTTCCTTCAGGAGAATGATCATAATCTGTAGTTACATCTGTCTGTCTACAGCGTAAACTCCAAAGGCAGGAACCTCATCTGTCTTCACGTTTCTATCCATGTCAGCTAGCACAGGGCTACTTTATAGCAGGCCCCCAAATAACTTGCAGAATGAACAAATGGAGAAATAATCCATACTCTATCAATACAGCCTGAGACAAGGACTAGTTATCTCTCCTTAGGGCCCAAAGCATTTTGCCAATATTTATAGTGATATAAGGTGACTACAACAAAGTCCTTTATCAAAAACAAAGGTAGCTTTTGGACTTCCCTGGTGGCTCAGCTGGTAAAGAATCCGCCCACAATGCAGGAGACCTGGGTTCTATCCCTGGGTTGGGAAGATCCCCTGGAGAAGGGAACAGCTACCCACTCCAGTATTCTGGCCTGGAGAATTCCATAGACTGTATAGTCCATGGGGTTGCAAAGAGTCAGACACAACCGAGCAACTTTGACTTTCATGAGCCTTCCCTGGCAGTCCAGTGGTTAAGACACCACACTTCCAATGCAGGGGGCACGGGTTTGACCCCTGCTCAAGGAACTTAGATCCCACATGCTGCACGGTGAGGCAAAGAAATTAAAAAGCAAAAAAGAAACAGGACTTCCCTGGTTGGGGCACTGGGTAAGAATCCACCTGCCAGTGCAGGTGAGATGGGTTAGATCTCTGGTCCATGAAGATTCCACAGGCCTCAGAGCAACTAAGCCTGTACACCACAGCTACTAAAGCCCACCTGCCTAGAGTCTGTGCTTCTCAGTAAGAGAAGCCACCGTGATGAGAAGCCCACGCACACAGCTGGAGAGACGGCGCTGCTCTCCACAACAAGAGAGCGCCCGAGTGTAGCAACGAAGACCCAGTACCACCAAAAAATAAGTATTTTTTCTTAAAAAAGAAACAACAACAAAAAAGGTAGCTTGCCTTGGACAAGCTCCTTAAGTTTTCTGAGTCTGTTTTCTCACCTGTATGAGATGGGTAACACCTCCCCTGCTGGTAACTACAGGGATGAGAAATAACCAAGTGCCCAACCTACAGTACATGCTTCACAAATAGCAAATCAAAATAAATGGTCACTGAACTATACGTCATTACAAGTGTAAAATGGCAACAGCCAGGCTGTCCAATGGCGATTATTGGCTGGCAATCCCAACGTCCCTCACTCCCTCTGGTCACACAAAGCCCGAGTTCCCCACGGCCCAAGGGGCCGGGCTGGACAGGGCCTCTGACACAGCTATCACATCACCCACACAACAAAGACATGATCATCATCTAGAGAACTCACCTGAAGTTTAAAATCATCTCTCAGCTTGGAAGGCTGCTGATTTTTAAAAAAGAAGTTAGTGTGGAAAGAAACTCGAATTCCCTCGAAAACTGTTTAATGTGAAAAAAACAGGATCTTGGTGTGGCAAGTGGAATTTTCCAGGAAACCTGCCTGCCTGGGGTCCATCTCAGAAGGGGAAGATTTAAAATGCTGCTGACAACACAATGGGCATAAAATAGGGTGCTGTGCACTTGTAAGCAGGCACCCCGCGGGGCTCACCACACTAGACTGCTCTCCCTTGCTGGGCACGGGCTGGGGAAGCATGTTCTCTGTGGTACTGGGACTATCTCTGAGATGTTTATTTCAGAATGAAGAACTCAGAACACCTAAGTCACAGAGGAGACAAGTATCCTGTGCAACTTTAGAACTCCAAGACCTGAACGGGAGCAACAACTCTGCTGAGGTGGTGTACGGGCTGGACATAAACAGGAGACACTTCAAGGCTGAAACATTTCCAAAGCTAACGGGGGTCTTCCACCCTCCAAGGCAGTCCTTTAGATGTGGGTAACGGAAAATGCATTTCCTAGATAAGAATTCTCCTTTCGGGCTGAATTTTTAGAAAACAGAAGAGTAAAAGTATATATATGAGAAAAATAAACTTACCAGCTATGTTTTACTTTGGTTTTAGGCTCAGTCAGTGTGTGTGTGCATGCTCACTTGTGTCCAGCTCTTTGCGACCCCATGCACCGTAGCCCTCCAGGCTCCTCTGCCCATGGGATTTTCCAGGCAAGAATACTGGAGTGGGTTGCCATTTCCTTCTCTGGGGGTATCTTCTTGACCCAGGGATCGAACCTATGTCTCCTGCGTCTCCCACATTGGCAGGCAGATCCTTCACCACTGGACCACCTGGGAAGCCCAGACTCAGTCAGACCTGACCTTAAACCCTAGCAGTGAGGAAAGGAAGGAGCTTGAGGAAGCTGCTTCTCTGAGTGTCACTGCAATGGATACACTCACCTGAACCTCCTGGGCTGGACAGAGTAGGCGCTCAGTATGGAAGGAGCAGACCTTACTGGGCTTTCAGTTTCGCATAATGGGCGGAAGGCAGCATTAGCCGTTCATTGAACAGCGGACACTAGAATAAGGCACGGAACTAATGGGGATCGAGAGTGTGCCTGTCTCCAGACCACTTCCAGAGCCTGCATCCACACCAAGACGTCCTTCCAAGGCACCTGGGTCTGGCTCCCCTCTCCTCCAATCCCCACATTACACTTCAATACAAAAATGATCAAAGCTTCTGGTGAGGAGATTCCCTGGTTGTCCAGTGATTAGGATTGTGAGCTTTCACTGCTGAAGGCACAAGTTCAATCCCTGGTCAGGGAACTAAGATCCTGCATGCCAGCACCACACAGCAAGAAAAAAAAAAAAAAGCTTGGGTGGGAGAGAGAATTGCCTGTGCTGTTATTTGAGGCACAGGCAAGCGGAAAGCTGGAGGGAGGCATTCAGATTCGAGGGTCCTGAAGTCCCCCCTCAGATGATCCTAGAAATTTTTATTTTTTAAGGAAAAGGTAAAAACACTACAGAATACTTAACATGAGCCAAGTGAGTTGTTATATTTCCATCCCATGTCTCATTTAATACAATGCAGCCAAAAACATCAGAACTGAAATGCTCATTTTGTAAATGAACACTGGGCTCAAGAGGGACGAGGGTCGCACCAATAGAGGGCGACCGGATGTAAGTTCAGGTTCTTTGAGTCCTCTGTGGTCCTACAGAAAGCAGGGTGAGGGGCTGCTCTCACCATCCACACTCCCCACCCTGAGTACCAGGGCTTCAAGGGCCTGTGCACTGGGAGAGGGAGGTGAACCATCAGCGAACAGTCGGCCGGGAGAAGATGACGGGCAGCCTCTCAAGGGGGCGGTGGGGAGAAGTCCATCGCACCAAATGCTGCCCCGCTCCAGGGACGCCCAAAGGGGCACCTAAGCATCAAGGCAACCTTCCCCACTCGAGGGCCTTGTGAGAGGCACCGCAGACAGAAAAACCCTCCCCGGAAAGCCAGAATTTTAATTCACATGTCCAGAAAGTCATCTTCATTTCCTGCTCACTACCACTTTCGGGCACCACTGCGTCACACAGACATCCACTTCCTGAAGATAAAGCTCTTCCTTGACATTTGGAATGTGTTTCAGTTTCTACTCTTGCCTACCTGTGCTGTTCTTGTGGAGGACGGAGGGCTTTCTGACTTAATTGTCTCAAGTACAACCAATGCTCTATTAACTTTCCTTTTAAGAAGTGCTTTCACTGGTAACCACTGAATAAATGAAAACCAGTCATTGGTGCTCTGGGGCCCAGCTACCCTGCTACGCCATCAGTTCCCCAAATGCCAAGCTTACGGCCGCCTCAGGACCCTCCCCCCAGCCCCTCTCTCAGCCCCGGTGACCCTGCTCCCACCCTGCCTCCTCCAGCGGCACTTACTTCCTCAGGGGAACCTTCTGGGCCCCAACTGTGCTCTCACAGAGTCTTGAACGCCTCCTGACAACTGTCACGCATTCATCTGCTCAGCCCTCGACCAGCCGCTAGTGATCCCAAAAGGACAAAACCAGGCATGGTCCCCACGCGACACGGCGAGTGCATTCTCAGAGGGTGAGTGTTGCGGAAGCGCCGCGTAAAGCACCTGGCTGATGGTTTGTATGATTCTCTCTCGAGTGTCCGTCTCCCGTAGTTAGGGAGCAGAAAGTGAAACAGGAAACAAAAGCGAGTCACTTTATAGCTTTATTCCCAGCCTCAGTGCCAGGCAAATGTGATCATCAGGTATTTGTTGAAGTCTGACTAATGATAACAGCACCAGGGCTTTCAAAACTGGGGGGAAGGGACAAACATTTGCTCCTGAAAACTCCACCATCGTAATTCCAGGGTAGTGAGCAAATGACGGGTTTTCAACCCATAGAACCACAGCAGTCCCTTTAAGGAAAGCTCTCATGATAACGTGCCTACCCCACACATGCTGAAGATAATTTAGGCGTCTGCTAAGATTACTTGAAAAAAAGAAAAAAGAAAGGGAACAGACTGACCTTCGAAAAGTAATAGAAAAATGTTACAACTGGCAGTTATTACCACATTAAAAAACCGGAAAGGGAGAGCCTGGAAGATGGACACATTCTTCACTTCCATCCCGCCCCTGCCATCTAAAGGCAAAGAAGGCATCAGTGCCCTCCTGGAGGCTGTGGTCTGAAACAGTGCTGCAATGGAGCGGCAAAAATACACACAAAGATGAAAACAGCACACGGAGAAGATAACAGAGAAAAGAAATGAGACAGACTTTGAGCAGACACAGTCTAAGCAGACGTCTGCCTGTCGCTACTGAGCCCATAGCCTGAGCCAGGTGGGACAGAAACAGGACAAAAGGCAGGTAAGAACCAGAATAGCACAGGGTCTAAAGGGGAGAAAGGATCACAATGACAGCAAGAAGGGAAGGAGGAGAGGGGTTTCACTTTCCACCAGTAACAAATGAGTTCTTTTTCTGAAGTGGTAACTGACTGTTGTAAACAACTGAAAAACATACAT
Source organism: Ovis canadensis (assembly GCF_042477335.2). Lineage (NCBI taxonomy): Eukaryota > Metazoa > Chordata > Mammalia > Artiodactyla > Bovidae > Ovis > Ovis canadensis. Next base: position 23,425,540 of record NC_091255.1, on the reverse strand, counting down.
AATAACCACAAGTTATAGATGTTCCTGGAAACTCCCTGGTTCCAACTAGTGGATGGCACATATCTGCGGAGGGACCTCTGCATCTGCTCTGAAGTTCAGGGGAAAGTAATTCTAACCAATGGAGCTGCGCCAAAACAGCACCCTTGGGGTCTGACCGATTAGATGGCTGCTTCTTCACCCGGCTTTCAGCAGAGATGACAGACGGAACAGTGCGACGGAGAAACCCACACATTTCATTTCAGCCCAGGCATTCTGCCCCGAAGGGCGAGTCAATCAGGGAAGAAAGCAGCGCAGAGTGAAGTCTTCAACAACACTGAAAACAGAATAAATGGATCTGCAGTTTAATTACTGAGGATGCTTCCTTCCATCAAAACTGATGAGGAAGACCATCAAGATGAAAAAGACTCTGCTTCTCCTTGTTCTCTCAGTGGGGGGGACAGAATTTACCAGATAAGCTGTTCTGCACCTTCTGACTGAAGGATTTGCTTTCACTAGATACTGGGACTGACAAACTGGTAATCAAGTTGGAAAACATTCACAGAGGGAGGGACCAGTTGAGAGGGTTTGTATCCTCCTGTGCCCTGGGGAAAGCCAGAACTTCCAGACAGGGATCCTGTCTGGTATCAAAATGATGTACTTGATGTAACCAAATGTACTGGGTGTGGAAAGAACAGACTCTAGATTCCTTGTTGCTGCTGCTAAGTCACTTCAGTCGTGTCCGACTCTGTGCAACCCCAGAGACGGCAGCCCACCAGGCTCCGCCGTCCCTGGGATTCTCCAGGCAAGAACACTTGACTGGGTTGCCGTTTCCTTCTCCAATGCATGAAAGTGAAAAGTGAAAGTGAAGTCACTCAGTCGTGTCCAACTCCTAGCAACTCCATGGAATGCAGCCTACCAGGCTCCTCTGTCCATGGGATCTTCCAGGCAAGAGTATTGGAGTGGGGTGCCATCGCCTTCTCCAAGATTCCTTGTTACTTTCTTCAAACCTTCATTTCCTCAAGAACCTACTTCACTGAAATGGTAATTGAAAGGACTAAAATAACAAGCATTTACACTGGACCCTAGTACATAATAGGTGCTCAATAAAATAATTTAAAGAAAATCTTTCTAAGGTTACTTGTGACAATTTATCTGCTATATCCCCTACTTCAAAAAACAAACTCTGATACCTTAGAACTAAATGACTCCAGTTCCCTCTCACCAGCTCTTAATTTATAATCCCTGAAGAATTGTCTCCAAGGTGGTCAGAAGTAGTTTATCAGAAGTGCCTGCCAGCCTGCTTAGTCACTGACTCTTCAAAACCCTATAGACTGTAGCCCATCAGGCTCCTCTGTCCATGGGATTTCCCAGGCAAGAATACTGGAGTGGGTTGCCATTTCCTACTCCAGGGGATCTTCCCGATTCAGGGATCAAACCCACGTCTCTTGCATCTCCTGTATTGGTAGGCAGATTCCTCACCAATGAGCTCCCTGGGAAAACCATCTAAAGTGCAGCCCTACACTGCTACATTCCTTCCAATTCAACCCAATTGCTAATGAATTTATCAATTTTCCCCAAAGCCCAGAGACAGCTTAGACTTTTCTCCCTTAGCTCCTCAACGCCTCTCAGTTAACCAAATTCAGAGAGGAATGGAAGATACACACTTCCGGTTCCCCCAACCCGGTGCTCTGCAACTGTGTGCTGCCCTCAGGTCAGACGGGATTCGGGGATAAAGGCAGAACAAATTCAGATGAACCCCTAAAGACCTTTGGGTGGTTCGATGTCTCCATCTGAAAATTATGCCGACTTTCTGAAATGTTGTCTGCTCATTCCAGGATGTGAAATGCCCAGTATCTATCTCAAGAAGCAGAAATGGAGATTTCTAGTTCACCTAGAACCACAAAGAAAACCTTGTATTCACTCCATACTATCTCCTAGTGAAGAAAACCTGTGCTTACCCGGCCTTCAAGTTTCACTCTTTGCCTATATATCCCACAACACAGTGCAAACTGCCTCATGTTCACCACTCCTTGACAGATTCAAGAAAACAGACATCCATCCCGATACCAGGAAGAGATGCTGTTTTCATGGATGTTGGGATGTACTGCTATTTTTATCCATCTGCTCCTGGAGTTATCAATACAAAGTAGCAGGACAGTATTCTTTGCAATGTGGAAAGGATACAGGTTACACAAAATAATATTACCCAAAGCTTCACCTGCCCTAAACTCATTAGTTCACCAGAATGGTGCTGTTCTAAAATAACTCAAGCATTTTTTAATAATCCACAAAGACCCCAAGAGAGACATAATAAAGCAGATTCCACATTGGAAAGCAATGAGGAATGGAGAGTCAGAAAACAGGAGTTCCGAAGATTGTTTACCAGCTGAGTGACCCCCAAGCAAATTATTCCAGAAACTTGCCGAGGTGTAAAACAGTTCAGCAGTTACAATTAGATCCAGCCTCCAAACTCAAGGAAATTTTGAAAGACTAAAAAGACCCTGGGGTTATTTGTAAACTACCTAACTCAGGAAACACTCAAAAGGAGATTTAGAAATCCTGGAATTCAATAAAAGGAACCTGTAATTTAAAAAGTGACTTAGAGGCTAAAATTTCCTATTGTTATCAAAAAATAAATAAATAACCAAATACAGCGTGAATCTTGCATCTATCAAAAGTAACAGATTAGCAGTCAATTCAGGGGTTTCATTTTGTAAAACACAGATGCAATCTGGTGTAAGCTAGGAAGAACCACATGTGCCAGGAAGAGCGACCTGATCCCCAGAAAAAAAGATCTGCACCTCTATTGAGGCAAGGGCAGTATAGGTCTTCTTGCCTTAGCTCCTTTTCAAAGCAGAAACAGAGACTCTTCAGCTAAGCTCAACTCTTGACTTATTAACCACACCAAGTTTCAAAATGCAGGCGTACAAGTCACAGTAAAGACAAGCACATCCTGTTTGCACTTGACTTCCTGTTCTGGGCCGTCTGATCGCTTTACAGGGCTGCTCCCTAGCCACTAATGGGTAACCTTTCATATCTGCCAAACCACTGGTTCACTGGACAGCATTTCAGTGACAACAGAATACACAGTTCTAGGAGTCGGGTGAAAGATGCACCTAAAAATCACCCAAAACCCATCATCAGCCTCTCAGACACTTCCTGGATTTCCCAGGCTTCTTCATACTGACATCCGACTTGGAGTAAACAATAAAAACTTAACACAAATAGTGCTGAGATAAGAAAAGTAAGCCTGGAACGAAACTTAGGATGTGAGGGCTGGGAAAAAGAACAAGAAAACTTGGAGATGTTTTCATTATTAAACGTTGGCTTCTTTTCAAATGTCAAAGGCCAGTCCCCAGTGAGCTGATTCTCAGAAGGGAACCTCGCCGAGCGATCACAACAGTTAACAGGACACTTCTAGTGAACTTGGTCCCTGATCCAACCTGCTACCAACCTCAGTCTACTTTTCAGCACTGCAGAAGCCTTCAGTTTCAGAGACCTGGAGCCTCCACTTCAAGCCAAACTTCCACTGTTTTCAAAGAGCCTGTGGTTCCCCCGAGCCACATTCAGTGTTGGGAATAAACGCTGGACAATGAATACCCCAGTGTTTATGGACGAGTCATTTAGCTTCTTTGCATCTGCTTTTCCATCTGCAAAAGAGGACAACTGCACTACATTCATCTCTAATGTCTCTTCCAGCTGTGGAAAAAATGCAGGGATTCATCAATGACAGCAGAAGATTCCGTGGCTTCCTGCATTATTCCCTTGGTCAACAAGATGCCTCTAACATCCCATACCCCGCAGTGTGAATATACACCTTGATCTACCTTCTGAGCACCCAAGGATTTTTTTTATCCCATTCCCTTGAAATGGATATCAGAAAGTTTCTCACTTGAAAGCCATATATTAACAAACCTTGAGGACACCTCTTTACACATGGTCTTTTCATTAAGATTGGAATGTAATTACCACTTGGTTCCCATGTTGGTCATAGGATTCCTGGAGAGAATCTGAAGCCACAAAGGATGGATAAAACTGACCAACAACATGTGGTACTCCCTCCCACACAGTGACTGCTAATGGGGAAAGAATGAGACAAATCTGGGTAAGAAAAGGGAGTGGTGAACACAAGTTCAGTGAGTCAGTGCAAAGAAAGAAGGAAAGCAAAGAAAGGAGAAGCAAGCAAGAGGGAAAAAAGCTATGCCAGTGAGCTTTTTTCTTAAATCTGAAATTCTGCTTATCCACTTATCCACCAGATATCCACTGCCTACCATGTGCAGGGAACAGACCTAGAGTCTAGAGGAGAAACAAAGGTCAACCAGATAGACCTGTTCAACGATGTCATGGTCTAGCAGGAGAGAGAAAGGCATGCACACAAACAACTGAAATACACGGCATAAAGTGTGCTGTGCCATAAAGGAGACATAAAAGAATCCTCCACGGTGAGGCTCAGAGGAGGAAATGATTACTCCCAGAGAGAGATAAGACAAGGCTTCATAGGAAGAATGACATTTCAAGCTGAAAACACAACAGAAACAAGGGCACACAAGTAGGAAATCAAGGACACATAGTTTCGGTGAGTAACTAGATTTGATTAGAGACGTAAGTGGCCATGAAGAGAGAGATGGTGGTAATAATAATAGCTAAAGGACCCAGAGAGCCGGGGCTCAACTGGACAGCTAGATTGGAGCCAAACTGAGTATTCCAAAATCAGATTCAGAATTTGAATTTAAACCCAGTGGAGAAGGGACGGGAGCGGGGACTAGAGCTCAAGGAATCCCATAATTTAACCCGTAAAATTAAGATAATAAAATCATCACAAAATCAATGTGTGCAGATTCCTGAAGTCCGTCCGAAGAGATGCAATGTCTTCCAAACTAAAAGCAATGAAGAAAGGAGGGTAGAAAGGCTTGGATGATGGCATTCATATATTTAAACCAAGAATGCGGTCACATCAAAGTGTGGTCAACAAATGAACCTAGAAAAAAATCGAAGGGGCCACACTGACTCAGAACCAAGCAAGGCAGAGAAATACTGCAGTAAGGTAACACACCATCCTCCCTGCAGTGGGACAAGGTTCTTTCATGAAGCTTAATGGAAACATCATATAGCAGCAGTTACAGGTATGGGTTAGATAGCATCACCTACTCAAAGGACATGAATTTGAGCAAACTCCAGGAGATAGTGAAGGACAGGGAAGCTTGGCATGCTGCAGGCTCTGGAGTAGCAAAGAATCAGACACAACTTAGCAACTGAACAACAACAGGAGGGGTTATGAGTTTTTGGAGTCAGAGGGACTTGGTTCCAATCTCAATTCAGCCTCTTACCAGTTTAAACAGAACCTTGGTTTCATCTGTAAACTGAGGATAACTGTGTCTCCTTTGCAGGAGGATCACTGAGAGAGTTAAATGTCCTCCTTCAGGCAAAGCATTTGGGGTGCTACCTAGCATATAACGTGCCATCAAGAATCTCAGCTTTTTTGTAACTGTGTTCTCTCCTACCAACTATCCTACCACATTAGTCCAGGCTCATGAAAGCAAGCATGCTATTATTAAACATCAGCTTTCAGATCTCTTGATATGAACAGCAATGTCCCAGACAAATCCAGGATCAAGTCAACAGGAAAGGAATCCACTCGAAAATAAAAATTGGCATTCCACATTTCCTCGCAGCTCAGTTGGTAAAGAATCTGCCTGTAATGCAGGAGACCCGGGTTCAATTCTCCAGGAAGGATCCCCTGGAGAAGGAAATAGCAACCCACTCCAGTATTCCTGCCTAGAGAATCCCATGGACAGAGGAGCCTGGTGGGCTACAGTCCATGGGGTCGTAAGAGTCGGACACAACTTAACGACTAAACCACCACCACCACTCTGAGCTCAGTCACTCAAGTCTGAACACAATCCTGTCTCCAAAATCCTGATCATTTCCAGGTACAAAACGAAATCCATTCAGGAGAACTAGACCTAAATTGTAACGACCAAAACCCTCAGACGGCTTCCTGAGATGCTATATGGAGCTCAGCAGGCCAGTCCTACGTGATGCCACCTCCAATCTCCAACGAGCCAACCTGGACAATATGCTTCCACACTTCTCCTTGCCTTCCACCTCTCGCACACCCTCCAGTCACACGCTGTGGCGAAACACTTTATCCATCTCCCTCTCTAACCTTCTACAGGTCACAGAGCCCATCTTATCCAATCTTATCCATCTCTGCATTCTTTTGCTCCACATCCCAAAATGCTGTGCATCAAACAGAACCACAATAAATATTTGTCATAACAATGAACTTCAAATACGACTTTCCTTAGATCCATTTTGATCTACCATTCCCATATTCTGAGGCCCTCTTCCAATTTACTGAATTCTTATTCTAGCCCTTTCTTCCCCCTCCTTTCCTCAATCTCTCCACACCTGAGCTACCAAATGTTACAGAAAAGTCAGAAGACTTTATTAACTGGGTTTCCAACAAATTCATACAACTGGGACCCAGCCATTCTTGGGCTTGGAAATCTTTATTCATCTCTATTTAATGTCTCATAGCATCTCTCTGAAGAGCAAAGCCATGCAGGATTTAGGACATGGGACCTGGAGTCAGACAGACCTCAAAGTCTTCCTGTGCGACCTCAGCTGAGGTGCTTAGCTTCCCTAAACTTCATCTTTCAGATCTGTAATGCAGGACCTAAATGAGGTAATGAACCCAAAGCCTTAACAACACAGTAAGAGCTCAAAATATGGAAACCATTACTCTTCTGCTTTGTCTAAGAATCTTCTAACCCCTGCGCCCTCTTCCACTCTTTCTTTGTCAGATAACCAGAAATCTCTTCTACTTCCCCAAAACAATTCAGCTGGGTCCCATCCACTGGAGAGGCAATGGTGGTAGAGTGGAGAACGCTGGGGTCAGGAGTTCATCTGAAGCCTCAGATTCCTCAAACTGCAGAATAGTTATTTTAATCTGTTCCTTGTAGAATCACTGTCAGCTTTAAATGGAAAAATATGAAAAAGCAGTAAGCAGAAAAAGAGCGGGGAGAATAAGAGAAGTGATAAGGCTTTCAAGTAAAACCGATCCAGTTTCACATTCCAGTCCTGTCACTGAACTTGTGTGATCCAGGGCAAGTTAATTTCTCTAGCCCTCAGTTTCCTGTCTGTAAAATAGGGGAAATAACTTCACAGGCTTCTTGAGAGGTTTAAAACACTGTGTAGCCTAACTGGCATGTTAATTTCCCATCCTTCTCTCTCCCTTTGCTTTCCTTTCCATCTCAGTTACCAGACCAGTAGAATCCACCATTTTTGACCACTAATTAAAAAAAAAAAAAATTAGCACATCTCCAATATATTTATATTTAACAGCAAATTAGACAAGAATTGCACAAAAAAGCTCTTAATGAACCAGATGTGTGGGTCTGGGTCATTGGTGTGGTCACTCACCTAGAGCCAGACATCTTGATGTGTGAAGCCAAGTGGGCCTTAGGAAGTATTACTATGTACAAAGCTATTGGAAGTGATGAATTCCAGCTGAGCTATTTAAAATCCTAAAAGATGATGCTGTAAAAGTGCTGCACTCAATATGTCAACAAATTTGGAAAACAGCAATGGCCACAGGACTGGACAAGGTCAGTTTTCATCACAATCCCAAAAAAGGGCAGTGCCAAAGAATGTTCAAACTACCGTACAAGTGTGGTCATTTCATGTGTTAGTAAGGTTATGCTCAAAAGCCTTCAAGCTAGGCTTCAGGGGTACATGAACCAAGAACCTTCAGATGTACAAGCTGAGTTTAGAAAAGGCAGAGGAACTAGAGATCAAATTGCTAACATTTGTTGGATTGTAGAGAAAGCAAGGGAATTCCAGAAAAACATCTACTTTTGCTTCATAGACTACGGTAAAGCCTTTGTGTGGATCACAACAAACTATGGAAAATTCTTAAAGAAATGGGAATACCAGACCACCTTACCTGTCTCCTAAGAAATCTGTATGCAGGTCAAGAAGCAAGAGTTAGGAACCGGACATTGAACAACTGACTGATTCCAAACTGGGAAAGCAGCACATCATGGTGTATATTGTCACCCTGTTTATTTACCTTATATGCAGAGTACATCATGGGAAATGCCAGGCTGGATGAATCACAGACTGGAATTAAGACTGCCAGAAAAAAATAACAACAACCTCAGATACGCAGATGACACCACTCTAATGGCAGAAAGTGAAGAGGAACTAAACAGCTTCTTGATGAGGGTGAAAAAGGAGAGTGAAAAAGCTGGCTTGAAACTCAATTTAAAAAAAACTAAGATCATGGCATCTGGTCCCACCACTTCATGGCAAATAGAAGAGGAAAAAGTGGAAGCAGTGACAGACTTTATTTTCTTGGGCTCCAAAATCGCTGTGGACGGTGACTGCTGCTATGAAAATAAGAGACTCTTGTTACTTGGAAGGAAAGCTTTGACAAACGTAGCAAACGTATTTATTAAAAAGCAAAGACAAAGGTATGTACAGTCAAAGCTATGGTTTCTCTATGGTCAAAGCTGACAAAGTATGGTTTCTCTAGTAGTCATGTAAACATGTGAGAGTTGGACCATAAAGAAGAATTGATGCTTTCAATTCTTTCTTTCAGTTGATCGCCAAAAAATTGATGCTTTCAAATTGTGGGGCTGGAGAAGACTCTTGAGAGTCCCTCGGACTGCAAGGAGATCAAACCAGTCAATCCTAAAGGAAATCAGTACTGAATGTTCATTGGAAGGACTGATGCTGAAGCTGAAGCTCCAATACTCTAGCCACCCGATACAAAGAGCCAATTCATTGGAAAAGAGTTTGGAAAACATCTTTCCTTGATGTTGGAAAAGATTGAAGGCAGGAAGAGAATTAGGTGGCAGAAGATGAGATGGTTGGATGCATCACTGACTCAATGGACATGAACTTGAGGCAAACTCTGAAAGATGGTGCAGTCCATGGGGTCACAAAGAGTTAGACACAACTGATAAACAACACTACACAAATAAACTGTGTTCTGTCTAAAGCATAATACTAAAAAGAAATTTCAAAGGGTAAGATAAAAACATAGAAAAACTTAGCTCTAATAATTTCTTCCCATACTCCAAAGGAAGGTTATATCTGTCCCAAGAATTTGGAAATTCATCTTGGAGATCATCATACGTCTATGGAAATTGTTTTGAGACAAAGGTAAACAGAATAGACTTGGTATAGCTCCCAGCACCGTGAATGATACAGAATACATGCTCAGTAAATACTGGTCCATCAAAGATTTTAGAAAACCTGCCTCTACACACACATTTCTCTCTACACACACGTTTGCACAAACTGAGCTCTCAGTTCAGTCTCTCTTCCTCTTCAATCCCCAGCTTCCCCCTGCTCCCCCAGAACAGATGGTGCTCCACTTCACTTCCACACCACACAGTTGTTCATGAACTCTGCTCCTCTCTGCTAAAAGCCCTTTCTCCAAGGTCATCAATGATCTTGTGATAACTAAATGCGTGGCTTTTTCCTACATCAAACCTCGACAACCTCCCAGATACCAATGACCTACCTCGTTCTTCCCTTTGGTTCACGCTGAAAACACAATAGTCTGGCTCTCCTTTGAAGAGCCATTTTCCTCCCTGTCCTTCCCTGGCTCCTCCTTTTGTCCCCTAAATGTCCCCTGGGGCTCTGCACTAACCATTCTTGCTTTCCTTCTCTAGTGAACGCTGTTGGATTTACTTTCAAAATATATCCTGCAAACATCCTGCCTGTGTCCATGGCCATACCCTGTCTTACATGTCACTATCTTTCTCAAGAACTAGAGCAAACTCCTCCTCACTGACCCCTTCATGTTGTTGTTGCTGTTTCATTTTTTTATATTTATTTATTCATTTATTTTTGGCTGCATCGAGTCTCAGTCACTACACGGGGGCTTAGTTTCCCATCGGAGTGTGAGATGTTAGTTCCTTCGTCCCCTGCATTGGCAGGCCAATTCTTAACCACTGCGCCACCAGGGGAAGACCCTAGCGCCCTCTTTGCCACTCTATTCTCCACACAGTAGTCAAAGTAAACTTCTCTTTTAAAATATGTATTCTGGAAAAATAAATCAAATACAAAATACTGTTACTCTCCTGCTTGAAGGCCACCGTGCCCTCTTGTAAAGCCTACACTCCCTATATGGCCTTCAGAGGCCCCAGGTGATCTGGGCCCTGCCTGCCTCTCCCACTTTACCCAGTGCTGCCCACTCCCATCGGGGCTTCCCTGGCGCCTCAAACTATAGAGCCTGCCTCCAGTGTGGGGGACCCGGGTTCGACCCCTGGGTCGGGAAGATTCCCTAGAGAAGGAAATGGCAGCCCACTACAGTATTCTTGCCTGGAGAATCCCATGGACGGAGGAGCAGGCTACATGGGGCTGCAGAGAGTCGGACACAACTGAGCAACTAACACACACACCCACCCTCTTCACCAGCCATCATTCCCGTTCACCTCACTCTACACCCTTGGTGGTCTCCTTTTATTTTGACTCCCTCAAAAAAAAAAAAAGTTTCATGTATTACTGTGGCTCCTCTCCTGCCAGGAGCATCCTCCAGAGCTCTTCACAAAGTCGGCTCCTTATCGGTCAGGCTTCAGCTCACCCTCCGGACAATGCTGTTGTCTGGCACACAGTGGAAGCTCACTAAGTCTGGTGAACAGATTCCTCCGTCTTAGTCAGACAACTCCAAATCTAAGTATCTGGACTCAATCTCACCCTTCAGTGTTAGCAGCAATTTCCAAATGGCTGCTCAACATCCAGACCTCAAATCTAGCACACCACGGACACTCAAAACCAAACCCTTCATCTTTCCCAAACAAGTTCCTCCAATCTTCTGAAATTATATGGGTAACATAACCCACAATTTCTGCTTCAGGAATGTGAATTTCCCATTCATTTGCTACACCTGTCCAAAAATTCTAATCACCCATGAAAACCAAATTCAAATTTCACTTCATTCATTCACGTTTTCAATCAACCACTTATTCATTCAACAAATAGTTACTGAGTACCTTTTATGAGACAGACACTATGTTAAGATACTGGAAAGCAAAGCAGACCTACTTTTATCTATTATATACCAGTCAAATAATCACACAAATATTTCATTATAAACTAGGAATTGCTATGAAGGAGAAAGTGCTATGAAGGAAAACGAACTCTGAGAAAACATAAGCGAGGCATCAAGAAACACTCCTTCGGTGCTCTATTGACTCAATGAGATGTAATTCACAGGCTCCAGCCTGGAAGGTGGAGGCTGCAAGGCAAAGGCGTCATCAGCCAAGTCCTAGAAGCATGAGGACGCCAGCAGGCCTATTTTAAGGCGCCTACCGTTCTTCTCCTTCACTTCCCTATTTAAGTGGTTGCACTAAGCCTTAGTTGTACCATGTGGGATCTTCAGTTGCAGCATGTGGGCTCCAGTTCCCAGACCAGGGATCAAACCAGGGCTCCTGCATTGGGAGCCAGACGTCTTAGCCACTGGACTATCAGGGAAGTCCCCACCTGCCGTTCTGCTTCATATGCTATACCTGCTCCATCGGTCTTGCTCCCTCCCCTCACCCCAGCCTCATTTTACTGACAGTTACCTGAGAGAAAGGACGCAGAATGTGTGAACACCCGCAGGAGATACTGAGTCACATGTGTGATGCCTAAGGAGACTGTGCTTATAAAAATCTCCCAGATGACTCTGATATGCAGCTGAGTGTGTAAAGTACACGCCCAAACCACCTACTCAATAAATATGCATTGATATAATTATCTCACTTAAAATCTCTAAGGTCAGTGTGGCCAGTTGTTTCCAGAACTGACCACAATAATCCCAAGCATGCTACATGCCCTCCTGCAGTGTGACTGACACTCTACCCTGTAAGAGGTGGCACCCACGTCCCCTCCCCTTGGATGTGGGCTACATGCGTGACTGACTTAGACCAAAAAAATGGGGCAGAAGTGTCTGTATGAAACATGGGCCTAGACCTTAAGAGGACCTGCAGCTGCACGGTGGCCCCCTGGGAAGCCCAACAGCACATGAAAAAGCTGCCCAGCCTGGATTAATGAACGATGAGAGGCCGTGAGAGACAGGGACCTCACGGAGGACAACCAAAATGTCCCAGCCAACAGCACCAAGGCCCAGACATGAGTGAAGTCATCTTGGATCCTCCAATCTAATCAACATCAATGGAGCAAAGTGGTATGTCCTCCTCCTCTGAATTACTAACACACCGAATCACAAACAAAATGTCACCTGAAGCCACCAAAAGTTTTAGGACGCTCTGTTACACAGTCATGGATAACTGACAGTCAGAAATTCAACGCTCTTTCAGCAGTCATTCAAAGGTTTCCCAACTTTGATGATCAAGAAACTCTTTCTCATATTCATTAAAAATCACTCCTCCTTCAACTGAAGCCCATTTCCTCTGAAATCTTTGAAGTACAAGAAGACCAATTAATCAAAATCCTCCCGGCAAAAACTATTCTTATACTTGAAGATGGTAATCAGCCACCCCTCAGCTCTTGCTTCTCTAAGCTAAAATCTTTTTTTTTTTTTTAACATATAACAATAAGGACTTTTTAAAAAACTTTTTAATTATTTTTATTCTTAAGTATGGGAGGACCAAAATTGGATCCCACATGCCAGTGTAGACCAGAGGTTATGTCCCTGATGGTTCCTCTTTTTATAATCAAATTCCACAGTCCCACATATGGCATGTTAGTCCCCCAAAAGTTGTGAATAAACATAATCATTTACTGGAATTAAGGTGAAACTCCTTCTGTTCTTAACACTCAGCTTATCCCATTTTGTGATGAGTCCCTTCATTCCTCAACCTGGTCTGACACTCCACTATTGAGTAGATTTTAATAACTTCTAGATATTTGAAGCACAACAGAAAAGCTTGAGGCTGGAGTGGGAGTACCATTCCTTTCGAGCAAGGTCTCCGACCACGGTCCAGGCCTCTTCAAGGCCAAGCAGGCTCTAGGCACCTCCTCCATCCGCCCTGAAGATAAAGTGACCTTACAGAAGGATAAGACCTTTAGCACTCACTTACTGAGCAAAGGCACCTTTCTGTCCGGGCTTTCTTGGTGGTGCAGTGGTAAAGAAGACACCTGCCAATACAGGAGACGGGTTCAATCCCTGGGTCAGGAAGATCCCCTGGAGAAGGAAATAGCAACCCACTCCAGTATTCTTGCCTGGGAAATCCCAAGGACAGAGGGGCCTGGCAGGCTACAGTCCCTGGAGCCACATGTATGGACATGACTTAGCAACTAAACAACCACCACCTTTTCTATAGAACACAACAAGGTATATTTAACTACAAAGAGAGAAGCCAGGTGCTTACAGCAGTGTAAAAACATGTTTTCCCTCTGAATCTTACATGAATGTATGCTTCAATGTCAGAAGTAGCTTTACAATCACCGATAAAATAGGCATAATAAAGCCTACCCAACACAGGGTCTTATAGGTATCAAATAAAATGACACAAGGGAATAATTCTGTAAGGTACTGTATTACTTAGGTGATGATCTAGAACTAGGTTTCAGGAAGTCCTATCAATCTTCAAATTAATTTTGGATGGTTACCTGAGGGTTCCAGGTGACATATACGGAACTAGCACTATGGGCTCAAGTTCATTAAACAGGAACCAAAACCACACTTTCTAACTAGAGAGCTTATGGGTTTTCTAATACTGCCAAGTCTAATAAAGATGTTTAGGCTAGTGGTTTGACCTTCAGCCACTGTCTGACGGTGCTGAGCTTTAGGCCAAGGACCAGGTTCAGTGAAGGAATTCAACAATCCAGCAGAAGAGACAGGCTTTGCTGCAGAAGTTCAAATAAGGAAAAACTCTACCAGAGGAAGTCAGGGAAGGTGTAACATATGACCTAGGTCTCCTAGGGGATGACTAACTTTGCCTGTCAGAGAAGGAAGGACCCCCTAGAAAAAGGCACTGTCCTAAAAGGACGTGGTATAATCAGGGACTGGAAAAATGGAAAGGTCAGTGAGGTTGAAGAAAGGAGAGGGAGGAAGATAAAACAAGTAAGAGTTGAGACTTCCCTGGTGGTCCAGTGGTTAAGAAAGACTCTGCCTTCTAATGCAGAGGGTATTGGTCAATCCCTGGTTGGGGAACTAAAATTCCACATGCTACAGAGTACAGCCAAAAAGTAAAAAAAGGAAAAGTAAATAAAATTTAAACATTAAAAACAGAACAAGCAAGAGTAACAGGTAGGGTATGGTCAAACTGTAAAGGATTTTACCTCTCCAGCTAAGGAGGAAACAGGGACCCAACGCCACTCTGACATCCTGACGGTAAAAAGATTAGATTTGGCCTTTAGTAACACAACTTTCATAGAAGGCGATGGCACCCCCACTCCAGTACTCTTGCCTGGAAAATCCCAGGAATGGAGGAGCCTGGTGGGCTGCAGTCCATGGGGTCGCACATGGACACAACTGAGCGACTTCACTTTCACTTTTCACTTTCATGCATTGGAGAAGGCAATGGCAACCCACTCCAGTATTCTTGCCTGGAGAATCCCAGGGATGGGGGAGCCTGGTGGGCTGCCATCTCTGGGGTCGCACAGAGTCAGACACGACTGAAGCGACTTAGCAGCAGCAGCAACACAACTTTGGCAACAAGAAATGAGAAGCACTGGAGCAGAGGAAGGTGCAGGGTGACACGACAAAAGCACCTAAGGTCTGATAAGGCTCTGAATCAGAAGGTACAAAAGCAAATCCCTAGAGGCAAAGTATGTAAAACGTGACATCTTCATTGCGTAAGACCGGGGAGTATGTGTAAGCCGGGTGGAGAGCAGGCCTTGCCTCAAAGTGTTCACACGCAAAATTTTAAGCTTCAGGGCTGGTTAAACAAAATATCTAGTTTTTGACCTCTGATAAATGAAAGCAGTACAGTGGGAATGAAGGAAAGACACACATCAAACAGCACTCTGATATAATCGAAAGGGTTGAGCAACCATAGATTTAGCATATTTAGAGATGTGAGGCACAAGGAGAATGAAGGAGGAAGATCTGGTGCATATAATCAACAGACTTCAAACACACAGCAACATGAGCAGATAACAGATACTGGGGAGGGGAGAAAAATGACTTGTTCTGCACGTGTTGAATTTAAAATGGCTTTTGAATGACCCTGGTAGCTTTGAACGACCCAGCTGGAGCATGTCAAGATTTGTCAAGCTGGTACTACTTAGTCATAAAAAGGAATGTACTTGACTCAGTAACTAATAAATAAGGTGGATGAGCCTAGAGCCTGTTATACACAGTGAAAGAAGTCAGAAAAACAACTATCGTATACTAACGCATGTATGTGGAATCTAGAAAGATGGCACTGACGAACCTATCTGCAGGGCGGCGGTGGAGATGCAGACACATAGAACAGATTTGTGGACACAAGAAGGGAAGGAGAGGGTAGGACGAACTGAGAGAAGAGCACTGAAACCTATATGTGCAAAATTAGACAGCAAGTGGAAATTTGCTATATGACACAGGGAGCTCAAAGCCAGCACCCCACGACAACCTGGAGAGATGGGATGGGTAGGAGATGGGAGGGAGGCCCAAGAGGGAGGGGACGCACGTATACCTACGGCTGATTCATGTTGGTGCATGGCAGAAACCAACACCATACTGTAAAGCAATTATCCCCCAATTAAAAATAAGTAAAAAATTCTTAAAAAGACTTGTCAAGTTGGAAGTAAGGATCTGAAGTTTGGGAGACACAACTGGGCTGGTAAGGCACACTGAGGACAGACAGCTGAATTCATGGACCTATCTGAGGTCTTTAAAGGAAGCGGGCGGGAGAAGAGGGAAAAGAAACCCAAGACAGAGCCCTGGAGCATGCCGACATTTATGGACTAACCAAAAGAAAATGAGAATAAACAACGGAAGGATGCTCTGGAGCCTCAAAGCCACAGGAAGAGGGTTGCTGGGGGCGGGATAAAAAGACCAGTTCGATAGTGCCAAATGGTAGGCAGAGATTAAGTGAGATGGAGGCTGAAATCAGGACCAGGACACTGGGTCTGGAAATTAGGAGTTTCCTTGCAATCTTCAGGAAAACAGAAGCAGGGGGATGGGGACAGAAGTCAAAGTAACGAAGAGCTTCTAACAGGATCAGAGCTGAGGAAGCTCAGTGCAGTTCATGATCATGCTCCCCTTCCTGAGAACCGAACCTATGCCAAGCACGCTGGATGTAACGCTAACAAAACTGGTGCTGCTTCTCAAACATATCCTGTGATGAGGGAAACACAGGGTTCTCCCGAGCACTCATCCAGTCTTGGTGAGGAAGAGGAGACTTCCCAGAAGTGATGTCCAGGCTAGAGCAAGTTGGCCGGCGTATGCTGGGTCAGGGTGTCTCAGAGATGGCTTGCTTGTACAAAGGCCTGAAGTAAAAGAGAACACAGACCCTACAGGGTAACTGCAAGGAGCAGGGGCAAACTTGAAAGGGCAGATGGATTACTGCCCAGTGATGAGGCTGGAGCTCTATGAAATTGAGAGGTGAAGAACAGGAAGAAAATCGGGCAGCAGTCTGAACAGAGAGCGGGAAGAAGGGGAGGTTCTTCATAACACGTCGGAAACAGCCTGCTAAGATCGTGTTCTCTGCAGTGCAGTATCACAGTCAGTGAGCAGAAAAGCAAATGTGTCCACCCCTCTCTAACAATGGGTTATTGTGACTAAACTATTTCTTACAAGACACAGAAAGAACAGAGACTACGAGAGCAAAAGACAGATAAAGCTGTAAACCTAACATTTTTTATTTCTCTGAAGTTATATAAAAAACGGTCTTATTAGGTCCAAAACCACATCCCAAACAAAATGAAACTTCCCCTCACATCCCCTCTGAAGAGCTCAAGGACTGACTTTCAGACAACCAAATCAATCTGGCGTTGACTCACGTCTGAAGACTAAGACTCACTCCAGTTTCTGCTGCAGCTCGGTCTAGCTCATGACACTCAAGAGAAGAGTCAGGGGTTACCTGATTTTGCCTATTTCAAAATATGGCCAGGGCAGACAGCCAGCTGCCTCCGGTTCCTGCCGCTGCTGAGGTCTTTTGGAGGCCCGTTGAGATGAGATCATCTCGGGAACCAACAGCAGTGGCTTTCAGGCAGTGAATGGTGCTGCCTGGGGACGTATCTTTGGTAAGCTAGATTGCAACAGAGCAGGCGGTTTACCCAGGGCAGTGCTGACTCATGCCAGGCAAGACTCTATTTCCCAAACAACTCAGCCTGAGCCAACCGCAATCAACTGCAATCCAGAAAAGAAGAGGTGCCCCACTGATTCTTTTTTAAATATGAAGCTGGTTATCAGGAGGCCGGTGGACCTATTCCCAGGCTGCTGATCATCAGGGAAGCTCCTGTGGCCAGTCACCTTCTGAAATTTCATCTGAGAGCCTCGGGGCTCTGGACAGCAAGATTACTGAAATTCTGCAGATTACCCCAAGAAGCTGATAAGGAAGTCACTTCACGTTTACAAATTGGAGCATCTGGGTCAGAGGACTGAGGGAACGTGCCCAGGCCGGGCTAGCTGGTCAAATCATTAGAGTGAATTTTGTCAGTCCCGACCAGGCTCGTGGCTCCTTCCCCACCAGGCCTTCTTTGACCTCTCTGATTCTGGAGACAACTCATGTTCTCTAATTAACGCAGATACACAGGAGGGTTGTTGTTGTTATTGTTGTTGAATCAGCTGCCACATATTCTCTATGCTAAAGCTCAATTATCCACCATCACACCTACTAGATGTTTAAGGAACCATAGGAGGCTATGAAAATCACATTGACACTTCTAAAAGAAAAAAGAATCCTTAAATTTATGGCAAGTCTCAGTTATTGGTCAGCTTATTAAAAAAAAAATCGATTCTAGAACAACTGGCTCATCAACAGCTATTAATTATTATTGAATTTGCTCTGACAGGCGAGAACTGGCAGCGGTGCCAGACAAAGAAAACAAGAGATGAAGTCCTTGCTTCCCCGGGTGTTCACTTGACAAGAAGGAAACTAGAGTTCACATCAGATCCTTCTGTTCCCTGCTCCAAATTTCCCACAGACATCAGCTATTCCTCAGCATGGACTCTCAAAGCCACCACACCTAGCCTTGTTCATCCCGTCAGGTAGGTCTCTCAAGGTGTCGGACTCTGGATGTAGCTGCCAATCCAGTCTGTCCTTTGGTAAACATTAGGATTCATTAAATTGTACATGTAGATTGTCAGAATTAGGGTTTCAAAAACTATGCTATTTAATTCAATTCCTTTTCACGGAGCTAGTTAAAAAAAAAAAAAGGTATTTATCCAACTCAATGTCCCTTAATTACATTATTCCAGCAGGATAACCATGCTGGGCTTTTAGGTTTTATAAAATGTTCCCTCCTTTATTTCCTCCTCCTCAGTGTTTTCCTTTTTTCAGAAAATAGCTGTGTTTAAAGAAGTTTTCCTACGGTATGTGTTAATTAGTCTTTCCAATGACAGAAGCATCTTTACAGCGGTCGACAGCCATTATCTCACAGACCACACTTTAAAACATATTTCTGTCATTGACGATAAGTCACAAACATCCTAAGATGGAGCAGCTTTCAAGGTACACAGAGTAGAGACAAATACGGAAACAAAGACAGAGGATTGTTAGACCCTTCTGACTCATTCTCTATTAGCAAACTTTAAATGAGGAAGATAAAGTCCAGATGGTTCTGTGCCCAGGAAATAAATGTAAACGATGTGAGGAGCAACAGAAGCATGGGAACTTCCTAATTCTGCTAAGACAAGCGCCGCTCAGCAGGTGAGGAGGGCTGTCTCAGATTACCCTTTCCCTCCGTGGGATTTTGCACAGTTCTGAACAGTTCTCCCCGCCCCCCCCACACACACACATATAACCACACTCCATCCGTGTTCCCTCTTTTAATCAGGAAAAGGCTGAGAATCACAGATGGACAGCTTTAAAAAGACGTTACATTTGAACTAATAGCTTCAGGCACTTGAGATTTTATAAGGTTAAATGGAAACTCTAAGAATGTGAGACTGGGGGACCTCCCTGGCCATCCAGTGCAGAGGGCATGGGTTCGATCCCTGGTCAGGGAGTGAAGATCCCACATGCTTCATGGTCAAGCAAACAAAACAAAACAGAAGCAATACTGTAACAAATTCAATAAAGACTTTTTAAAAATGGTCCACATTAAAAAAATATATCTTAAAAAAAACAGGAATATGAGACTGTGTGAGAAATAAACAAGATAGTCATGGCTTTGTGCTTAAGCTCTTTCAATATACTATCTTAAAACTCAGAGCAAAAAATGTATATATATAAATAAAAAAATAAAACTCAAACAAGTGATTCAGCACCCAAGGCGCTATAGGTTTACTTCTGATGTGTAGTAATGAGATATTTAATATATGCATGTATGTATGCATTTGTGTGTATGTACATATACACACACACTCACTCTCTGCAAACATCATCCCCATTGTTTTACGTGAACAGAAATATGTAGTGTCATTTATAGCCCACCTTTGGTTTTTTGTTTTTTTTTTCTGATAGATCTTAACATTTTAAACAAGCAGGTGTCAAAAGAAATTAAAATACTCATTTCTTAGGATTCTGTACTCTTCCAAATCCATAAAAAGTTACCAAATATGTACAAAAAGATATGGTGGGGAACTGAAATGGGAGCAGATCAAGGAGGTATTTTAGCTTTATCAATGTCTGAATGCTCTTTTTACAACAAGCATATATTCAAATATTCCTCAGCTGATCACCAAAGAATTGATGCTTTTGAACCGTGGTGTTGGAGAAGACTCTTGAGAGTCCCTTGGACTACAAGGAGATCAAACCAGTCAATCCTAAAGGAAATCAACTCTATTCATTGGAAGGACTGACGCTGAAGCTCTAACACTTTGGCCACCTGATGGAAGAGCCAACTCATTAGAAAAGACCCCGATGCTGGGAAAGATTGAAGGCAGGAGGAAAAGCGGAGGACAGAAGATGGGATGGTTGGATGGCATCACGGACTCAACGGACATGACTTTGAGCAAACTCTGGGAGATAGTAAAGGACAAGAAAGCATGGCATGCTGCAGTTCATGGGGTCCCAAAGAGTCAGAGATGACTGAGCAACTGAACAACAAATTTAAAATCCAGTTTAAAGTTTTAAATTGTTTACTGTTTATAAACTACTTGAATCTTTTCCCCTTCTCTTTCCTCTCCACGCACCCCTTTTACCTGCTTCCCCATTTCTGGCATCCTAAGTAATACTGCACATTTCCTCTTTTTAACAAAATTAATCTTATTTATGTCCACATCCTTCTTCTATTTTTTCCCCCACATCCTTTTACCGATTGAGAAGACAGTAAATTGATAAACCAAAATTTCCAGGAACCAGTGGCTTTCCTACTTTGTTGATAATTAGAGACACTGACAAATTATAATCCTGGATGTTTAGGAATCTCATAACTCCCCTCTTTTTTTTTTCTTTAAATTAGAGTACCTACTCTTCAAAAAAGACAATGAATGTCAACCAAATAGCAATCATCTAATAAATCACAGAAATTAAGCATGAAAATGAAGAGGACTTTAGGATACTTGAGAATCAACTCTAGGGGTACTTGAGAATCAACAGGGGTGCTTACTGAAAAGTTATCACTTCCCAATCCAGTCTCTCAGACACTGAATTAGCAGAAGTGGAAGGAGGCCCCAGAATGGGAATGTTTAATAAGCATCTCCCTTTCCTAAGTGACTCTGACACAAACAGCCATGTCATGTTTTGAGAGGCAGGTCATAGTGCTGTTCCCTAAGCGCTGTAAAATAAAGCGTGTTTCCCTTGGTAGTATTGTTACCACTCCCTCCCCCTATCCCCCACACCCACCAAAGACCCCCAAACTGAACAGGAGCCTCACAGGGCAGGTCTTAGACATTAGTCCCCTCACCCACAAGAACCATCAAGAATATAACAACTGGACTTCCCTGGTGGTACAGTGGATAATAATCTGCCTGCCAATGCAGGTGTTCCATCCCTGTTCTGGAAGATTCCACATGCCTCAGAGCAACTACTGAACCTGCACATTCTAGAGCCCATTCTCTACAAGAGAAGCCACTGCTGGGAGAAGACCATGCTGAGAGGGCAGAGAGCAGGCCCTGCTGGCCACAACTAGAGAAAACCCGTGCAGAGCAACAAAGACCCAGCACAGCGAAAAATAAATAATTGTTTTAATAAGACTATATAACAACTGAACTGTATTTATTTTGGACCGGTATTTTCTTCAAGCCTCCAGAGGCAATTATCCTAACTACTCTTAAGGATTTTCGCTGTCACCCACAGCCCTGTTAGACAGAGACGTTTTCACACCTGGGATGCAATACAAGGAGCTTATTGGAATTTTTACAGCTGTGAAAATTAAAGTTCACTTGGCTCAACAGAATAGTCAAATACAACAAAGGAGAAAACCTCCCCGAAGGCATGGGTTGAAAGGAGAGGCTTTCGATTTTCTGATGAGACCGTTTTGCCCAGAAATTCAAACCATGGGGTGCTATAGAGCTCATATGTCTTGCAAGTACCCAGATGCCAACTTATCACCACAGCATCAGCCGCCGCAGGCTTTCTGTAACGTTTGGAAGCACAACCCTGTGGGATAAGATGGCCTCTCCTGGGAGTCACAGGCTGTCGCCACAGCAGGGATCTTTCCATCTTGGGGCCAGAAGGACCAGGCAGTCGGTCCTTTTAATCTTTAACGAGCCACTTTAGTGTCTGGATATAGGGACCGACACTGAATAAGGCTCAACCTGCTTCACAGCACTGTGCTGCAAAACCACCCGCGAGCTGCAGGAGGGTGTGGATGCAAGCCAAGCCTGTCCCCGGGGGTACAGCTCCCACAACCTGTTCTATAATGCAATCTGGGCACTTTATTATCCACTGCGGCATAATACTTCAAAGGACAGAAAGGTATCCGATACCAAGGGCACTGCAACTGCCTACCTCGGGCACAGTGAAATGCCGGGAACTGAAAAAGGAGCAAGACCACAGGAAGGAGACTCCTAAGCTGACGGGACACAGTCTGACGACCTGATGACAAGTCTGGGAGAAAGGAAGTCTGCGACATGACCAAACTGCTATCCTGGACAGCTCTCTTTAGAAACCTGGCAACAGAAATCTTGGAAGTCACTGGATGGGTGTAATTTTCTATACAAAGCTATTTCTTAATTTTTTTACCCCCCTGAGCTGCTAATACAGAAGAAGGGCAGGGAGAAGGAACCTGTCATCTAACTCCATCAACCAAGCAACCCCAATAGCTTCATAATGAAGTGACTGGTAAGCTCATGTCCTATTCCCCAGGAGCCACCGTCTCAGAACAAAGATCCTGTAATTCAACTTTGAAGACTTCCTTAATTCATAACTCTTTTTTTTTTTTCCTTTTAAAGATTTTTTTAGGAACTTCCCTGCAGGTTCAGTGGCTAACACCTGGGTTCGATCCCTGGTCAGGGAATTAGACCCTACACGCCTCAAGGAAGACTGAATATCCTGCAGACCAGTACTAAAACCCAGTGCAGACGAATAAATTAAGAAAAAACAAATTATTTTGATGTGCACCATTTTCAAAGTCTCTATTGCATCTGTTACAATATTGCTTGTTTTATGGTTTCATTCCTTGGTCCTGAGGCATGTGGGATCCTAACTGCCCAAACAGGGATCAACCCCACTCCCTGCACTGGAAGGCAAAGTCTCAACCAGTGGACCTCCAGGAAAGTCCCCATATTTCTTATTTACTCTGTAGCTCTGGATTCGTCTCTTCCCCAAATACACATCCACACATTCTCTCTCTCTCTTTCCCCTCTCCATCCTCTTCTCATTTTGTCTCTCCTTGCTCATGCTCTGCCTCCAGTAAGTCAAAGTTCCTAAATTTTTCACCCGGGTTTCCACTAAGAATGCCACCAGATAAAGTTACCTTCCTTCAGCTTCCTAAGTCTAGAGGACCTTTGTTGACACGTGTTTCATCTTGATGGGTGATTGCTAAGCCATGCAGATAAAATTACCTGTTCACCTACAGTTACCCTTCATACTGGCTTCCATAGGCTATGGAAATAAAAAGGGTAAGGCTTCACAGCCAGAATGTCCCATCAAGGTAATCAAAGTAATGGAAGAGGCAGAGAAGACAGAAGGAGAGATTTCAAAATAAAAACCAAGTTGTGCATTTCAGCAGCACTTAAGAAAACACTCCATCTGACTAAGCAGCCAAAGAGTGGACAAACACCCAGAGGACTATACACTCTCTTAATGATTACTGCACTCACAGTTCTTGCTTCCTTCAAGGCTCTGCAAGAAATCACATCATAAAGTCAGACTTGCATTATATACAACAGACTGGAGAGACAGAGCCCAACACCTAGAATTCTAAGGATTTACTTGCAAATAAAGCCACACACTTATTTCAATTCAAACTCAATTAACAAGGAGTAAAAGACATTATTTGGGTCTTTTAAAGTTATCACTCTCATCTTTTTTACAATAGAGAAAGGAACCCAAAGTTTTGTGGTGGCTCAGACGTCTGTTTGCAATGAGGGAGACCAGGGTTCAATCCCTGGGTTGGGATGGTCCCCTGGAGAAGGAAAGGGCACCCCACTCCAGTATTCTTGCCTGGAAAATCCCATGGACGGAGGAGGCTGGTAGGCTACAGTCCATGGGGTCGCGAGGAGTCGGACACGACTGAGCAACTTCACTTACTTCACTTGAACATTAAAAAATGAATCACAGGGGAAAATGCCCACAATATTCCATCCATGGGGGTTGGGGCGGGGGGGGTGGTCAGTACAGGCAGCAGGTGGAAAACACACACACATACACACAGAAGACATACATACATATAGAGAGACAGAAAACATACACACAGAAGACATACATACATAGAGAGAGAGACAGAAAACATGGTTCAAAAGTCTAGAGCCGCTCAACAGCAGTTACTTTTGGTAGGGGTGAAGGTTTATTCTTTGTTTTCTACATACACGTTTGTGCTATTTTAGTACTTAAATGAGCAGTGTTAAGCTAATTAACGTTATCAGAAATGAAGTAAATAAAGTACCTAAGATCACTGGACAAAGAAAATGAAATTTGAAGGACAAATTGTCAGTTTGAAAAACTGAACAAGTTCAGAACAATTTGAACAAGTTCTTAGGGCCATTCTGGGCCAAATTTTCAGCATATTTAAGGCTGCATTCACTGAGGTAAACCTGTAAAGAATTAACCAGAATTCAGTGTTGGGACAGCAGCTGGTTCATTCAGCTGTCATTCTGAGGCAGGTGCTGAGATGTGCCAGGTCCTGCCAGGGAAGGGGGAATGTGAATCTCATGCTCAGGGTCCCTCAAGGTTAGTCTTGGTTAGTCTTCCCTCTCTCGAGGACACCAAAGTGAAAGTGAAAGTCGCTCGGTCCTGTCCAACTCTTTGTGACCACATTGGATTTTACAGTCTATGGAATTCTCCATGCCAGAATACTGGAGTGGGTAGCCTTTCCCTTCTCCAGGAATCTTCCCAACCCAGGGATTGCACCCAGGTCTCCCGCACTGCAGACGGATTCTTTACCAGCTGAGCCACCAGGGAAGCCCAAGAATACTGGAGTGGGTAGCCTGTCCCTTCTCCAGCGGATCTTCCCAACCCAGCAATCAAACTGGGGTCTCCTGCATTGCAGGTGGATTCTTCACCAGGGCAGAGGATTAAAAAGCAGGTCGACAGACCACTGACCACTGTCCTGAGACACAGCCACATGGAGGGCTAACCACAACTCAAAAATCTCTGCTCTCTGGCAATCAAATCAGTTTTACAAGTAATCTGATGAATTTAAAAACCAGATACGCTACTTGTTTTAAAAAGTTAAAAAGTGGGAACAATACCAAATGCTGGCGAGGATGCAGAGAAACTAGATCTCATACTCTGCTGGTGGGACAGACTGCAAAATGGTAGAGTGCTGGGCAAAACAGTCTGGTAGTTTCTTTAAGAGACTGAAGATATACTTACTCTGAGACTCAGCAATTACATTCCCGGGCACTTAACCCAGAGAAATTACAGCCTGCATCCACACAAATACCTGTATACAAATGTTCATAATGGCTTTACCTGTAACAGCCCCAAACTGGAAACAACTCACATGCCCTACAATAGGTAAATGGTTAAAAAACTGTGATACATCCAAGGCATAGAACACAAACTTATGGCTACCAAAGGGGAAAAGAGGTGAGGGAGAGATAAATTCAGAGTTTGGGATCAACAGATACAAACTACAACATGTAAAACAGATAAAACAAGGTCCTACTGTACAGTGCAGGGAACGATATTCAGTATCTTGTGATGAACCATAATGGAAAAGAATATGAAAAAGAATATTATATATATATATATATATATATATATATATATATATATATATATGCTGAATCACTTTGCTCTACACCAGAAATGAAAAGAACATTGTAAGCCAACTATACTACAATTTAAAAAAAATAGTGACCCATCCATACTACTTAGGCTATTTAGCAATGCTGCTACTGCTAGGTCACTTCAGTCGTGTCCGACTCTTAGTGACCCCATGGACTGCAGCCTACCAGGCTCCTCCGTCCATGGGATTTTCCAGGCAAGAGTACTGGAGTGGGTTGCCATTGCCTTCTCCTGTAACTGCATAGTGATACACCAATTCAACTTACTGCTATGGGGGGAAAACACCATTTAATGAGACATGAAGACAAAGCACAAACCCGACTAAGTGGACACACGCTGTGGACCACAGCACTGCTATGACCAGAGCAAGTGGGGGGAGGGGGGAGGGGAGAAAGCATTAATAAATACAGCTAAATACAACATGACTAAATATAACTTGGATGGAGGGCATCATGCTAAGTGGAAAATGCCAATCTCAGAATGCCACATGCTGTTACGGTTCCATTTCCATAACATTTCAGAAAGGATAAAATTATAGAGATAGAGCACAGATTACTGCCAAGGCTTAGAGATGTTGGGGGAAAGGGACGTACGTGACCATAAAGGTGCAATTACAATTACTCGTCCAAATATCCAACCACTATGGGGAAATAAGGAAGGCGAATCGTTTGTAAGGCAAGCATATTATTTCGTATTATTCTGCTGTCCCTTCGACGCCAGAAATAAAAAAGAAAAAAAGATTCTTTAAGTGTGGGTTGGTTGCTGGCTCAACCATCTGAAGTGTATCTCAGATGTTGCCTGTGCCCCATCCCTCCCGGGGCTTTATCAGAGCTTCCCCGGGGCCAGAAGCAAAGAGCCAGGACGCAGCAGAGGTAACCCATGCAGAGTGAACTCTCACCGCAATTTCAGCTCAGCATGCGGCCCAAAGTGCCCTGCTTGAACTCAAAAGCATCTGAGAACTACGGCAATTAGACAAATCAACTGTGAAAGATGTGGTTACCAGATCGGGTAGGCACCTCACATGGGACAGGCTTCTTACTACAAATAGCTTTGGCTACAAACGTCTCTAAAACAAGAGGGTGAGGTTGGTGGGAAAAATGTCAATGATGCTTCCTCTGCGATTCTCTCAGCCAGTCATCACATGTATAGAAGCAGGACACACGCCTCAAAGGACACAAGCCTCAAGCTCAAAATTTTACTTTCTATGCTCATCTGGGCTTCTTCCTGAAAGTGATCTACCTCCATTTCTCCACCATCACTTACAACACGAGAACCCTTGGGGTAAAATAAGACATAAGGAGAAGTACTGTATGGTTATAATGACCCAAGTCCTCCGTAGGTGGGCACACAGCCCAACAACATGCTATTCTACTGAACAGTCACTAACTAGGAAAGAAAAGGCCCAGGGAATCAATAGTTTCATCATAATCCCCCTCTATCCATCCCCATCCCAGTGAGAAAGACAGAGTTTGTTCTGGAGATGCTTAAAGGAAAAAAAAAAGCTGGACTTAACTTAGACACACGTAACACCATTCTCCCATTTCTTGGTCTCCCAACTAGTCCGGAACAACCATAGACATTCTGGAATCAGAAACACAAATTGTTTCCCAAAGTGTTAAACAATGCTTGTCCAAAGCCCCCAGTAGAGCTAGTAGTTTAGACAGCTGTGCTAGGAGCCACAGAAGCTGCATTTTGTAACTAGTACCGCTTCTGAACAATTGAAACTTTCTCCAGAGCAAAGTCCAAACACAGGGAGCAGTGTTCCTTGCAAACATCCAAACAGTTCCATTATTGTTTAACCACCAAAATAACAGCTCTAATAATCTATCAAGTTTGACATTTCATCCAACCAAGCAATTAAACCATGACGCAACGCATGGATGGAGAGGTTTTTCTTGCCCCCTGCTCCAAATCAACACTCATTTTTACATTATGGCCACAAACACTAATAACCCTATTTATAAAAGGGTTCTAAAAACCAAGCACTCTGAAGTGCCTCAAAGAAACGGCACACCCTTAAACATTATTTTCAGTCTCCCACCTTTAAGCATCTTTATTAACTGTAAGTCAAGTTACAGGCCAGAAAAGTTGGAAATGCTTTTCTAATATTTAGTCAAAAGAGGTAAATATCCTTTCTGATGTAGGTACCAGATGCAAGGTCTATCAACATATTCTCAAATACATTAAAAATAAGAGTCCTAGGACTCCCCAGGAGGTCCAGTGCTTAAGAATCCTCCTACCGCTGCTGGGCATTTGCGTTCAATCCCTGCAGGGAACTAAGATCCCACAAGTCTTGGGGCAACTAAGCCCGCGGGGCCACAACCACTGACGCCTGTTCGCCTAGAGCCTGTGCTTTGCAACAACAGGGGCCTGCACACCAAAACTAGAGTAGCCACAGCTCACCTCAACTAGAGAAAGCCTGCACTCAGCAACAAAGATTCACTGCAGTCAGGAAAAAATAAAAAAAAAAAGGTGTCCTCACCTTTTCTCATCTAGCAGGTCACCAAGTGGTAGAACTCTCCCCAGGTAAGGGAGTTCTTGGTTGCTTCAATTACAGGTAGCCTATCAAGTTCCTGAATATTCGTTGGAAAGATTGATGCTGAAGCTCCAATACTTTGGCCACCTGATGGGAAGAGCCTACTCACTGGAAAAAACCCAGATGCTGGGAAAAATTGAAGGCAAAAGGAGAAAGGGGCGACAGAGGATGAGATGGTTAGCCAGTATCACCAACTCACTGGACATGAATCTGAGCAAACTCCGAGGGATAATGAAGGACAGGGAGGCCTGGTGTGCCACAGACCATGGGGTCTCAAAGAGTCAGACACCACTTAGCGACTGAACAACAACAACATCAAGGTCCTAAGATGTCCTCAGAACTACCTAGAACAATGCTACTCAAAGTGTGCAGTCACACATCATCCACTGAGATCCGTAGTAAGGTAAACACAAAAAATTCATAGTAGGTATACACTGCTGTGCATCCAAGTGTATGACTTCCTGGTAATTCATTTTTGTTGTACTTTATAAAAATATTAGTTGGCGATAGACTGGATAAGCACTTCACAAAGCTGGTCCTTCACCACAGTTTCAGAAGCACTAGCTTTTCACTTATAAAAATGCCGATTGTGTTGTTTATTGTTCTGAAGGAATCAGAGCATTCTTGCCCTATCCTACAGCTTCTGATTTAAGGGCAATTAGAGAAATCAATGTGCTTTCCAGGTGGCGCTGTGGTAAAGAATCTGCTTGCCAAGCAGGAGACTCGGGTTCGATCCCTGGGTTGGGAAGATCCCCTGGAGAAGAAAAGGGCAACTCACTCCAGTATTCTTGCCTGAGAAATCCCATGGATAGAGGAGCCAGGCGGGCTACAGTCCATGGGGTTGCAGAGTCAGACAAACAGGACTGGCCATGAACATACTAGTGAGGAGAAACCAATAAGGAGATACACCCTGGTGTAATCTCATGGAAACAGTATCCGCTTAGACTCAACAGACCTCATTGCTGGTCTGCAAGGTCCAATTAACTTGGAGACTCTGGGTGAACTGGAGATTTTTTTTTTTACTTCCCTATGCCTTGAATTCCTCCTCTGCAGAATTTTTAAAGGCAACCCCCTAATATCAGCATTTCTCAACATTGTTCATTTTTTTAAATGTGTGGTTCCTTCTGACAGCAACACTGTTTTCAAGTGTGGTCTGCAGATAAGCTACATCAGAATCCCCAGCTTCATTCCCAAATTCCCAGATTCTATAGCTGTGGGCTAGCAACCAGGAAAGAGCAGTTTTTATAAGGACCCGACGGCAGTTTTTATAAGGACCCGACGGCAGTTTTTATAAGGACCCGACGGCAGTTTTTATAAGGACCCAGGAGACTCTGATACTTAAAAACTCTGATCTACTGCAATAATAATCTAATGCCTCTAAGAATTTTTTTAAAAAAGGTCACGATTTGAGTGAAATCCCAGATAAATTACTTTAGGTAAAAAGTATTTTTTAAATCAGTATATTAAAACTTACAGAAAGCGGACTTCCCTGGTGGCTCAGGGGTGAAGAAGCCACCTGCCAATGCAGAAGACACGGGTTCCAGCCCTGATCCAGGAGAATGCCACATGCCAAGGAGCAACTAAGCCCATGCGCCACAGCTACTGTGCTCTAGAGCCCAGGAACCGCAACTACTGAGCCCGTGTGCCCCAACTACTGCAGTCTTTGCACCCTAGGGCCTATGCTCCGCAACAGGGGAGGCCACTGCAATGAGAAGCCCCTGCAACCCCGCTAGACAGTGGCCCCCACTCGCAGCAACTCGCAGCCCGTGCAGTAATGAAGACCCAGCACAGTCAAAATTAAAAAAACAAAAAACTTACAGAAAGCATATTTTAACGTGCTTTTATAATATCAGTAATACGTAACAACAAATTTCAACTTTTCCCCATTAAGGGGGAAAAAAATGCTGTTTGGTTGGGAAGACCAAATGTATATTAAAATACACGTAAACATTTACAGGCTATGGTATCAAGATCTGCTTTCTTGACATGATACTCAGAACTCTCAAATTTTGTACCAGTCCCCTTCCAAACAAAACTAGTAACTTATTTTTATGTCCGTGCTGTTTCTGAAAACCCGAGAAGAGAGATTTCAGGGAGCTATTTCTGAGCATTTCCACAAATAACAGTGCAGGTGTGGATAGTTGGTATCTCAAAAACCAAATTAGATGTAAATGTCAAGATATTTTCATTTTTAATATTAGTTTTGGTAGTACAGGAGACATGGTGATGTGCTGTACAGAAAAGTTTATTCAGATAAATAAAATTTAGGAATCTGATGACGAGCATCTGGGGGTGAAGCTGCAGTGTCTGCTGCTGCTGCTAAGTCGCTTCAGTCGTATCCAACTCTGTGCGACCCCATAGATGGCAGCCCACCAGGCTGCCCCATCCCTGGGATTCTCCAGGCAAGAATACTGGAGTGGGTTGCCATTTCCTTCTCCAATGCACAAAAGTGAAAAGTGAAAGTGAAGTCACTCAGTCATGTCCAACTCTTAGTGACCCCATGGACTGCAGCCTACCAGGCTCCTCCGTCCATGGGATTTTCCAGGCAAGAGTACTGGAGCCGGGTGCCATTGCCTTCTCTGGCAGAAGTGTCTAATACCCCACTAACTGGCTGGTTCACATCACTATTCCTCAAGCTGCCAGTCTGCATCTCTGTCACCAGTCCAGGCAGTTGGGAAACACTGAACTAGATCAGTGGACGTGGGAGTGATGACTCCATATGGTGAGGGAGGTAGGGAGGGTGGCCGTGCCCTTGTTAAGCCCTCCCCACCCACTCTGCAGCAAACACTGGCCAAGGTAAACTTCAGATGTGACACAGGATGACTGCAGGTTTTTCCATCAGTATAGGACAAAATGGCCAAGAATGGCACCTAAATCTAACCACGCGCAAGAGGCAGAGAGGCAGACAGAAGTGAGAGAAGGAGGCCCAAGAATTCTCCTCGTCCCTCAGTTATTCCTTCCCACCCCACGCCCCCAGCACAAAATTTTAACCCCTAACTGCTCCTCTGCATTTCCATAAAGTCCAAACTGCCCAAACCACAGCTGCTGGTCTGCAAAAATCATTCCCAAGGCAATTCCACCCCCTTCCTGAGGGACATTCTTGACTGAAGATTCCTCAAACTGGCTGAATAAAGCTGCGCCCACTCTCTCCAAAGCCCTGGAAAACACTCCACCCTCTTTCCCCAAATCAGAACACTCCTTTCATCCAGCATTTTCAAATAAAGGCTCACCCTCTAGTGGATCTTCTTCCACGCCTTGAAGATAATTCAGCATGATCAAGAGGGGGTGTAATTCACTGGCTACGGAACCACTGACTCAAGACCCAGGAAAAGGTTGGAAGACAACATAAGATGAGGTCTGGTTATTTCTCAAGCAGATATCTTAATCAGGAAGAAAGTTGTTTGGTTTTTTTTTTAAGAGGGGAGGGGGAGGTGGAATTCACAGAAATTGCTGGAGGGACAAGAAGCTTTCTTATTGCATAAAATATACTGATTCATATGCCTTATCAGGACTAAGACTGGAAAGATTTTTCAAAGTAAATGAATAGGGGAAAACAAGAAAAAGCCAGGATGGCAGAGGAGGCTGCTCCATTTCCTTAAGAAAAGCTTTTCTTCTAAGTCTTTTAACATAATCCAGCAGTTGCAAACAAACAATGGTGCTGATTACTAACTAATTACATTTAACCACTGGGGGTGGGGGCGGGGGCAGCAGAGCCTCCAGTAGGCCTAACTTCCTGTAAATTTCAGGATGACTAGGCAGTATTTCATCAAAGTGGATCAAGACAGTTAAAATGTTTCAGCAAATCAATCTGGCTCCAAGTAGTTCAAATGGGGTGGGCTTCCCCTACCCTGAGAACTGGCCTGGTGGAAACAAACGGTTGTCCTAGGAGACCCGACCATTGGATGCACGCTCAGTTGCTCAGCCCTGTTCCTCTCTTTGCGACCCTATGGACTGTAGCCTGCCAGGCTCCTCTGTCCATGACCACTCAGTCCACAACCCAGAGATAATGAAACCGTGTTCCTACATGCCGTTCTAGAAAAACCATGTGAAGGTCAAACTAGGAGATGCAGGCTTAATCTGTAGCACTAGAGAAGAGGCAGCTTTTAAAAGTCAAGTAACACCAGCTCAAAAAAATTCTGTAAAGTTCAAATTCAGCACATGCGTGCTGAAAGCGGCTGAGAGAGCCAAAAGATTTTGCTTATCTTTTTACAGGAGAGGACAATGGAGAAATTACCAGACCAACGTCACTTTCCCTTCAGAAAAAAAAAAAAAGTTAGCAGGCTTAACCGAGATAAAAACCTTCATAGGTCATAACTCCATGAAATCAGCAGCCTAGGGAGAATCTCTCCAAGAACACTGTAGGAAATTAAGTGCGGATTAGCCTAATTAAATGTAAAGTCTCCTTGAGAGAGACTTCTGCTCCTAAAGACTACAGCCATCTCCGTGAAACGCATCACAGAAAAAAATTGTGAAGAGGATTTGCCAGGCATCACAGCCTTTTCACTTTCACATCAGGTCTGCACACGCTATGATCTAAAAAGAACAGAGTGGTGATTTGCGGAGAGAATTAAGTAATACAGCTTATCAGAGAAAACCACTCCATTCTCTAGTCTTCGCAAAAGTTCACATGCTCATGTAATATACTGTAACTGTAATATACTTAGGGGTTTCCAAAAATTACACACATTTCCTCAAAAGAGATATAGGAAAAAACAGAATCACGGGGTAAAGGCCAAACATTGTCTCTTCTGAATGCCTGAATAGCCAATTATGGGTCTTAATACATTAATTCTAAGAAAGAAAAAGAGACTATTACAGGAATGTTGAGTAAGACATCTTCAAAACTGTACCCTCGGGCCTAAGTCCATTGGACTCACAGTAAAATCACCCCTCAAAAAAGCAGTTTTATGCAAAATTTTGTATTTTAATTTCCCAGCTGCCAAGAGAAATATATAAGGAGCAGAAATTAAACTAATTATGTCAGCAGCACAGTGAACAAAACCTTAATTGTATTACACACAAGTTAGACACTGCCGAACAACACAAAGGCACGTAAGGGCAGAAACTTCTTTAGAATATAAATGGTTCCCAATCAATATGACAAAAATTAGTCTGTCTGGGCAATAAGCAGATTCACACGTGGAAAAATCCACCCAACATCCTAATTCAATATTAAAAAAATGAACGTAGAGTATAAGAAACAAATCTCCAAAATGGCTTAAAATCACTTGGTCATTGACATATATTAGATCATTAATAGGTCCTTTAAGCCAATATTGTACTTATCAGCTTTTTTAACCTCCTGCCCACAAAAGATCCTATTCATTTAGCTGGGTGGACAGGTGTTAGCAACCAGCAACCTTTTTTAGCCTCAGAGTTCCAGTGGCCTGATCTGTGATTACTGTGGCCATGATTGGCAAGTCGAAAGGAAAGGCAGTTTAAAAAGGGGGAAAAGGAGGAGAGAGGGAAAGACGGAAAAAACCAAAAAGGGAAGGGGGAGAGGAAGATGAGAAAAGAAAGGGCTGTCAGGTGCTATTTAAAGAACCCCCCTCCCCACCCAAGCCTGGGAGCCTGAGTTGAGCTCTCAGGCTACGGCCCAGACACTGGAGGCAGAATTTGGATAATGTCATGCATTTATTCCCGCAGTCATTCTGGATATATGCCTACACTCCGCTCGTTCTAAGAAAAAAATTTTTTTCAAGTATCTGTGACTCATTCCTCTTTACCATATTCTCTCCTTCTTGAGTCCTCACTCTTTCATACGTTTTCTAAAAGAGCTGACAGAGTAGATATTCCTGGAAGGAGACGGGGGAAGGCTGGATTTCGAAAGATATCTGAAGCCTACAGAATAAAAATCCCCTGAGAAGAGAACGTTCATTGAGCTCCATACAATGTACAAAGAAGAGATTTGCTCTCTCTTCATCCACTGATCAATGCCACCAGATATTATTTTCATCTGGCAGATGAAGAAAAGGAAGCTCAGCACAGAGGCTGAGTGACGTGTCTAAAGCACCCGCGGGTTTGATCCCTGGGTTGGGAAGATCCCCTGGAGAAGGAAATAGCAACCCACTCTAGTATTCCTGCCTGGCAAATCCCATGGACACAGGAGCCTGGTGGGCTGCAGTCCATGGGGTCACAAAGAGTCAGACACAATTTAGGAACTAAACAACAACGAAAGAAGCCCAGCCAGGAGGTGGAGGATTTGGGGCTCAAAGCCAGGTTTGTCTCTTTTCTAAACTTACATTTCCCCCAAATTTAATTCCCTAACATATTAAGTGCCACATTCTGCTTTAACTCAGAGGGCTCTGGATTTCACCTTTTCTTCCTTCCATGAACTCGGCAAAGGACCTGTGACTAAATTTTATTGCCTATTAAGCATCCATCATATCCAATAAGCGCTTCAGTTAATGTAGAAATGAAACATCTGGCAAACTGGCTATATTTTAAAATCTTACATACAGAGGCTGACCAGGCAGCTCTCCTATGCAACACTGGTCAGAACTAGATTTGACTACCCGTTCAGTCCTCCAGTGGTTTCCACATTATCATTCATTTGTCCACTCAGGAAATACAGGAAGCTACTCTCACCAACCCTCCCTCATGACTCCTGACAGATAATACGGCAGACAGGGCCCCTCTGGAAAGTAATTTACATAAAAGTTATAAAAGCTCTTTGTTATCTGTCATGACTCAGAAATGGACTATTCTAGCAAATCAAACATCCTGAATAACATAATGACGCTTTTAAAGGGACTACCAATTTATAAAGACTTTCAAAGCGATGCAACACTGGTTCCTAAACCCGGTTGCAGATCAGAATCACTCGGGGAGTTTTTTGTAAGTAGCTGCCCAGAGTGGCTTTTAAAATACAGATTCTCAAAAAAAAAAAAACAGATTCTCGGTCATCACTTATCCACTCAAAACAAAAACAAAAAAACACTTCAGGAAGTGGAGCTGGGAAATCTGTATTTTTAAAGAACCCCTCAGTGACAAAACCGCTTTGTAGCGAATCTTTCAAGGAGTGGCTGGCTTTGGGAACTCCTTGTAATAAAACTCACTTTTTAGTTAAAAAGGCTAAAGCTACACTGAATACAATGTGACCTTCTTTTGATGATTTGGGAGATCTTGGGTTTTCCCGTGCCTCTGGATCATCATTCACTAGTCACTGTACTGGCAAAACCAGAATAGAAGAAAAGGTTAAGAATAATCATACTGGTAAAAAGCTGGAAAAACCAGATTTTGTTTTCCTATTAGATTTTTAAAGAGCTGATTATCCCCAGAGGAAACTCAAGATTTTTATGCTTGCCTTGAAAAAGGAATATGTTTAAAAACAGGTAGATTCTCTTAACCAACCGCTCCAATTCTGAACGTTAATGGGCCCAAATGCATTAAACATGTGGAACAGTCACCCTGAACTAGAGAAAGCAGAGAAACTTCATGACAGTCTTAACAAAGATAAAGGAGGATAATGGGTTTAAGCTAAGAATGGCATCATGAGGATTAGATAAAACCACTGTCCTGACCACAGCAGATAAATCCTGGAAACTGGGAGAGCTAAAGTCTTTCAACACGTAAGGCCAATGATTCTAAACCATCTAGGACGGCTTTCATGTAAGATACAATAGGATACTCTATTAAGAGCCCAACAGGTTTTAGGGGTTTAAAACTCCAAGTAATATAAACTCACAAAACAAGAAAGGGACCACACCATCTCCCTACTGAAGGAATGGGAATTTGTGATTGCCTAGAAAAAGACTGTCCTTCAGAGTGCCAGAATCTTTCTTACAGAAACACAAGTCACACCTACCAATAATCAGTAACCAAACAAAAATAACCAGTAACCACTACCAAACAATAATGAGGAAGCTCACACCTCAAGGCTTCAGCAACAGCAATTTAAACTATGCATTCTCCTTAAACTCTAAATTATAACTCAATTCTGTATTGCAGAGGTTATGAGATTTTAAGGTGCAGAGGTTAAATCTTTCCTCTCAAAACATAAACCTATAGCCAGTACAAGTTTCATACAAAAGTCTCTAATCTTTTAAAACAACAGCAGTATTTATTAAAGGTTCTAAGAATTAAAAATTGAGGTGGAATTAGTTTCCTTAACACTCCTTGGGTTTACGAGGGTGTTTTCAGAAAGTTCTAGGCACAACACATTTTGTGTACTAAACATCACAATGGACAGGTAATTAGGGAAGAAACTGTACCCGTTCTTTGTTATTGCTGCTGTTTGTCTTTTTAAATGTTGGTCACTGAAAATGGTTTTTCCACTGCTGTCTTAAGATAGTGCTAAGCAGAGTGGTATCAACTGGCTTAGTCATGATAAAATTTTGAAAACAAATTAATTTCTAATCTTTTTGAGAACAGCTCTCTTTTTGTGTATGCTATTTCAGCAATGGGTTAAATTAAGTCAATTTCAAAGATTTACAATCCCTGACCCCAAGGTAAACAGTCTGGATAACAGCTGTCTCCCTGATCAATATGGAAGTTTCTAGTGGGCTGATCTTCCTAAACAGACATTAAAATGTGTGTGTGTGTCCAAGATTACATGGAAACCTTCTTCATGCACAATCAAGTTATTACAGTTAGGCTTTGCCACATCAAACTGTAATTGTCATACCCAATTTTCAAACTTAAGAAAATAACACCTCTAAATAAACTGTAATTTATGACTTGTACTCTGAAATCCGGAATTATCAGGAAATACGCTATAGAGTTTCAGAAATGCTTGCCATCATCTATTTCCTTGAATGTGAGGCAAAACAATCAAGAAAAAAGGATAAAGAAGTCGTCAAACCTGAAATCCCCTGAACTAGCTCCCAACCCTAGAATTCCAAACAAACTCGGCCAGCACCGTGTCCCCTGCCTGCTTCCATTCCTAGAAAAATGTGCCCGTCAGTGGACAACCTTGGCCACACTATCTTGAACCGTCACTGAGAAAACAACTACTCCCCACACAGTTGCAGCCAACAGGGGGTGACAGGAGGTGTCTGCCCTCCAAACCATGTGTAAAACGGAATGGGCAAGAAACTTACTTTCTTAGAAGGCCACATAACACCTGGGGATGTTTGTTCCTTAATTTCTGGTGGCCTTTAGCCAGGGAGCAAAGTGACAGTTGTGGGTGAAACCCTCTATCGGAGCTAACAGTTATTCCTCCCTGGGGTAGACGGGGAGGAGCATAGTGCACTCTTCCTTGATTACACAGGCAGTTTTTCCCCTAGAACAAATGACAGGCCAACAGAAAGGAAAAAGTACACTGTTGTTTCTATCTTCAGCCAGCCTGACATCAAGCTCTGAGCAGACAGAAGCCTGCGAGGCTGTGGCTCCCCGGGGCCAGCACTCTTCCCCATGTCTGGTCAAATGTCTCGTGGGCAACCCAGCTGCAGAGGCCCCACCGTTCCTCTCTGTCTTGGCCACTGGCGGCCTCATACAGGTTACCTCAGGGGAACAGAAGCCAACTTCCACCAGTGGCCCCTAGGTGGGGAGGGGGGCACGTGGGTGGGAGAAGCATATCCCCAAACTTCTCCATCGAGCCTCCGAACTCCAGCCTCCACCTTCTTCCGAGAAGCCCGCGGGGCTCCTGCCCTGGAAAGTAGGGTCAGGCTAGCTGCTGAACGCAGGCCGCCGCGCGCACCTGCCTCAGTTTCCTCTGCTTCAAAAGCCGCATCTTTCCCCCCAACCCCCACAAGTCAACTGAACCTCCCGATCGGGTAGGGCGTTTGGAAATATATGATAACACACGTCTCCCGTTAGTGCCCCCACAGGTGAAGTGCTTCCGTGAGGGGCACTTTTTAATGGGACAGGTGCGGGCTACCTTGAATGCGCA
Organism: Ovis canadensis; assembly: GCF_042477335.2. NCBI lineage: Eukaryota > Metazoa > Chordata > Mammalia > Artiodactyla > Bovidae > Ovis > Ovis canadensis. The sequence goes on along the minus strand of NC_091255.1, from coordinate 23,387,799 downwards.
GACTTTTCAGCGACGGAGGGCTTCCCCTCATTCCCTGTGGGCAGCGAGCGTCTCAGGCCGCGCCCCGCACAGAGGAGGCGCCCCCGCCCCCACCCAGGACCACAGCCTGGCGAGACCCCGAGGCCGAGCAGCGCTCCCCGACTCCGGACTCCCCCAGAAGCCCAGCCTAGGCCGGGCGCCCCGCGGACGCCAGCGCGGGCGCCGCTGCCTCCTCACCTGTCGCGGCCGCCTGCCCGGCCCCGCACCTGGGAGGGGAAGGGGAGGGGAGGGGAGGGGCCGGATCCGGGCCGCGGGCGCCTCAGGCAGGGGCGCTGCGGGCTGCGCCGCGGCGGCGTCTCTGGGGCTGAGGGGCGCCGGGGGGCGGTCGCCACATCCTCGCGGGCGGCCCCAGGAAGTTGGCCCCCCCGCCGCCCCTCAGCCATCCCCAGCCGCCGGGGCCGGTCGCTCCCGCCCCTCGCGCAGGCCCCGCCCCTCGCGCAGGCCCCGCCCCCGGCGCGGCCCCGCCCCCTCGGGAGCGCGCCGCCGCCTCTCCTGCCGCGCCCGAGCCACCATAGAGAGGCGAGAGGAGCGGGGCAGACCAGAGGGCGGCCTCCGCGCGCGCGCGCGCCCCCTGGCGGAGCCCCGGGCCGCGGGCGGCCGACCCCGGCCCAGGAGCCTGAGCGCATGTGTGTGGCGACGCTACTCCGCTGTCGGGGCATCTGCTGCTTCCAAGTCGACGCGGGTCACCGCACTCTGCGCGGGGAGCTGAACGGTCCAAACCGTGGTCCAGCTTCGAGAGCCTAAGCCCTGTAACATCTCAGAACTCGTTTCAAAAGAAAATTTTAAAAGTTGCCTCACTTCCATATCCCATTGTTCCTCACCACAACGGCTATCAGCAGGTGATGGCTCCCCCAAGCTACAATGAAAGAAACCCAGGCCCATCGAGGTTCACTATCTAATTCAAGGTCGCATGGTTGGGAGGTATTAGAAGCCAGGTCTGAAGGACATCAAAACCCGTGTTTGTCCCATGCACTCTATGGCACCTCCCTCTCAAGCATTTCCCAGTCTAAGGGCGAAGAGTTAGCTAATTTCACCTTAAGAAAGTGAGGAAACTCCTCAGAGGGAGGCCCTGGTAGAATGAAGATGACTCTGTAGGGAGGAACCCACCCCAGCCGTTCATCATCAGCTGGGTACCTTTCAGCAGGTACTTAACATTTCTGAACTCTCCTTGCCTCATCCCTGAAGAAATTGGTACTGTTGGTGTGAGGCAGGTTGTTATGAGGATTAAATAAACCAATACATATATTCAGAAGTGCTTAGCAAACTATTAAGGGGGCTTCCCTGGTGGCTTGGTGGTAAAGAATTTTGCCTGCCAATGCAGGTTGGTGAGTTCCATTCTCGGGTCTGGAAGATCCCCTGGAGAAGGAAATGGCAGCCCACTCCAGTATTCTTGCCTGGATAATCCCGTGGACAGAGGAGACTGGTGGGCTACAGTCTGTGGGGTCGCAAAGCACAACTGAACAGTTGAGCATACACACAGTAAACCATTAATACAAAGCACTAGAGTTGCACGGAGAATTGTTACCCAAGGTGGACTAATTTTCTTATGCCTAAGTTTCCTATGGAGACCTCTCAGGGTTGTCCTAAACAATTTGTATTTTAACATAAGTAATATCACAAAGAAAACTAGAGTAAAATGATATCATTTATACATGCAGACTCTGTCACTTTACAAGTATTATTTCCAGTTTTTACAACCCAGCAAACTGAGTACTATTATTCCCACGTTTGTTTTTTTTTTTCAATATTTGTTTATTTGGCCGCAACGGGTCTTAGTTGTGGCATGTAAACTCTATAAATTGTGCAGCATGTGGGATCTAGTTTCTTGACCAAGGATCGAACCCCAATTCCCTGTACTGGAAGTGAAGAGTCCTAGTCACTGGGCCATCAGGGAAGTCCGTCAGTCAGTTCAGCTCAGTTGCTCAGTCATATCCGACTCTGTGACCCCATGAACCGCAGCACGGCAGGCCTCCCTGTCCATCACCACCTCCCGAGCTTACCCAAACCCATGTCCATCGAGTCGGTGATGCCATCTAACCATCTCATCCTCTGTCGTCTCCTTCTTCTCAATCTTTTCCAGCATCAGGGTCTTTTCGAACAAGTCTGCATCAGGTGGCCAAAGTATTGGAGTTTTAGCTTCAACATCAGTCCTTCCAATGAACACCTAGGACTGATCTCCTTTAAGATGGACTGGTTGGATCTCCTTGCAGTCCAAGGGACTCTCAAGAGTCTTCTCCAACACCACAGTTCAAAAGCATCAATTCTTCAGCGCATCAATTCTTCAGCGCTCAGTCTTCTTTATAGTCCAACTCTCACATCCATACATAACCACTGGAAAAACCATAGCCTTGACTAGACAGATCTTTGTTGACAAAGTAATGTCTCTGCTTTTTAATATGCTGTCTAGGTTGGTCATAACTTTTCTTCCAAGGAGTAAGCATCTTTTAATTTCATGGCTGCAGTCACCATCTACAGCAATCTTGGAGCCCAGAAAAATAAAGTCAGCCACTGCTTCCACTGTTTCCTCATCTGTTTGCCATGAAGTGATGGGACTGGATGCCATGATCTTAGTTGTCTGAATGTTGAGCTTTAAGCCAACTTTTTTACTCTCCTCTTTCACTTTCACCAAGAGGCTCTTTAGTTCCTCTTCACTTTCTGCCATAAGGGTGTTGTCATCTGCATGTTTGAGGTTATTGATATTTCTACCAGCAATCTTGATTCCAGCTTGTGCTTCCTCCAGCCCAGCTCAGTCTTAGTCAGTGTTTCTCCTGATATACTCTGTATATAAGTTAAATAAGCAGGGTGACAATATACAGCCTTGACGTACTCCTTTTCCTAGTTGGAACCAGTCTGTTGTTCCATATCCAGTTCTAACTGTTGCTTCCTAACCTGCATACAGATTTCTCAAGAGCAAGGTCAGGTGGTCTGGTATCCCCATCTCTCTCAGAATTTTCCAGTTTGTTGTGATCCACACAGTCAAAGGCTTTGGCATAGTCAATAAAGCAGAGATAGATGTTTTTCTGGAACTCTCTTGCTTTTTTGATGATCCAGCAGATGTTGGCAATTTGATCTCTGGTTCCTCCGCCTTTTCTAAAATCAGCTTGAACATCTGGAAGTTCATGGTTCACGTATTGCTGAAGCCTTGCTTGGAGAATTTTAAGCATTACTTTACTAGAGTGTGAAGTGAAGTGAAGTTGCTCAGTCGTGTCTGATTCTTTGCAACCCCATGGACTGTAGCCTACCAGGCTCCTCAGTCCACGGAATTTTGCATGTGAGATGAGTGCAATTGTGCGGTAGTTTGAGCATTCTTTGGCATTGCCTTTCTTTGGGATTGGAATGAAAACTGACCTTTTCCAGTCCTGTGGCCACTGCTGAGTTTTCCAAATTTGCTGGCATATTGAGTGCAGCACTTTCATAGCATCATCTTTCAGGATTTGAAATAGCTCAACTGGAATCCCATCACCTCCACTAGCTTTGTTCGTAATGATGCTTCCTAAGGTCTACTTGACTTCACATTCCAGGATGTCCGGCTCTAGGTGAGTGATCACACCATCATGATTATCTGAGTCCTGAAGATCTTTTTTGTACAGTTCTTCTGTGTATTCTTGCCACCTCTTTTTAATATCTTCTGCTTCTGTTAGGTCCCTATCATTTCTGTCCTTTATTGAGCCCAACTTTGCATGAAATGTTTCCTTGGTATCTCTAATTTTCTTGAAGAGATCTCTAGTCTTTCCCATTCTATTGTTTTCCCCTATTTCTTTGCATTGATCGCTGAGGAAGGCTTTCTTATCTCTCCTTGCTATTCTTTGGAACTCTGCATTCAAATGGGTATATCTTTCCTTTTCTCCTTTGCTTTTTGCTTCCCTTCTTTTCACAGCTATTTGTAAGGTCTCCTCAGACAGCCATTTTGCTTTTTTGCATTTCTTTTTCTTGGGGATGGTCTTGATTCCTGTCTCCTGTACAATGTCACGAACCTATTCCCATGTTATTAATGAAGATCTTCCTTTTAAGAAATTTACCCAAAGCCACACAGTTAGCAAAAGGCCAAACTGGAATTTGAAACCAGGTCTTTCCACCACCATGAACACATGGAAAGACTGGCCTGCTAGCGGCCTCCAGCACCTGAATTAACTGTGCCCATCTTTTTCCTGTCTGGCTATTTTGCTCACTTTCCCTGATGCACTGCCTTGTTCCCTCTGCTTCTCCCCAGGGGTTTAGCTTCCTCTAGCAAAGGCATTTATTGTCTCCTCTTTCCCCTTCTCTGCCTCTTTTTCTCTTTAGATGCCATCCTCTCTTATTTCTGAAAGGGCTTTGTGACCCATGATTAAGGCACATCTATTCCCCACCCAAACTCTCCTTCTCTTGATGTTATTATCATAGAAAGTTAATAGGTCCAGAACAAGGATGGGGTGAGACCCAGAGATGTCTTTTTGTAAGCTTAGTTTTTAAGCTTAAGTGCACAGTTTCGAAAGGGAGTGCACTTAAGCCACTGATGGGCCTGATAATTGGAGTCAGAACTCATGACATCCTATGGAAATCATTTTTTCTGGGCCCTCTGGTCTGTATTACAGATAAATCATTGAAATGCTGCTAACTAATATGCGTGTCGCTAAAGCAAGGAGAGGCTCAGAGCTGCATTTACCCACACACCTCCTTTCTCCACCTTTCATATTATCACCATCATTATTTTTCATCTTTATCGTGCCCTTCCACAGAGGTACTCCATAATGTACCCGTTGTGCAAGTAATCTGAAATCCTTTTCAGCAAGCAATAGTATTTAGTAGTAATAAAACACTAATTTGTCTACCAAGTGACATATTTATAGGAGCTGTTTACTTTGACGTATTTTTATTATTTCTACTCATTTGCTAAGTACTTTCCGATACATATTTATGAAGCACGTACCTTTCCCCAAACGGCAATGAAAAAATAAATCATATTATTTCTTGTATTAGCAGCAGAGTGGCTTGTAAGTCCTAGAGCCCTGATTTTTGTTATGTTTGGCAAGAGCTGGAAGAATTAATGGTGACTGAGCACCTACTATGTGCCAGACTCTGCAGCAAGCACTTTACATAAATTATCTGTTTCATTTCCTAAGACATTTATTTTACCAGTGAGGAAAATGTAATTCCTCTGCAACATATATTTTACCAATGAGACAGAGACATTACCTTTTCGAGGTAATTTAGCCAGGAAGAGTCCAGCAGGGTTTTGAACCTAGATTTTCTCCTGACTCCAAAATCCCAGAGGAGAAGGACATGGCAACCCACTCCAGGATTCTTGCCTGAAAAATCCCATGGACAGAGGAGCCTGGTGGGCTGTAGTCCATGGGATCACAAGAGTCAGACACAACTTAGTGACTAACCTACCAAATCCCAAATCATCATTCCATTTCATCAGCCCCCTCTCAACTTCTCTTAACCAATAAGTTGTATAAAATATAAAGTATTGCTTTCTGAGAGAGGCTATGTAGATTATCCCAGAATGGAACACTAAAGTCTATCAGTCGATAGACACAGGATGCTAACTCCAGTTTTTCTACTGGAAATTATCCTCTGGCTGAATTCAATTCAGTTCAGTTCAGTTCAGCCGCTCAGTCGTGTCTGACTCTTTGCAACCCCATGAACTGCAGCACACCAGGCCTCCCTGTCCATCACCAACTCCCGGAGTTCACTCAGACTCACGTCCATCGAGTCAGTCCCTAAGAAATCAATGGTAGGGTGTTTGCCAAAACGAAGGGCTGATACAAGAGTTCAACTCAGGACTTCCCTGGTAGTCCAGTGGTTAAAAATCCACCTGCCAACACAGGGGACATGGGCTTGATCCCTGGTCCGGGAAGATCCCACATGCCATGGGGCAACTAAGCCCGTGTGCCACAACTACTGAGCCCACCCTCTAGAGCCCACACGCCACGTGAGAGGCCACCACAACGAGAAACCTGCTCACCACAGCTAGAAACTAGCACCTGCTCGTGGCAGCTAGAGAAACCCATATACAGCAATGAAGACCCAGTACAGCCAAAAATTAAATAAATAAGAGTTTTCAGGGGACAGTGCAAATGTGGGACCCTTGTTCAGATAGTAGTAAGAATTTCTGAATGGCAACAGAAAAGCATTTTTTTAATTAATTTTTATTGGAGTATAGTTGCTTTCCCTGGAGCAGGGCATGGCAACCCACTCCAGTATTCTTGCCTGGAGAAACCCATGGACAGAGGAGCCTGGAGGGATACAGTCCATGGAGTTGCAAAGAGTCAGACACAACTGAAGCCACTTAGCACACATGCATAGCTGCTTTACAATGTTGTGTTTCTACTGATAGTTTCTACTGTATAGCAAAGTGAAGAGCTATACGTATACATATATCCTCTCCTTTTGGGATTTCCTTCCCATTGAGGTCACCACAGAGAATCGGGTCACATTCCCTCTGCTATACAGGAGGTTCTCATTAGTTATCTATTTATACACAGTATCAATAGTGTATATACATCAATTCCAATCTCCCAATTCCTCCTACCCCCGTTTTCCTCCTTCGATATCCATACATCTGTCTCTGCTTGGCAAATATCACCTATACCATTTTTCTAGATTCCAAATGTGTTGATATACAATATCTGTTTTTCTGATTTACTTCACTCCATATGACAGTCTCTAGGTCCATCCATGTCTCTGCAAACGATCCAACTTTGTTCCTTTTTGTGGCAGAGTAATATTCCATTGTATCTATGTACCACGTCTTCTTTAGCAACTCCTCTGTTGATGGACAGCAGAGCTTTAAACTCAGCTCAGGGCTCTGTGCAGCTGCACTGGTCACACTACCATGAAGCCGGCCTTGCCTAGACAGAAGGAAGCCAGTTTCTCCCAGGTATCCTAAGCCTTTCACGGAATATGCAACTGAGGGCCTATGATATGCCTGGGAAAGTATCTGGCATTTGACATAAGCTATATGACCCTAAAGCAATGCTATGCAATAGGCATTATTTTCCCCTATTTCCCAGTGGATGAAACTAAAGGCTTAAAGAGGCTGATTGATCCGATGGCATACAGTAAGTGTCACAGCTAAGACCAAGTTAGAGGAGATGTAAATCTTATTCCTTGACTTTGTATCCTTTTCACCATACACCTATTGTCTTCCTGCAAACCCCGGCTTATGTTGAGACTCACATCCAGAAACTAGGGAAGCAGGGAAGAGCTAGGATTCAAAGGCTACTCAAGGAGTCAAGTCTGTGCAGCAGGTCAAGTGCACCTGTTCAGCCCCGAGATGCACTGAGTAAGATGTGGACAGGACTTCCCTCGTGGTCCTGTGGTCACAGCTCTGCTCTCCCAATGCAGGGGGCCTGGCTTTGATCCCTGGTCAGGGAACTAGATCCCACATGCCACGACTAAGGCCCAGGGCTAGCTGCGAGGGGCAAAGTCCTGCTGAAATGTCACGGGCTAGTCTGGAGCAACAGTGAACGGTGCTCCTCCTCGTGGCCAGAAAGGCTGCCTGGGGGAGGCTCTCTGGCTGGAGTAAGTCCCTACTGAGGGCGGAACTGTACCAGTTGAAAACTAAAGGCAACGTGGACACCGAATCCTGGCCAAGGAACCGAGAGTCCTAGGTTCCAGCCCGTTCTGCCGCTGGGACTGTCATTTCTGCTCTTGGACCTCACTTTCCTTCTCGGCTAAATGACAAGATGGGGCATATGGTCTTTATTTATTTGGCTGCCTCATGTCTTAGATGCGGCATGTGGGATCCTAGTTCCTCGACCAGGGCTTGAACCTGCATCCCTTCTATTGGAAGACTGATTCTCAACCAGCACCCCACCAGGGAAATCCCAGGGCATGTGATCTTTACAGGCCTCTTAAATCTACAATTCTAGGGTACTGAGTCAGGGACAAAGCACCTGACGCCACATTCAGGAAACATGCAGATGTGCCCAGGGCAGAGATGGCAACCAGGCTCCACCCTGAACATCAATTTCAGCTGACTGGTAGTGTCTGCCTGGAGTGTCATGTGGAGAAAAACGAAAATTGCAAAGGTCTCTAAGCTTGGCGAAAGAGAACGCTTGATTTATTGCTGATGCCTGCTTGGGTTCAAGATTCCCAAATGGTACAAATGACAGCGATGTGCCATCCCCAGCTTAACATTCTGTTTGCTACTATGGTTGCAATGAGCTTCCTCGGTGGCGCGAGTCATAAAGAATCCACTTGCTAATGCAGGAGATGTGAGAGACAGGAGTTCAGTCCTACGGTCAGGAAGATCCCTTGGAAATGGCAGCCCACTCCAGTATTCTTGCCTTGAGAATCCCATGGACAGAGGAGCCTGGTGGGCTACAGTTCATGGGGTCGCAACAGACACAACTGAGGCAACTTCGCTCGCATGCACAAGGCTGCCATTCTATACTCACTGCTCCCAGCAAGGAGGCCGCAGGCTCATTTCTCCCGAGAGCCTGTGGAAGCACCAGCGCCAGGGTTCCTCCAGTCTTGGCTCACCAAGCCTGTCCTCACTCAGGCAGATACCCTCGGGCTGGGTTGCCACTTGCTCCCAGTCCTCCAGACCTCTTCCTTTTATCCCTCCTGTGCTCATCATCTGTAAATGTTATATCTTCTGCCTCTAACTCTGACCCCGCTTCCTGCAGCCAAGACACAACTAATTAACTACACAACAGGCTCTCAAACCAAGAAAGGCAACCTTCCTTTAAAAAAATGTGGTCAGTAAACAATCCTGATCATGCTCTGCCCTTGATTTCTCCCTCCCTGCTGTCCTCTCCTCCACCCAGCCGGGGCTACAGCTCGCAGAGAAATGGTCCCAGCACCCGTAACAGACCAGGGCAGGGCGGGGGTGGGGGGACTATTTCATACACTGTGGTACAGCTGGCAGGAAGAGAAGGGTAATTACATTGCATCTTGGAGCCACCGGCAATGAATTTCTGCATAAAGGACTAGATTTGCCGTGTATCATGTACGCCACCATCAATTTTCCCAGCTGGCTCTACTGACTGTGCAAATTCTCCCGTTTATGGGCAAGGCCATGGTTCAGCACCTCGGCTTACTCTGTACCATGGAGGGGCCCCACAGAGCACCATGCACGTTTAACAGGCAGCTGGATTCACTGGGGCCAGGTCACATCTTCCCTTCCTGTTAGATTATATCCCTGGGGCTGCAGGGAGCTCCCGGTTTCACCTGGTCACGGTGATGCACGCAGGTGTCTGAAACCAAACCGACAAGAGGGAAAGAGGAACAGGGGTTCTCTGGGGCCTCACTCGGTGACTGAAAAGCCACTGTCTGGGGGAAAACAGATGACTCTGCAGCTCAGTGAATTTCTTTTGTATTAATATGTTTTTAAGAGCAGGATCTAGATAAGGAAGAGTTTTGGCACTAGTGGTAAAGAATCCACCTGCCAACGCAAGAGACGCCAAGAGATATGGGTTCAATTTCTGGGTGTGGGAAGATCCCCTGGAGGAGAAAATGGCAACCTGCTCCAGTATTCTTGCCTGAAAAATTCCACGGACGGAGGAGCCTGGTGGTCATGGGGTCGCAAAGGGTCAGACACAATTGAGCACACAACATGGGTTACATTTACAAGGTTACTTCCACCCAGTAAGTCAAAGACAGAGTTAGGGGGAAAGAAGCCCCATCTTACAGATGGAAAAACAGAGGCAAAAAAAAAAAAAGAAGGGAAACATAGGCAAGCCAGAGGCCTCAAGCTCAGTCACTGTGTCAGGATGGAGGGTAGGATGGTGATGTACAGGGTTAATCCGTCCAGGCACCAGAGTGCCTCTTCAGAGATGTCCAAGTCCATGAACCCGGCTCCCACTGGAAACGCACGTGGTAGAAACAAGGGAAGAAAACTTGGTACCAGCATGAATTTCTGGATCCTTCCACAACAGCATCCTCTCTTGCCAGTAGCACTGTGTTTCCAGAGAGAGGAGCTGAGGGTGAGATGGCTTCCCAGCAAGGGAGCGGGGCTGCCAGCAGTGAGCAGCAGGCATTACTGTGCAGGTGAGTTGGGGGCCTAGCGGCCTGCCCCTTCCCCCATCAACAGCACCGTCACGTGTGATCTCCCTGGAACACTGGGCTCTGCTCCCAATGTCCTTTGTGATCTCCCTGGAACGCTGGGGTCCCCCAGCTCCCTAAGTCCACCGTCTCCTGGCAACCTGTTGGCTGGAAGAAGACAGGAGGGAAGCGTGAGTGTTTGAGTTGAGCAGCCCACGTGGGTAGCTTCTTTGGCTGCAGGGTCTCAGCCTTCAGGAATTCACAGACATCTGCAGGCACGGAAGCCACCCTCAAGGGCCTGGATTCCTGGCTTTCCCCTGGGGCTGGCTCACCAGGCGGGGGGATTTGGTCAGACATGCCACGCGGCGGCTGCCCAGAGATCCTGAGCCTTGGGTGCTGTCCAGGAGAAGCCGGGTGCTGGGCACAAAGCTCCAGGAGCGTCCCAGGGCAGGTTTGAGCTGCCCGCTGTCCCTATCTCGGGTCATGTGATTGGTCACCTGCAGCAGAAAGAATCAAAGGCTTATAGACCCATAATGCTGGTACAGAGGACATTTGCTCCTATGGCTTCATTTTACAGATGGGAAAGCTGAGGCCAGGTACAAGGAAACAATTTCCCCAAGGTTCCATGACTCATCACCAGTCTGGAGTCAGAACCCCGGGCTCCTGACCTGCACAGAGCTCTTGCCACTAAACCACGATGCCGGGACTTCCCTGGTGGTCAGTGGTTAAGACATGGGTTTGATTCCTGCTCCGGAAAGATTCCATATGATGCAGGGCAACTAATGCCTGTATCACAACTACTGAGCCTGTGCTCGAGAGCCTGTGCTCCACAATAAGAGAAGCCACACAGTGAGAAGCGTGCACAACGCATCGAATAGTCCCCATTCGCCGCAACTAGAGAAAGCCCGTGCCCAGTAACAAAGACCCAGCGCAGCCCCCCACCCCAAATATGCAGCTGCTAAAAGTAGCATTCTTAAAGAATCTATTAAAAGATTCGAGAAATGGTATCTTTTAAAAAAAAAAAAAAACCACAAGATTACCGTTTAGTTGGAAAGTTGATTAAAAGTATATGTATATAGGCAGAGAAAAAAGATTCAATGAAGGTATATTAAAAAAAAAACTAATATGGTCTCTGTGGATGTGGAGATTGATTACAAACTGGACACTCATATTTAACTATTTGTTACCTTCTTCTATGAGAAGCGTGAAGACTTTCAAAAAATTACTCCCTAAGCAGAAAAAGTTACTCTAAAAGCAAAAAAGATCCCTTTCTATGAAGCTCTGGAAAAGGCAGAGCTTCATAGAAAGGGACAGAAACCAAATCAGTGGTTGTCTGGGGCTGGGGGATCTTTCTGGAGTGATTGAAATATTCTGTATCTTGATCTCGCCAGATACGACTGTATCAAACCTCAAAGAGAAGTTACTCTGTGTGAATTACATCTCAAGAAACCTGACTTAAAGAAAGTAAAAAGAAAAACAAGACTGTCCCTGGGCTTCCCTGGTGGCTAAAACTATGTGCTCCCAGTGCAGGGGGCTCAGGCTCAGTCCCTGGCTGCAGAACTAGATCCAGCGTGCCGCAACTAAAGATTCTGCAGGCTGCCACTAAGTCCCAGCGCAGCCAAATAATCACTTTTTTAGAAGTGTTAAAAATGACATTGCCTGATCCCCTGGCTATTTATGTGTCTGAGCCCCTCACAGTCTGGCACTCTAGATGAACCACAGAAGTTGGGCTATGACCCTTTCCCAAAGGGTCACTCTGGGGGTTCAGAAGCTGCTGTTTTAAGGAAATAAAGAGCACCTGGAAAGAACACCTTCCCCACTTGGTGAAGTCCAGGGACCAGAGAGAAGGCTAGCATGGCTGGCCAAGCCCACTTCCTCACCAGCACTGCCACACTGAGGTCCCGGGCCAAGGTCTTCAGCTCTCGGGCCAGCTGCACCATCAAGGCCAAGCCTAGAGTAGAAAAAGCAAAGAGGGTGGGCAGCGGGGACCAGGCTGGCCGAAGACAGGACTCGAGCCGGCAGGCAAGATCACGACCCTCCACCCTGCGCTCTGCCACACCACTCACCTTCCCTCTGCTGACCTCCCAGAAGTGGGGCGACCACCGCAGCGACCGAGTCCACAACCACCACCTTCAGAGTCCCGGAAGAACTGCGGACCTGGGGGGCAGTGATGGGAAGCAGGTGCCACCAACCAGTTGGCCTCCAGGGGGCGCCCGTTACCAGACAAACCCGCACCTCTATCAAAAACTGGTAGGCAATAACCTCTCCCACTTCCCTGGTGGCTCAGAGGTTAAAGCGTCTGCCTCCAATGTGGGAGACCCGGGTTTGATTCCTGGGTCAGGAAGATCCCTGGAGAAGGAAATGGCAATCCATTCCAGTATTCTTGCCTGGAGAATCCCATGGACAGAGAAGCCTAGTAGGTTACAGTCCACGAGGTTGCAAAGAGTCACCCCAAATATAGCTGCCCCTCTAAGATGGAACTCTGGCAAAGCCCTTTCCTTCCACCCTCATGTGAGTGTATAACAGATTATACTGAAGACTTGGGCTTCCCTTGTGGCTCAGCTGGTAAACAATCCGCCTGCAATACAGGAGACCTGGGTTTGATCCCTGGGTTGGGAAGATCCCCTGGAGAAGGGAAAGGCTACCCTACTCCAGTATTCTGGCCTGGAGAATTTCACCGACTGTATAGTCCATGGGGTCGCAAAGGGTCGGACACTACTGAGCGACTTGCACTTTCACTGAAGACTTGGATGGACCGAGAGAGTTTAAATCACAGGATGTCAGATACTCTAATTAAATTTGAGAAATCCCTGCTCAGATCCTATGGTCCCTGATCAGAAAATCTTTCCTTTCTTTTCTGTTTTTTAAAAGACTTTTTTGGTGTCAACCCTTTTTAAACTCTTTATTGAGTTTCTTACAATATTGCTTCTGGTTTATGTTTTAGGTTTTTGGCCCCGAGGCATTGAGATCTTAGCTCCTCGATCAGGGATTGAACCTGTACGCCCTGCATTGGGAGGCGAAGTCTTAACCACTGGACCACCAGGGGAGCCCCAGATGTCACTCTTTTGATTAGGCTTCATCATATGTCAGAAGGAATGCACTGCCAGCCCATGATCACATTGTTACACAGGACAGCCTGTTGCATTTTGCTCTCACATGTGTGCTGTCTTGCAGGAGCAAGCGGCCTTGCTGTGAACTGCCCATGGAGAGCACCACATGGCAGGAATAGTGGCAGCTTTGAGGACTCGAAGATGGCCTCTGCCAACAACCAGCTGCCAGCAAGAAGCTGAAACCTCTAGGAAATGAATTCTGCCAACAACCTGAATGAACTTCTAAGTGGTTCTTCCCCAGCTGAGCCTACAGATGAGAGCACAGCCCACCTACCACTTTCATCACAACCTAATGAGACCCTAAGCAGAGGACCAGGCCAAGCTATGCCCAGACTTCTGACCTACAGAATTTGAGATAATAAATACATGTTGTTTTAAGTCATAGTTTGCAGTAACTTGTTATGCAATAATAGAATACATATCATCTAACAGTGCTACAGTTAAAGAAAAAAAAAATGTCTTTTGACCTGGGAGTTGAGAGGTTTGGGTTATAAGCTTTGCTCTTAATGTGAAAAAAATAAAATAAATTTGGCCATGACGTATGTGGAATCTTAGTTCCCCAACCTGGCATCAAACTTGTGCCCCTTGCAATGGAAGTGCAGAGTCTTAACCACTGGACCACCAGGGAAGTCCCTAAGCTTTGTTCTTATCCTAAATATGCGGTGACTGTGGGCAACTCACTGAATGTTTCTGGCCCCCACTTTGCTCGATTCCAACAAGAGGGTTGGATTAGGTCAGGACTACTTCACATCTCAACGCATGGGGAGGCATAACCTGCTATGATTCCTATGCCAAGTATTCATTCAACCATTATATGGTCTAAAGCTTGTTAAAACGATTTATGTTACATACAACCCTAGGTATGCCCATGGGAAACATGATATCCTTTGGGGTGAGAGGTAAAGTTTAAGATAAATTAAACTAGTCTCTCTAAGGTGTCTCCCAAATGTAAAGGTATATATCATGCACCATACATCCTATCCAAGCACCCATCAGGTATATCAGGGTACCAACGCAAATGTCATTTCTAACCTCTCTCCCTTGTCAACAGGACTCTGAATGTATTCAAGCACTCGGCAGAAAATCTGACATCAGGGAAGGTGCACCCAACCTCTGGACTAGGACATAAAAACATAACTCAGTTTTTGCCAGTTAGATGTAAAGGGAACTGAGAAGTGTAATGGTGGGTTCCAGAGAAAGAGGTACAGAAAAGAGGCATCTATCACTGCCCTGGATATGGATGTGTGAAGACATGATGCTCGGAGCCACGGCAGCCACTCTGCAATCATGAGGGGGAAGAGCCAGAGAATCAAGCACACCAACCTAGAGCCCTGATATTATGGGTGTGCCAACCTCCAGACTTCTGTGAGATAATTAAATGTCCTCAAAGTTCAAGTGTCTGTCAGATAGACTATTATTTGCAGCTGAATGGACCTAGTTGGAATGCAGAGATGAACAGGACCTGATCCTTGCACTCAAGGAAGAGGCTTAGTCTTTAGTGGGGAAGATGGGCTTGTGAACGAGGAGGCAAAGAATTGAGGAAAGAGAGAACTAAGCATCCAGAAATCCCATCCTGGGAATGGCAGGCACAGCTAGAGTCACTGGATTGCACACCTGCCCACACGCAGACAGCATAGGTGGGCTGCAGGGAGCAGGGAAGGCAGAAGGTCAGGCTCACCTGCTGGGACACAGCGCCTCGCAGGTCCTGCAGCGCGCCCAGCATCTGGAAGATGTCAAACGCACGCACCACCTGGATCCTCTGGAGAGCTCCTGCCTGAGGGGGCAGGAGAGAGAAGGGAGGGCCTTGGAGAAGAAGAGCCGGGGGTCGCGCACGATGAAGAGGGATTTTGAGGTTGAGAGAGAAGAGGCGCTTAGACACAAGGACTCAGGTACAGATGGCAGTGGGCTTTGTCTGCTGGGCCAGTTCACAACATGCTGGCTGCCTGGGTGCTGAGCTGCAGAGCCAAGTCAGAGCTCCATGGGAAGGAGTGGCAGTGATCTGTGTGTCTGCCCTGGGCAAGATATGGGGGAGAAACACAGAGGGGATGCCAGGGGTTGGGTTTCTAGGAAGGATCCTTGTGGGTAGCATCCAACTGGGATGACGTCATAAAGGGGAGGCTTTACAATACAGGAAGCATTAGTGGAACAGCAAGTTTCAAAGCCAGAAATGACGAGTCACCCAAATGGTCCAAATTCTTGCCGTGTTAGATAATGGGGTCTTATGGTGTCAGAACCTCCAAGAAACCCAACCTTCCTGCCCTTTACCTGCTCCTCCTCGTCCAGGGTCCTGGCCTGAAGCAGCTGGAGGATGCGGGAGGCTGTGAGCCCTCCATTGGAATCAATGTAGAGGACGTTCTGCTGCAGGCCATGGGCCACGTTTGCTGCCACACAAAGACATACCTGAGTAGAGACGGGTCATTGGGTGAACCTGAGCCCTCAAGAAGGGCCCAGAACGGGAGCCCCCCACCAAATCTCATCCAGATCCCAGAGGCACGAATGGGCCCTGAGACGCGAGTTCAAGTCCCACTCCTCACCACCCGTCTTCTCTCTTCCAAGCTCTGAAATCACAGGATCCTGGCAGAAGCTTCCCCAGAGATCCAGGACTGTGCATCCACCTCCCTCAACCCTCCTGGCTGCTGGCTGCAGCTGTACCTGGGTTTTGCCGCTACCCGGGGCGCCTACAATTTCAGTCACTTCTCCAGTGTAGAGACCAGCATCTAGCAGTTTGTCCAGGCTGATGGCAGAAGAGGAGGGAAGAGCATCAATGGAAGGGACTGGACGGGTGGGAGGAGAGGAGGGGAGGAGGAACAGCAAGACATTCCTTCCAAGCATTGTTCTGTCCAGAGACGCTCTGACATCTCTGGCCAGGAGACTCCTCCTTGTGGAGTCTCCTTTGGGGAAAGCCAGCACGGCCGAGTGTTCCCCCTCGGGCCCCTCATCCTTTCACTCTCGCCTTAAAGATCACCTCTGGGTAATCACTTCTCTCCGGAGGTCTCTTCGCTGCCCCATTCAATGGTTCTCCTCTCAATCTCCATCACAGCCCCTTCTGGGTTTCCTTGATAGCACTGCCCATAATTTGTCATGTTTTAAACTCTGAAATAATTATAGATTCACAGGAAGTTGCAAAAAAAAACAAAACAAAACCATGTCGTGAGGTCCCGTGTACCCTTCAGCTGGTTTTCACCAACGGTAGCATCTTTTACTCTGAGATGTTTTGTACCACAGCTTAGTACAACAGCAAAAAACAGCACTGGTGCAGTCCAGAGAGCTGCAGCTCAGTCCTTCCACGTGCGTCCGTGCGCGCAGTTCTCCGCCGTTTCACCCCACATGTGGGTTTATGGAACCACTGCAACCGAGGCAGAGCATTCCCATCTCGGCAGGGCTCCCTGTGCCACCCTTCTATAACCACACTCCCCCCTAAATCCCTAGCCAGCCCCTGGCAACTGCTTAATCTGTTCTCCATTATTATCATGTTATTTCAAGAATGTTGACTTCCCTGGCGGTCCAGTGGTTGAGACTCTGCGCTCCCAGTGCAGGGGGCACAGGTTCAATACCTGGTCAGGGAACTAAGATCTCACATGGCGTGGCCAAAAAACAAAGAATTTCTAAAGGGACCCAAGCATGAATATTTCTTAAGCTTCCCAAATAATTCTAATGAGCAGCCTGGGCTAAACCACAGGTCTGGACTCTACAATCAAGAATCAATTGCATTCCTGGCCATGAGGATCTCCATAAGGAATTCCCAAATCCACCTCAACATGGACAGACCCCCCTCCCCGCCCCCCTGCCACCTGCCTTGTGGAACAGAAGTACAACTGAGCCTAACCCCCTTTTGAACACAAGTGCTGTCTGGAATTTATCCTCCACCTTCCCCCCAAACTGGCTTTCGTTTATTCTTTCAGTCACTCATTCAAACATTGCCTGAGTGTCTCACATTTCCTAAAGGCCTTTTTCTAAA
Organism: Ovis canadensis; assembly: GCF_042477335.2. Taxonomy (NCBI): domain Eukaryota; kingdom Metazoa; phylum Chordata; class Mammalia; order Artiodactyla; family Bovidae; genus Ovis; species Ovis canadensis. The sequence continues at coordinate 23,370,720 of NC_091255.1, read as the reverse complement.
CCAAGCCGGAGGCAGAGATGAGCAAGACACAGCTCTGGCCTTCGAGGAACCACCCTTCTTCCCCGGTCAATACAGCTACTTCCGAGGCTTGCTGCCTGCTCTCCCACTTGTAAAGATGCCCCCAGCACTACAGGCCGTGAGAAGACCTAGAGCAGAGGGACTTTCCTGATGGCCCAGTGGTTAAGACTCCTTGCTTCCAAGGCAGGAGGCTCAGGTTCAATTCTTGGTTGGGGAACTAAGATCCCACATGCTAAGTGGTATGACCAAAAAAAAAAAAAAAACAGAGAAACCTGCTTCATTTGGTTAACCAGCATTTCGTGAGCTGTTGACTACAGAACTCCCCTCCCCTCCCCTCCTGTGTCAGTTAATACCCATCAGTGTCCAAAGACCACTATGACAAAGACTAGAAGCCTAGGGGTCATCTTTGATTCGCCACTTTCGCATCCCCCCAGCAGGAAGGCTCACAGCATTTCTTCAATATGCCTCCTGCTGTCTCCCGCCCCAGATCCACTCACAACACCCTCCCCTGCTGTATCCTCCTGGGCCTCTCCTGCCAGCCTCCCCTGCCCCATCCACCCCACCCACCTCTAACTGTAACTCCACTTTCACAACACAGCCTCCTGCCCGGAGGCAGCAACAGGGCAGATGCCTTAGAGCTGAGTTCTTAGGCTTAACAGCGTGACGGGTGTGACCTCAAGGGCCTGGTCCGCCACTTACCCACTGCAGGATCTTTTTTTTTTTTTCCCTTGGGTTGTGCCACCCCGCTTGTGGGATCTTAGTTTCCGAACCAGGGGTCAAACTGTAGTGGAAGCACAGGAGTCCTAACCGCTGGACCACCTGGGAAATCCCTAGCTGGGGGATCTTGAGCAAGTCTCTTAACCTGAGTCCCAGTTTCCTTATCTACAGGATGATGGCTTTCATTTCTTTTTAAAGATTTTTTTTGATGTGAATGAAGCATTTTTTAAGTTGCTACTGCATTTGCTACAATGTTGCTTCTGCTTTATGTTTCCGCGTTTTAGCCCCAAGGCATGTGTGATCTTAGCTCCCCATCAAGGGACTGAACCTTTACCCCCTGCACTGGAAGGCGAAGTCTTAACCACTGGACTGCCAGCGAGGCCCCAGGATGGTGATTTTCATCGCAGCAGGCTCACTGTAGTTGTCAAAGTGTTAGCCGCTCAGTCGTGTCCACCTCTTTGTGACCCCATGGACTGCAGCCCACCAGGCTCCTCTGTCCATGGGATTTTCCAGGCAAGAATACTGGAGTGGGTTGCCATCTTCTTCTCCAGGAGCTCTTCCTGACCCAGGGATTGAACCTGCATCTCCTGTGTCTCTTTACCCACTGAGCCATCAGGGAAGTAGATGGATAAATGAAGAAAAGATAAAGTGAAGAAGATACATGAAGAGAAGATAAATGAAATAATGTACCTAGAGTAACAGTGCCTGCTTCCTGATGAGCACTCAGAGAAGGCCCATCCATTCCTCGCTGCACAGAATGGTCCTGAACCTCTCTGATCTCCTCTGCAGTGACCCATGGTGGCTGCCATCCTGCCAGTTTACCACCTGACCACTCTCTCTGTATATGCTGGCTTTATAAACTCCCAAAGGCCAGGCCTGCTTCCTGCTAATCACCCCCTCCTTAGCTGCTGGCACACATGCTCACACCTCTCTCGTGTCCACCTGCTCTTCTCTACCCAGTGGACCCCAGGCTCCTTAAATGCAGGGGCCTCACCCATGCCCATCTCCGGTACCCATGCTTGACACTGGCTACTGCTTGATGAACGACAGGCCTGAACCCTCAACCCAGGGAAAGCAAGCACTGTGTTGTGTGAACCCTGCCAAGACAGCGTGTTTTGGAAACAGCGAGGGCCAAACCGATCCAAAGACCTTTGTGGTGGCAGAGTTCTTTATCAAATTCCACACAAACAGGCCAGGGAAGAGGTCAGCCTCCCTTGGCCAGAAGCCGCCTGTTTTCTTCCAACTCTTTCTCTCTCCAAACACTGCAGAAGGAAACTACTCTCACCCCTTTCTGCTGCAGCGTACAAGGAGTGAACCAAGTTCAGGAACAAGTACCCCAGGGCTGGAGCCCCACCACTGCCCCTAGTTCCTCTTGTGCTAAACTCAAGTGGGGTTAATAATCACCAACTCACAGGATCACGAAGAGATTATACAACCTATTGTATAACCTTGCTGTTGTTCGGTTGTCCAGTTGTGTCCAACTCTTTGAGACCCCATGGACTGCAGCATGCCAGGCCTTCCTGTCCTTCACCGTCTCCGGAAGTTTGCCCAAGTTCATGTTCATTCCATTGGTGATGTCATCCCAGCATCTCATCCTCTGATGCCCTCTTTTCCTTCTGCCCTCAACCTTTCCCAGAATCAGGGACTTTTCCAATGAGTCAAGTGTTTGCATCAGATGACCAAAATACAGGACTTTAGCTTCAGCATCGGTCCCTCCAATGAGTATTCAGGGTTAATTTCCCTTAAGATTGACTGGTTTGATCTCCTTGCTGTCCAAGGGACTTTCAGGAGTCTTCTCCAAGCACCATAGTTTGAAGGCATCAGTTCTTCAGTGTTCCACTGTATAATCTACTACAAGTCAATGGCTGGTACTTAACCTAGTCCTGCCACACTCTCTTGCCCCATCCATCCTTAAGTGGACAGGGAGGTAGGGCCAGAGAAGAGTTGCTCTGATTTGCTGAATAATAATGAAATACTGACATCTTGTGTTTCAGTGGTTCTCAACCAGTGTAGATTTTGCCCCCAACCCACCCAGGGATCACAGCTGGAGATATTTTTGACTATCAGACAAGGGGAGAAGGGAGGTGCTACTGGCATCTAGCAGGCAGAGGCCAGGGAAGCTGCCAAATGACCTACTAAACACGCAGGACAGGTTCCCCCTACCCCAATAATTCTGCATCCCCCAAAGTTAGGAGTTATGAGAAACGTTCTTACAGGGTAAGAGAACTTAGAAGTCCTGACCATCCTCAGCACTGTCTGAAAGGGCCTGCTGGCTCCAGACTCCAGCATCGAAAGCCCAGCAAGAGGAAGTCAGGTCGCCCTGCTTCTGACTGTCCCGCACGTACACACACAAACCTTCCAATGCCCGTGGACAGGATGGCCGTGGTGGTTTTCAGTTCCTCGTAGAGATCAGCGCCATTGAAAGGGAAAGCTGAGAACTGAGCCAGCAGCACTCGCCTCAAGGCGACCAGGGCCTGCGGAAGGGGCGGGGCAGCTCAGGATCCGGGCTGCAGCAGCCCCAAAGTGTTCTTAGGCAACGACCCGTCAAAGGAGGGGGCTGCCCAGGGTCTCAAACGCCGCCGTTATCAATCCTTAGGAACCCCTCTGCTCGGGGATGGGCATTTAGAGACACCCAGGTGTGGAGCGTGGGGACGGTCAGCTCACCTTGTAAGACAGGCCACATTTCTGGGCGACCTCCTCCAGGTCTGCAGAAACCAGCTCCACCACTGAAAACGAAACACGTGAGGTTGATGGGCAGGGAGGGAGGCCCGGGGCGTCCGCACTCGACTTTCCCGCGCCCGCGCGTACTGGCGGAACCGTGGGACCCGGCGCGGGTGGCGGGCACACGGTGGGGGGGTTCTACCCTCCCAGGGGCGTGGCTCGCCCCCGCCCGCGTTTCCGGGCTCCCCGGGGGCGCAGGAGGGAGGGGAAGGGCCCCTCCGGGTGTGCCGGGGCCAGCCCTGTGGCTCGCAATGGCGCGCGCCCGCGGTCACCTGTCTTGATCCCGCCGCTCTTCAAGAGCTGGACCATGTCCTGGGTGAGGCCCGGGCACAGTCCCGCCCGGAGCACGCCCATGTTCCCTGGGGGCCTAGGGCCGCTCGTCCTAGGGGCATCCGTGGGGCCCTCTCCAGTCGTCCCCACCCCGCCCCCGGCGCCCCTTCTGGACGGGCGAGGAATGCGGGAGGCAGCGACCGCGCGGAGAAGGCGGACCCTTCGGGAGCTCGGGCACCCAGGGCCAGCCCGCCCCGGCCACGCCGCCGCTTCCGGCTTCCAGGCGCCAGGACCCGGCCTGCGGCGCCACCTGCCGGCCGCGGCGCGGACGCGCGGGCCGGGCGGTCGGGGCGGAGACAGCTCGGGCTGCGCGAAGCCGGGCTCCCAGCGCAGAGGTCGACGCGCCCGGCTCGGAGGGTCGCGGCCCGCGTGCGCCTCCGCCTTCTCCTGGGCCACGCCCCCCGGTGCAGCTTTCGGTTCTGAACGCTGGGCCAGGACGTTCTATCGGATCGACCATCCCTACGCCCAGGGACCTACCTGTTAGCGAAAGAAGGCAGTAAAGAGCAAATCAAATAAATCAGATAATTACCGAGATTATGATGGCTGCTAAAACGCAGGAGAGCACAGAGAGGGTATCTGCTTCTCTAGTTTCCAAACAAAAGAATTTTTACGTATACAACGATAAAACCCCTGAGTGTATAGAAAACACACACACATACGAATTTTAAACGTCCTTGGCTGGACCTCATCCTCTGGAAGAAACAACTTTACAAGGTTGGCTCCGCACAGTCTAGTGAGGTGGTGGTGGTGGTGGTTTAGTCGCTAAGTCGGGTCTGACTCTTGCGACCCCATGAACTGGCGAGCCGGCCAGGCTCTTCTGTCCATGGGATTCTCCAGGCAAGAATACTGGAGTGGGTTGCCGTTTCCTTCTCCATCTAGTGAGGTAGGTGCTATGTTTATCCCTGTTTTACAGATGAGCAAAATGAGGCTCGGAGGTGAAGTCATTTGTCAAAGGCTTCACAGCCTAGGAAGCTGTGGGCAGAGCTGGACTGAAGAGCTCACGAATCCCCACCCAGGTGCAAAGCCATTGCTGTTTTAACAGCTGCCGGGTTCCTCACCCCACAAAGTTATGTGTATGTTTTCCTCCCCGTGACATGGTTTCCCTGAGAACAGAAACAACCTCTGGCCGATTTCTGTATGCCTCTGCACCACCCACTGTGGTCACTCAGTACCTGAAGACACTTGAAGTGGAGGTCAGACAATTTAGAATTCCAGCAGTAAAACCTGGGTATGTGGGCGCTCTAAACCCCATGAGCCATCCCAGCTTTCCCAGTGCCCACACAGCTGGACACGGGGTTTGCTGCCTCCGATGTCTGGATATGAAGTCTCAGAATTCTATCGTCAAGGTGTCCCACTCCCAGGGACCCAGTCCGTCCAGTACTGCCTGCCTCCCTCCACGCCCAGGCGCCACTGTCTCACCATCCACCTTCTCCTTCCCAGGGCAGATCAGAAGGGCACAGGTGGTGAGCATTTTGAGATCTTCAGAGAAGAGCAGGGCTGCTGTAACCACGGAGCCTTAGCCCAAGTGGTGTCGTCGACTATTCTGGGGCTCTGCCCGCTCCTGAGCCCTGGGCTGCAGCAGCCCCCGGTCAGGGGGGAGCGTAGCCCCTAATTGTTACACTCTGTGATAATTATGAAGTCAGCTCATCGCACCCCCATCCCACCGCAACTAAGGGTGTGTCTGCTGCCTCCAGTTTCTCTCTGCTTCCTGTCAGCTTGGTTGTCCTGCATGGTGCCGGCTGCGGTCCCAAACAAACTCAATGGCATCAGAGACATTCTACAAAGTGGGAGATGGGGAGGAGGCCATGCTGAGGAAGGAAACCCTCAATGTCTTGAATGCGCTCAGTCAAATGCCGAAGACCTTTCCAAACCCCAAGTCAATGAACAGGACCGTCACGACCAAAGGCCTCCCACTTTCCTCGAGGGGCAGTTTGGTGAACTTCTTAGAGGAGGGTGCCATCAATCTACCGTAAGACACGAGTCTGGTCCTTTTCTGCTTTCTAAGGCCAGAGCTGGATGGGCGGAGGGGTTGGGGAGGGGGGGAGGGGGCGCGGGGAACAGGGTGTTGAAGAGGCGCCACTCCTTGACCTATCCCAGTCGAGACTCCCAGGGAGGAGCATGTAAGCAGGTTGCCTGTGGATTCCTGACCCCAAATCAGTTCTTGGAGACATGCCGGCCTCCAGCTCCGGGAAGCCTTCTGGGATTAACTGGAGATGGATTGGCGGTGCTCGTCATCCTGTCTGGTCCTCACCATGAAGCCCCTCTCCTCTTGCCATGGTTCCTTTGCTCATGGAAAGGAGCCTGGTTATGTCCTCCCCCCAACCCCCAGGAGCCTGCCTGCCTTCAGACTGAGGTCTGTGTTCCTCCTCAGTGATCACGGGTTTCCTTCACTTCATTTCACAAAACTCTTTGGGCACCTACAAGGTACCTGGTCCAAGGTTAAGTTCTGGGAATGCAGAGCTGGAAAGCAGTCTCTACCTTCAAGGAGTTCCCAGCATGGGGTGTGTGTGTGTGTGTGTGTGTGTGTGTGCGTGTGTGTGTGTGTGTATGGTGGTTGGGGTGGGGGGCTGTCAGACAAGAATTGAGGCTATTACAGCATGGTCTGTGCTATGACAGGGACAACTGGAGGAAACAGAGGGGATTTAGTATAGTTTGGGAGGGGGTGAAGTTAAGGGAGGCTTCGTGGAGGAGGTGACTCTCAGAGGAAGGGAAGGAGTTAGCCAGTGGTGGGACAGAGGGGTGGGTTGACGTGGGCTGAGGGAACTGTCTGTCAGGAAGTTTCACGGGTATGTGACCTGTGCAGTTAAACACAGCCTGACACTTGGAAGGACCCTGTTTAGTTTAATGCTTGGATGTTACTGTTTTGACGGTCTTAATAATTTCTGAAGAAGGGACCCCACAAATTATGTAGCTGGTCCTGATGACGTGAAAGGGGATACAGTGGTTACTCCCTTAGGTACCTGTCAGTAAATAGGTATGGCTAAAGTGGCAGATGCAAGTAGGAAACTTCCTGGTATAAGAAAGTCTTAGACTGGGAACCAAGTTTTAAGCCAAGTTCTACCACTTAGATACATGACCATAGACAAGTTCATTAAGCTCAGTGACCCTTGGTCCCCCATGTGTAAAACGAGACCAACACCATCCAGCAGGGCTGCTGTGATGACCACAAGGAGTTTTTCTCCAGCATGTAGCCCAATGCCTGGCTGCCCCTTCAGCACTGGTGTTTCCAACAAGTAAATCTTCAATAGAGATTCCTTGGGGCTTCCCGAGTGTTCCAGTAGCTAAGACTCCATGCTCCCAATGCAGAAGGGCCCGGGTGTGATCCCTAGTTGGGAAACTAGATCCCACATGCCACAGTAAGAGTCTGCAAGCTGCAATTAAAGACCCCACATGCTGCAACTAAGACCTGGTGCCGCCAAATAAATAATTTTTAAAAAAAATAATAAAAAAGTAAAATAGAGATTCCTAAGAGTTGACTCATTGGAAAACTCTCTGCTGCTGGAGGGATTGGGGGCAGGAGGAGAAGGGGACGACAGAGGATGAGATGGCTGGATGGCATCACCAACTCGATGGACGTGAGTTTGAGTGAACTCCGGGAGTTGTTAATGGACAGGGAGGCCCGGTGTGCCACAATTCACAGGGTTGCAAAGAGTCGGACACGTCTGAGCAACTGAACTGAACTGAACTGAAGGACAGTTTATGGACTTCCCAAGTGGCGCCAGTGGTAAAGAACCCACTTGCTAATGCAGAAGACATGAAAGATTCGTGTTCAATCTCTGGGTCAGAAAGATCCCCTCGAGAAGGACATGGCAACCCACTCCAGTATTCTTGACCAGAGAATCCTATGGAGAGAGGAGCCTGGGGGGCTATGGTCCTTAGAGTCACAAAGAGTTGGACACAACTGAAGCAACTTAGCACATAGCACAGGACAATCTATAGTATAACTGACATCCATACCCAGACTCTTGGGCCTATGAAGGGCCTTGGAGGGAGAGTCATCTATTTCAAGCGTCCACCAAGGGCTAGTATAGGAGGTTTGGGTTGATCAGGATTTTGCAGGAGGAGGTTGATGGGGCTGGGGCTCAGGGAGGAAAACTTTGGCCTTGATCAATCAACCTCAAAGCTGGAGGCTGGCCGGGTGTGAGGGATCTAGGGGTATGTGTGGGTCACTGGATCTGGCTAGAGCAGCCAGGGGAGGTGGGGAAGGAAGCAGGGGAGGGGAGCCAGAAAGCACCAGGGGCAGACAGGAGCTGTGTAGTATGGGGCCCAGGAGATCCAGCTTCTGGTTCCAGCTCTGCCATCGACTACCAGGGTGACCTCAGTCAAGGTGCTTGGTGTCCACAGGCCCTGTGGCCACTTTCTCTAGACAGGGCTCTTCCAGCTGAGGGCTGTGACCTATGAATGTGTCAGGAACTCATCTGAGTTGATGGAGACTAGTATTACAAAAATGAGCGAAATAGAATTTAAATTCCAGTATACATCACACACACAGTAAGTATGGGTTTGAAAAACCAGTTAGTACTGGTTTGTGAAACATTTTAGTTTCGTGTGTGTGTGTGTGTGTGTGTGTGCATACACTGGGGTTTCCCAGGTGGCGCTAGTGGTAAAGAACCCGCCTGCCAATGCAGAAGACATGAGACTCAGGTTCAATCTCCGGATCAGGAAGACCCCCTGGAGGGGTCGTGGTGATCCAATCCAGTATTCTTGCCCGGAGAATCCCATGGACAGAGCATCCTGGCAGGCTACAGTCCATGCGGTTACATGCATTCGTGTACTAGCTTGTCAAGAAATATGTATTTCTTACTTTCAGTTCAGTTCAGTTCAGTTGCTCAGTCATGTCCGACTCTTTGCAATCCCATGGACTGCAGCACGCCAGGCCTCCCTGTCCATCACCAACTTCCGGAGTTTACCCAAACTCATGTCCATTGAGTTGGTGATGCCATCCAACCATCTCATCCTCTGTCGTCCCCTTCTCCTTCGACCTTCAATCTTTCCCAGCATCAGGGTCTTTTCCAATGAGTCAGCTCTTTGCATCAGGTGGCCAAAGTACTGGAGTTTCAGCTTCAACATCGGTCCTTCCAATGAACACCCAGGACTGATCTTTAGGATGGACTGGTCGGATCTCCTTGCAGTCCAAGGGACTCTCAAGAGTCTTCTCCAACACAACAGTTCAAAAGCATCAATTCTTCAGTGCTCAGGTTTCTTTACAGTACAACTCTCACATCCATACATGACCACTGGAAAAACCATAGCTTTGACTAGACGGACCTTTGTTGGCAAAGTAATGTCTCTGCTTTTGAATATGCTATCTAGGTTGGTCATAACATTTTTTCCAAGGAGTAAGCGTCTTTTAATTTCATGGCTGCATTCACCATCTGCAGTGATTTTGGAGCCCCCCAAAATAAAGTCTGACACTGTTTCCACTGTTTCTCCATCTATTTGCCATGAAGTGATGGGACCGGATGCCGTGATCTTTGTTTTCTGAATGTTGACCTTTAAGCCAACTTTTTCACTCTCCTCTTTCACTTTCATCAAGAGGCTCTTTAGTTCTTCTTCACTTGGTGTCATCTGCATATCTGAGGTTATTGATATTTCTCCCAGCAATCTTGACTCCAGCTTGTGCTTCTTCCAGCCCAGCGTTTCACATGATGTACTCTGCATGGAAGTTAAATAAGCAGGGTGACAATATACAGCCTTGGCGTACTCCTTTTCCTATTTGGAACCAGTCTGTTGTTCCATGTCCAGTTCTAACTGTTGCTTCCTAACCTGCATACAGATTTCTCAAGAGCAAGGTCAGGTGGTCTGGTATCCCCATCTCTCTCAGAATTTTCCACAGTTTCTTGTGATCCACATAGTCAAAGGCTTTGGCATAGTCAATAAAACAGAAATAGATGTTTTTCTGGAACTCTCTTGCTTTTTCGATGATCCAGCAGATGTTGGCAATTTGATCTCTGGTTCCTCTGCCTTTTCTAAAACCTGCTTGAACATCTGGAAGTTCACGGTTCACGTATTGCTGAAGCCTGGCTTGGAGAATTTTGAGCATCACTTTACTAGCGTGTGAGATGAGTGCAATTGTGCAGTAGTTTGAGCATTCTTTGGCATTGCCTTTCTTTGGGATTGGAATGAAAACTGACCTTTTCCAGTCCTGTGGCCACTGCTGAGTTTTCCAAATTTGCTGGCAGTAAATACTGAGTGCAGCACTTTCACAGCATCATCTTTCAGGATTTGAAATAGCTCAGCTGGAATTCCATCACCTCCATTAACTTTGTTTGTAGTGATGCTTCCTAAGGCCCACTTGACTTCACATTCCAGGATGTCTGGCTCTAGGTGAGTGACCATACCATCATGATTATCTGGGTCGTGAAGATCTTTTTTGTACAGTTCTTCTGTGTATTCTTGCCACCTCTTCTTAATATCTTCTGCTTCTGTTAGATCCATACCATTTCTGTCCTTTATCGAGCCCATCTTTGCATGAAATGTTCCCTTGGTATCTCTAATTTTCTTGAAGAGATCTCTAGTCTTTCCCATTCTGTTGTTTTCCTCTATTTCTTTGCACTGATCACTGAGGAAGGCTTTCTCATCTCTCCTTGCTATTCTTTGGAACTCTGCATTCAAATGGGTATATCTTTCCTTTTCTCCTTTGCTTTTCACTTCTCTTCTTTCCACAGCTATTTGTAAGGCCTCCTGAGACAGCCATTTTGCCTTTTTGCATTTGTTTTCCATGGGGATGGTCTTGATCCCTGTCTCCTGTACAATGTCACGAACCTCCATCCATAAATCATCAGGCACTCTGTCTATCAGATCTAGTCCCTTAAATCTATTTCTCACTTCTACTGTATAATCATAAGGGATTTGATTTAGGTCATACATGAATGGTCTAGTGGTTTTCCCTACTTTCTTCAGTTTAAGTCTGAATTTGGCAATAAGGAGTTCATGATCTGAGCCACAGTCAGCTCCTGGTCTTGTTTTTGTTGACTGTATAGAGCTTCTCCATCTTTGGCTGCAAAGAATATAATCAATCTGATTTCGGTATTGACCATCTGGTGATGTCCATGTGTAGTCTTCTCTTGTGTTGTTGGAAGAGGGTGTTTGCTATGACCAGTGCGTTCTCTTGGCAAAACTCTATTAGTCTTTGCCCTGCTTCATTCCGCTTTCCAAGGCCAAATTTGCCTGTTACTCCAGGTGTTTCTTGACTTCCTACTTTTGCATTCCAGTCCCCTATAATGAAAAGGACATCTTTTGGGGGTGTTAGTTCTAGCAGGTCTTGTAGGTCTTCATAGAACCATTCAACTTCAGCTTCTTCAGCATTACTGGTCGGGGCATAGAATTGGATTACCGTGATATTGAATGGTTTGCCTTGGAGATGAATAGAGATCATTCTGTCGTTTTTGAGACTGCATCCAAGTACTGCATTTCAGACTCTTTTGTTGACCATGATGGCTACTCCATTTCTTCTAAGGGATTCTTGCCCACAGTAGTAGATGTAATGGTCATCTGAATTAAATTCACCCATTCCAGTCCATCTTAGTTTGCTGATTCCTAGAATGTCGACGTTCACTCTTGCCATCTCGTTTGACCACTTCCAATTTGCCTTGATTCATGGACCTAACATTCCAGGTTCCTACGCAATATTGCTCTTTACAGCATCAGACCTTGCTTCCATCACCAGTCATATCCACAACTGGGTGCTGTTTTTGCTTTGGCTCCATCTCTTCATTCTTTCTGGAGTTGTTTCTCCCCTGATCTCTAGTAGCACATTGGGCACCTACCGACCTGGGGAATTCATCATTCAGTGTCCTATCTTTTTGCCTTTTCATACTGTTCATGGGGTTCTCGAGGCAGGAATACTGAAGTGGTTTGCCATTCCCTTCTCCAGTGGACCACATTTTGTCAGAACTCTCCACCATGGCCCTACATGGCATGGCTCATGGTTTCATTGAGTTAGACAAGGTTGTGGTCCATGTGATTAGATTGGTTAGTTTTCTGTGATTGTGGTTTTCAGTCTGTCTGCCCTCTGATGGAGAAGGATAAGAGACTTATGACAGCTTCCATGGGATAGACTGACTGAGGGGGATACTAGGTCTTGTTCTGATATGCGGGGCCATGTTCAGTAAACTTTTAATCCAATTTTCTTACATTGAAAGTGAAAGTGAAGTAGCTCAGTCATGGCCAACTCTTTGTGACCCCATGGACTCTAGCCCACCAGGCTCCTCCTTCCATGGGATTCTCCAGGCAAGAATACTGGAGTGGGTTGCCACTTCCTTCTCCAGGGGATCTTCCCGACCCAGGGATTGAACCCTGGTCTCCCACATCGCAGGCAGATGCTTTAATCTGTGAGCCACCAAGGAAGCCTGAAAGTTAATTTTTTTGGATCCTGTACTTCATCAGCAAAAAATTTTAAAGAGTGGGGGAACATGGGCAAGGTTTTTTTTTGTAACAGCAAAGAATTGGTAACAATACAAATATCCATGTAACAGAACACCATACAACCGTTAAAATGACTGAACCAGAGCAGATTAATCTAAAAAATACAATGTTTTAAGTAAAATAACAGCCTAACTGCACATGAATATGTACTGACTGATGCCGTTTATTTATATAAAGTTTAAATTATGCAAAATAATAACATACACATCTAACCTATAAAAACACTTGGGGAATAATAAACACAAAATTTTAAATTTACTGCTCAGGCTGCCTCTGAGGGTGAGGATCAGGAGAGGGGTAGGGGAGCAGAGTACACAAGGGGCTTTAGCTACACTGATACAGCTTTAGTTCTGAGTTGGATAGAAGCTAAATGGAAGCTTAATATAATATGATCATTTTTTCCAGTTTTATTGAGACACAGTTGACATTTAACATTGCATTAAAGTATGCAACATCATTTGATAATTGTATGTATTGTGAAATCATTACCCCAATAAGCTTAGTTAACATCCATCACCACACAGTTACAAATATTTGTGTGTGAGATGAGCACTTTTAAGACCTAGTCTCTTAGGAACTTTCAAATATACAATGCAATATTGTTCATTATAGCCACCACTTTGTGCACTGGTGTGGTGGTGGTGGTTTAGTCACTAAGTCGTGTCACTTTGTACATTACTTCCCCATGAACATGTTATCCTTGATATCTTGAATGAGACTGAAATATTTTATAATTAAAAAAAAAAAATTAGAGGACTTCCCTGGTGGCTTAGTGGTAAAGAATCTGCCTGCCAATGTAGGATACATGGGTTCAGTCCCTGGTCCTGGAAGATCCCACATGGCACAGAGCAGCTAGGCCCACGCACCACAGTTAATGAGCCTGTGCTGTAGAGCCCAGGAGCTGCAACTGCTGAAGCCTGCGCGCCCTAGATCCTGTGCTCCTCAAGAAGAGAAGCCACTGCACTGAGAAGCCGAGCTCCGCGACTAGAGCAGCCCCTGCTCTCTGCAACTATAGAAAGCCCGTGCGGCATTGAAGACCCAGAACAGCCGAAAATACATACATAAAGAAATAACTTAAAAAAAAAAGAAATAACTTAAAAAAAATTAGAATGGAAGAAAAGTTTTTGAGCATTCACCCCAATAAATATATGCTTATCTGTGCAGTTAATTTTACATGCTGTATATTAATACATATTGATAAGTGTCATAAAAATCTAAGTAAATAAATGTAATTACATATTAAACAACAGTAAGTAAATATTTAATAAAACTCATTATTTTTCTTTTAGATACTTTTAGATATTTTTCCATATCCCAGTAGATCGTTATGGTCATTCCCTGGGGTGTCTGCACCCTACCTTGGAGGAAGGACTTGGAGCTTTAGTGGTGTTTCTAAAACTGTGGTTCTCAGAACACTTGCATCAGAATCATCTGAGAATCTTATGAAAGATGCTTTAGCAGCTTCCCCAGTGCCATCCCAGCTGGGGACCAGGGACCAGGAATGTGCATTTTCCACTAGTAAGTGTCCCGGTGAGTATGACCCACTGCTGCAGAGCAAGAATGTTCTGAGCGGCTCAAAAGCAGTTGAGGGCGTTGGTAAGTCCTGCTTGCCACTGGGAGCTTCCAGGCGGCAGGGGCTGGGGCAGCTGCCTCCATCTGTCTCCCCTCTCCCCTCCCCCTCCAGGAAGCACATGCCAGTGGAGGATTCCGAATGCAGCTCCGATGACACCAGCATCTCCCCCATGTCATCCACCTTGTTGAATCCCATCAAGTTGGCCGTGACCCAGCCCAACAGCAGCTTCTTTGCGGGCATGCTGGAGGGCGAGCTGAACAAACTCAGCCTCTCCTCGATAGCCAAGAGCACAGAGAAGGGGCACCTGGCCCTCTGCCCCCAGTCTAAGTCCCAGATGGCCCCTGGGGGCCTGCTGGACCTCGACAACCCTGAGGTGGACACGGACACGTCCTCAACGCCCTCGGAGTCCTCTGTGGTCTTGGATGTGCCGGAGGCGCCCTTCATCTGTGAACACACGGTCAGCGACTCCACAGCTGTGGTGCGTTTCCCCCCAGGTGCATCTGGTGAAGGCTTGATGCCCTCCTCCACCCCCCCCCACATGCCCGGCACTGAGCTGAGCTCACTGGGGAGCCTGTGGATGCCTACTGCCTGCATCCTTAGCTCTAGTGCATGGGTTAGGAGAGAGGGCGTGTCTGTAAAGAACTCCAGCACAAGCTAGAGAAGGTTCAGTGCTGTAGGGAAAGTTCAAACCGAGTGCCACTGGGGATTCAGAGGGAAAGAAACGTTACTTCCAGCTGCAGGGAGTAAGCTTTGGTGGCGTTCAGTGACATTTGAGCTGGGACTTAAACATCTAGAGATGAGGAAAGGCATTCTGTGCAGGGCTGACACTAGCAAAGGACGTGGGAGGAAACATCCACGTCCTAATTCAGGGTTGCTCACACTTTCCGGCACCTGCAGATCTGATCATCATGTTACCAAGAAGATTCCTCATTCCTCAAGGTTCTGACTCAGTAGGTCTGGGGTGGGGCCTGAGACTCTGCATTGCTAACACATTCCCAGTAGGTGCTGATGGCCCACGGACCACATGCTGAGTAGCGTTGTTCTGGATACAGGAAGGGAACAGCAGGAGGGGGTCATTTTCCAGAGGTCCTGTAATGTTAG